>NC_053389.1:4080283-4403096 GCF_905171765.1 Bufo bufo | reverse complement strand
GCCACTAGTATACTATATTATATATCTATCTATCTGTATCCAGGTTTTGTGATCGTACAGAACTCTCCGTGTGTAAGAAAATTCTATGGGAAGATGGAAATATCATCCAAACGCTCCTTAATTAGTGGCTTTGGCTGTGATGCCTGAGGCAGAGGGTATTGTGTAATATGATTCCTAGAAGACTTGTGTAATGGCCAATCTTCCTCCTTGGCAGAAACCTCAGATCCCAGTTTCCTTCCTCTACATAATAGTTTGTCTCGGAAAAAGTGATGCAGGTATTTTGTAAAACTCTTTGTAATACGTTGAGAAATCTGCCTCCGGTTCTAAATTCCACGTCTCAAAATGGAGCCACCTGACTGGACACCGGGCCGGCGCCAGTATCTTCTGCTCCTTCATCAGTCCACAGCTGGGGAACCCCGGGTAGGACTCACCCTGGCCTGGCTTCCCCAGTCATTGAGTCTGGAATCTATTGATCCTGCAGTCAGACATGCTCCCCGCTGATCACTAGGCGCTGCCCATCTCCACAGAGTATTCTACGAGCACCCAGTAGGAGAGCCATCGTCATACAGAGCCCACCTACACCAGAGACCGATCACCCACCTCCTTCCATATTGTTCCCATCCATTTGGTACCTGCTAATTGGCTTAGAATAAGTGCCCGACAAATGTGCTACCTTGAAGGAGATCCGTGGGATCATTGATGAGAAGATGGGCAATTGTCTTAAAGTTGCCTCCAAGCAAACCCCAGTTTTATATGATTCCCCCAAAATCGCTAAGATGTTAGTGGTTCCCCTGTGGAGAACAATTGCATTTTTGGCTCTTTTTTTAGGGTGGTCACCACTGCTGCAGCTCACCAGATTAGAGATGGTTCCGATTTTTTTGTTGAAATTGAAGGAGAAGGGGGTCGTATCCCGACTGGACGTGTGAGCAGACGAGTGGAATAGAGCTCCCGGCAAAGTCTCCTGAGAACCTCCTGCAAACCTGCTGTTAAAACTACTAATATTCCATCACCCCGCGTGGGATCGCTACTTACACCGTGCAGAACATCCGTGAGGTGACATGATGCACCAGAATACCAGAGAAAGGGAGGGGAAGGAGAGCAGCCATGCCGGCCAAGCATCATGGTACCGTAGCTGGAGAAGTACGCCCGTTCCTCGGCATCCTCTCTGGACATTACTGAAACCGAGCCCGTTCCTGCCTCTGGCTCTAACACCTGCTGCTCACCACCGCCAATGGATATGGAGGCCAGTGTGGCGCCAGGCGCTGGAGCAAATCCCCTACCAGACTCCACCATTAAAGATGTGATTGTGGCCATACGACCCTAATCTCAGGGGACGGCCGAAGGAAGATGTCCTGCTTATCAGAAACGGAAAGGAGAGAACTGGGAAAATAGAAGGCGGAGGAAGTGACATGGATGTCCCACGGCTCATCTCCAAATCTGATGATATTGAAAACAGGCTGCGGTGCAATAATTGGGATCATTTATCGAACTGGTGTAAAGTAGAACTGGCTTAGTCGCCCATTGTAACCGATCAGATTCCACCTTTCATTCTCCTAAGGAGTTGTGAAAAATGAAAGGAGGAATCTGATTGGTCGCTATCAGCAACTAAGCCAGTCCTACTGGTGATAAATGACCCCAAACGATAATTGATCAGGGCAGAAGGAAGTGGCGCTGTCGCCTTCTTTGAATCCTGGCTTGCTGATATAATTGGCACGGAGAAGCTCTCTCCTCTCTGCTATTGAGCGGCCCACCGCGTGCCCTTCCACCCTCTGCCTCCAGGGGCACCACCGAGACCAGTGCTGCCAATCACAATTTTTCTTTTTTCTGGACAACTTATCCCAAAATCACGGACAGACAACATTTTTTACGGACAAATTAGAAAACCATAATGACTGATAAAGATGATAAGTAATGCATGTCTATAGCTCCATAGACTGATAAAACCTCATTACCAGCATTTACCGTAAGCAAAAAATATGAGGTTGAGGCGTCCTCGTGCCTCATTCAGTGCTACTGCCAGACTGCTTTTGGTGGCTATAGACAAAGTACATATGTTTGACACCCCGGTGGCAGCAACACAATTGCTAGATGTTCATTAAAGGATCCTCCGTGGCAACATTTGAGGACCACGTGGCCTCCCTAGATTGTCCACAGTGATTCCAGGTTTCTCTTGGCTATTTTGACTACTATGTGGCCCCTGGAAGTCCTCTCTGGTCCTCACCTCATCTGCGAGGCTGCTGTCACGTCACCATTTCTATCACTGTCCTTCTATTGGTTCTCGCCGCAGGGTTTGGTTGGGGCTTTCTGCGGGCCCTCTTGGGTTGTGCGGCGTGCTGACACATATCTTATGGGACAGGCCTCGAAACGACACGCTCTTTGCAGTCCTATCAGCCGGCCATCTTTTGTCTGACACCTGACAAAACACACTGGATACAGGAATGGTGGGTAGCACGTGCGTTCTGCTCCATGTACTCCACCCCTGCTTGCCGGGGGGTTGCACAGAGAGCTCCATTTCGCACCCAGGGACACACTTATTGATAATGAGAGCTGCTTTGTATCTACTGAAATTGATATTGTGGGCTTTGTGTGTCCCTCTGCCCTACTCTACTGAGATTTTGACATTTACTGCCAAATATTCAGACTCACCTGTTTTAATGGTGGGTGATTTTAAGGTGTACATGGACGGATCCCTAGACAAACCATACTTCAGAAGTATTGATGTCAACAAGTCTAAAAGAAGGCGCTCACGGCAGAGCTTTCTAATCAGGTACTAACTACAGAACACAAATACGCTGAAGGCCCCACTACGGAAAATGGAGATACCAAAGTGCTGGTCATTAAGTCACAGGTAGGGTCCTCCTGTGTGGGTCCAGCCACCGGTTCTGGAGAGAGGGATGCGGCAAGGGTGCCCTCTATCTCCTCTCCACCATCGCCATAGAGCTGTTGGCATATTTGATCCGAACTACACTGCAGATGATTGGCTTTTGGGCTTTTATACGTGGGAGATCTAACCGCCTCCGTTATTTCCCTAATCTCTGACTTTGGTGGACACTCAGGATTACCTATTAACTGCAATAAGTCGTTTATAATGCTATTAGATCCAATCCCGCAGGATTTGTCTCTGTCCCATACGAACTTGCAAGTAGTGAGCTCCTTCAAATACCTGGGGGTGGAAATCTCCTCTAATCTGCATAGCTATATGATACCATTATTCTCTAACTTCAGGCTGTTGCCGCCTGGCACATATTACCCTTATCCTCAGTGGGCAGAGGTAACCTAATGCCACAGCCATAACTCACCAATATGGACTCCTCTGAGATATTTCCATAAAGCTCAACAAATCGTTTTCCTTCTGCTCTGGAAGAAACAAACTGGCAGGATCAAGTATGAAACTTTGTAAAGAGATAAGTTGTCGTGAGGGCTGTCGCTGCCTAACCCAGTAAAGGGTACTATTTCTAGGGTCTAACAATCCCTTCATGGAGAGTTTTTAAAAGCCTCCCCTCTAGGGGTGAAGTCCCAATGGAAGAAAGATGTTGGATCTCTCATTGATGCACAATAGGAGGAGACTCTTGTCTTGACGCCAAATCTGTCTTTGAACGAGGTTGCCAGATAGTCCTCATTCACAGGGTCTATAAAACCCCACTATTTATTTTAAAAATAGGGATTAGGAAAAATTCAAACTGCCCAAAGTGTGGAGAGCTGGAGGTAGGCTTAAAGGGGGTTATCCAACCCCTATAAGGACCCCCCCAATGCCCGGGCACCTCATATAGGCTATACTTACCTCGCTGTAATCCTGCCATATCAATCCACGGAACAAATCCCTGCATCAATATCCATCTTTCTTTTAAAAAGGGTTTGGGCCAAAGGGAAAAGGAGTGTAGAAGATGTTATTTTGAATTAAAAAATGATCTAAACCTTTTTTGAAGCATCTCCTGTATTTGCTGTGAGCGGCTCCTGCGGCTATTCCAGAGATTCACCGCTCTTACTGTAAAGAATGCTTCTCGCCTCTTATGACAGAATCTTTTTCTCTCCAGGCGCAGGGAGCGGCCCCTTGTTTTTTGAGGAGGTTTAATACAGAATAGCTTCTCTTGATATTTCTTCTATGGTCCATTTCTATATTGGTACAGGTTAATCATGTCCCCCCTTAGACGTCTTTTTTCAAGGCTCCGAGCTGAGATCTTCCAGGCCCTTTATCAGTTTAGTCGCTCTCCTTTGTACTTTTTCTAACTCCAGGGCGTCCTTTTTATGGACTGGTGCCCAGAACTGAACCGCGTATTCCAGGTGAGGCCGTACCAGCGCTTTGTGGTAATATTACATCCCTGTCCCGCGATTCCATACCTCTTTTAATACAAGACAAAATACTGTTGGCCTTCGAGGCAGATGACTGGCATTGCATGCTGGTATTTAGTCTATGATCTACTAATACACCCAGATGCTTCTCTACCAGTGACTCTCCCAGTGTTACTCCCCCAGGACATATGCTGCATGCAGATTATAAGTGCAGAACTTGACATTTATTTATACTGAACCTCATTTGCCAGGTGGAGGCCCAAACAGCTTGTAACTTATTAACATCTTGCAAAGACTGGACCGTATTATAAGGATTGGTTTCATCTGAAAAACTAGAAACAGCACTACTACTCCCATCCTCTATGTCATTAATCAATAAGTTAAATAATAGCGGACCCAGCACAGAACCTTGGGGTCACCACATATTACCGGGGACCATTTAGAGTAGGAATCACTGACCACAACTCTTTGGATACCATCATGAAGCCACTTTTCAATCCAATTACAAATTATATTTTCTAAACCAATAGACCTGAATTTACCCATTAGTCGTCCGTGTAGAACAGTATCAAACGTCTTTGCAAAGTCCAAAAACCTAATATCGACAGCCTTCCCTCTGTCTAGGCTTCTACTTAAGGAATGAGGCTAGAAGTAAACTTATGACATCTCTCTTAGTGCAAAATATACCTTGTGGCACATCCAGCTTTATCAAGTACTAAATGAGGTTTCTGGCACCTGATGAGGAGGTATGGTGGTAGGTGGGATGGTACTAGATTGGCACTAGAAGACACTTGTGGATATAGGTTTTCACTGTTGTACAGCTTGAATGTTAGCCTGGCCTAGCGTTGGATTAGGTAGGTAACATAGTAACCTAGTATATAAGGCCGAAAAAAGACATTTGTCCATCTAGTTCGGCCAGTCATCCTGCAAGTTAATCCAAAGGAAGGCAAAAAAAAAAATCCCTGTGAGGTAGAAGCCAATTTTCCCCACTTTAGGGGAATAAAAATTTCCTTCCCGACTCCAATCAGGCATCAGAATAACTCCCTGGATCAACGACCCCTCTCTAGTAGCCATAGCCTGTAATATTATTACACTCCAGGAACACATCCAGTCCCCTCCTGAACTCACCATCACCGCCTCCTCAGGCAGAGAGTTCCATAGTCTCACTGCTCTTACAGAAAAGAGTCCATAGTCTCACTGCTCTTACAGTAAAGAGTCCATACTCTCACTGCTCTTACCGTAAAGAGTCCATAGTCTCACTGCTCTTACAGTAAAGAGTCCATACTCTCACTGCTCTTACCGTAAAGAGTCCATAGTCTCACTGCTCTTACAGTAAAGAGCCCATAGTCTCACTGCTCTTACAGTATAGAGTCCATAGTCTCACTGCTCTTACAGTATAGAGTCCATAGTCTCACTGCTCTTACAGTATAGAGTCCATAGTCTCACTGCTCTTACAGTAAAGAATCCATAGTCTCACTGCTCTTACAGTATAGAGTCCATAGTCTCACTGCTCTTACAGAAAAGAGTCCATAGTCTGAGTGCTCTTACAGTATATAGTCCATAGTCTCACTGCTCTTACAGTAAATAGTCTATAGTCTCACTGCTCTTACCGTAAAGAGTCCATAGTCTCACTGCTCTTACAGTAAAGAGCCCATAGTCTCACTGCTCTTACAGTATAGAGTCCATAGTCTCACTGCTCTTACAGTATAGAGTCCATAGTCTCACTGCTCTTACAGTATAGAGTCCATAGTCTCACTGCTCTTACAGTAAAGAATCCATAGTCTCACTGCTCTTACAGTATAGAGTCCATAGTCTCACTGCTCTTACAGTAAAGAGTCCATAGTCTCACTGCTCTTACAGTATAGAGTCCATAGTCTCACTGCTCTTACAGTAAAGAGTCCATAGTCTCACTGCTCTTACAGTAAAGAGTCCATACTCTCACTGCTCTTACCGTAAAGAGTCCATAGTCTCACTGCTCTTACCGTAAAGAGTCCATAGTCTCACTGCTCTTACAGTAAAGAGTCCATACTCTCACTGCTCTTACCGTAAAGAGTCCATAGTCTCACTGCTCTTACAGTAAAGAGCCCATAGTCTCACTGCTCTTACAGTATAGAGTCCATAGTCTCACTGCTCTTACAGTATAGAGTCCATAGTCTCACTGCTCTTACAGTATAGAGTCCATAGTCTCACTGCTCTTACAGTAAAGAATCCATAGTCTCACTGCTCTTACAGTATAGAGTCCATAGTCTCACTGCTCTTACAGAAAAGAGTCCATAGTCTGAGTGCTCTTACAGTATATAGTCCATAGTCTCACTGCTCTTACAGTAAATAGTCTATAGTCTCACTGCTCTTACCGTAAAGAGTCCATAGTCTCACTGCTCTTACAGTAAAGAGCCCATAGTCTCACTGCTCTTACAGTATAGAGTCCATAGTCTCACTGCTCTTACAGTATAGAGTCCATAGTCTCACTGCTCTTACAGTATAGAGTCCATAGTCTCACTGCTCTTACAGTAAAGAATCCATAGTCTCACTGCTCTTACAGTATAGAGTCCATAGTCTCACTGCTCTTACAGTAAAGAGTCCATAGTCTCACTGCTCTTACAGTATAGAGTCCATAGTCTCACTGCCCTTACAGTAAAGAGTCCATAGTCTCACTGCTCTTACAGTAAAGAGTCCATACTCTCACTGCTCTTACCGTAAAGAGTCCATAGTCTCACTGCTCTTACAGTAAAGAGCCCATAGTCTCACTTCTCTTACAGTAAAGAGTCCATAGTCTCACTGCTCTTACAGTAAAGAGTCCATAGTCTCACTGCTCTTACAGTATAGAGTCCATAGTCTCACTGCTCTTACAGTATAGAGTCCATAGTCTCACTGCTCTTACAGTAAAGAATCCATAGTCTCACTGCTCTTACAGTATAGAGTCCATAGTCTCACTGCTCTTACAGTAAAGAGTCCATAGTCTCACTGCTCTTACAGTATAGAGTCCATAGTCTCACTGCTCTTACAGTAAAGAGTCCATAGTCTCACTGCTCTTACAGTAAAGAGTCCATAGTCTCACTTCTCTTACAGTAAAGAGTCCATAGTCTCACTGCTCTTACAGTATAGAGTCCATAGTCTCACTGCTCTTATAGTAAAGAGTCCATAGTCTCACTGCTCTTACAGTATAGAGTCCATAGTCTCACTGCTCTTACTGTATAGAGTCCATAGTCTCACTGCTCTTACAGTATAGAGTCCATAGTCTCACTGCTCTTACAGTAAAGAGTCCATAGTCTCACTGATCTTACAGTAAAGAGTCCATAGTCTCACTGCTCTTACTGTATAGAGTCCATAGTCTCACTGCTCTTACAGTATAGAGTCCATAGTCTCACTGCTCTTACAGTAAAGAGTCCACAGTCTCACTGCTCTTACAGTAAAGAGTCCGTAGTCTCACTGCTCTAACAGTAATGTATCCATAGTCTCACTGCTCTTACAGTAAAGAGTCCACAGTCTCACTGCTCTTACAGTAAAGAGTCCGTAGTCTCACCGCTCTTACAGTAAAGAGTCCATAGTCTCACTGCTCTAACAGTAAAGTATCCATAGTCTCACTGCTCTTACACTAAAGAGTCCATAGTCTCACTGCTCTTACAGTATAGAGTCCATAGTCTCAATGCTCTTACAGTAAAGAGTCCATAGTCTCACTGCTCTTACAGTAAAGAGTCCATAGTCTCACTGCTCTTACAGTAAAGAGTCCACAGTCTCACTGCTCTTACAGTATAGAGTCCATAGTCTCACTGCTCTTACAGTATAGAGTCCATAGTCTCACTGCTCTTACAGTAAAGTATCCATAGTCTCACTGCTCTTACCGTAAAGAGTCCATAGTCTCACTGCTCTTACAGTAAAGAGTCCATAGTCTCACTGCTCTTACAGTATAGAGTCCATAGTCTCACTGCTCTTACAGTATAGAGTCCATAGTCTCACTGCTCTTACAGTATAGAGTCCATAGTCTCACTGCTCTTACAGTAAAGAGTCCATAGTCTCACTGCTCTTACAGTAAAGAGTCCATAGTCTCACTGCTCTTACAGTAAAAAGTCCATAGTCTCACTGCTCTTACAGTAAAGAGTCCATAGTCTCACTGCTCTTACAGTACAGAGTCCATAGTCTCACTGCTCTTACAGTAAAGAGTCCATAGTCTCACTGCTCTTACAGTAAAGAGTCCATAGTCTCACTGCTCTTACAGTAAAGAGTCCACAGTCTCACTGCTCTTACAGTAAAGAGTCCATAGTCTCACTGCTCTTACAGTAAAGAGTCCACAGTCTCACTGCTCTTACAGTAAAGAGTCCATAGTCTCACTGCTCTTACAGTAAAGAGTCCATAGTCTCACTGCTCTTACAGTAAAGAGTCCATAGTCTCTCTGCTCTTACAGTAAAGAGTCCATAGTCTCACTGCTCTTACAGTAAAGAGTCCATAGTCTCACTGCTCTTACAGTAAAGAGTCCATAGTCTCACTGCTCTTACAGTAAAGAGTCCATAGTCTCACTGCTCTTACAGTATAGAGTCCATAGTCTCACTGCTCTTACAGTAAAGAGTCCATAGTCTCACTGCTCTTACAGTAAAGACTCCATAGTCTCACTGCTCTTACAGTAAAGAGTCCATAGTCTCACTGCTCTTACAGTAAAGAGTCCATAGTCTCACTGCTCTTACAGTAAAGAGTCCATAGTCTCACTGCTCTTACAGTAAAGAGTCCATAGTCTCACTGCTCTTACAGTAAAGAGTCCATAGTGTCACTGCTCTTACAGTAAAGAGTCCATAGTCTCACTGCTCTTACAGTATAGAGTCCATAGTCTCACTGCTCTTACAGTAAAGAGTCTATAGTCTCACTGCTCTTACAGTAAAGAGTCCATAGTCTCACTGCTCTTACAGTAAAGAGCTCCATAGTATCACTGCTCTTACAGTAAAGAGTCCATCGTCTCACTGCTCTTACCGTAAGGAGTCCATAGTTTCACTGCTCTTACAGTAAAGAGTCCATAGTATCACTGCTCTTACAGTAAATAGTTCCATAGTCTCACTGCTCTTACAGTATAGAGTCCATATTCTCACTGCTCTTACAGTAAAGAGTCCATAGTCTCACTGCTCTTACAGTAAAGAGTCCATAGTCTCACTTCTCTTACAGTAAAGAGTCCATAGTCTCACTGCTCTTACAATATAGAGTCCATAGTCTCACTGCTCTTATAGTAAAGAGTCCATAGTCTCACTGCTCTTACAGTATAGAGTCCATAGTCTCACTGCTCTTACTGTATAGAGTCCATAGTCTCACTGCTCTTACAGTATAGAGTCCATAGTCTCACTGCTCTTACAGTAAAGAGTCCATAGTCTCACTGATCTTACAGTAAAGAGTCCATAGTCTCACTGCTCTTACAGTAAAGAGTCCATAGTCTCACTGATCTTACAGTAAAGAGTCCATAGTCTCACTGCTCTTACAGTAAAGAGTCCATAGTCTCACTGCTCTTACTGTAAAGAGTCCATAGTCTCACTGCTCTTACAGTAAAGAGTCCACAGTCTCACTGTTCTTACAGTAAAGAGTCCACAGTCTCACTGCTCTTACAGTAAAGAGTCCGTAGTCTCACTGCTCTAACAGTAAAGTATCCATAGTCTCACTGCTCTTACAGTAAAGAGTCCACAGTCTCACTGCTCTTACAGTAAAGAGTCCGTAGTCTCACCGCTCTTACAGTAAAGAGTCCATAGTCTCACTGCTCTTACAGTATAGAGTCCATAGTCTCACTGCTCTAACAGTAAAGTATCCATAGTCTCACTGCTCTTACAGTAAAGAGTCCATAGTCTCACTGCTCTTACAGTATAGAGTCCATAGTCTCACTGCTCTTACAATAAAGAGTCCATAGTCTCATTGCTCTTACAGTATAGAGTCCATAGTCTCACTGCTCTTACAGTAAAGAGTCCATAGTCTCACTGCTCTTACAGTAAAGAGTCCATAGTCTCACTGCTCTTACAGTAAAGAGTCCATAGTCTCACTGCTCTTACAGTAAAGAGTCCATAGTCTCACTGCTCTTACAGTATAGAGTCCATAGTCTCACTGCTCTTACAGTATAGAGTCCATAGTCTCACTGCTCTTACAGTAAAGTATCCATAGTCTCACTGCTCTTACCGTAAAGAGTCCATAGTCTCACTGCTCTTACAGTAAAGAGTCCATAGTCTCACTGCTCTTACAGTATAGAGTCCATAGTCTCACTGCTCTTACAGTATAGAGTCCATAGTCTCACTGCTCTTACAGTAAAGAGTCCATAGTCTCACTGCTCTTACAGTAAAGAGTCCATAGTCTCACTGCTCTTACAGTAAAAAGTCCATAGTCTCACTGCTCTTACAGTAAAGAGTCCATAGTCTCACTGCTCTTACAGTACATAGTCCATAGTCTCACTGCTCTTACAGTAAAGAGTCCATAGTCTCACTGCTCTTACAGTAAAGAGTCCATAGTCTCACTGCTCTTACAGTAAAGAGTCCACAGTCTCACTGCTCTTACAGTAAAGAGTCCATAGTCTCACTGCTTTTACAGTTAAGAGTCCACAGTCTCACTGCTCTTACAGTAAAGAGTCCATAGTCTCACTGCTCTTACAGTAAAGAGTCCATAGTCTCACTGCTCTTACAGTAAAGAGTCCATAGTCTCTCTGCTCTTACAGTAAAGAGTCCATAGTCTCACTGCTCTTACAGTAAAGAGTCCATAGTCTCACTGCTCTTACAGTAAAGAGTCCATAGTCTCACTGCTCTTACAGTATAGAGTCCATAGTCTCACTGCTCTTACAGTAAAGAGTCCATAGTCTCACTGCTCTTACAGTATAGAGTCCATAGTCTCACTGCTCTTACAGTAAAGAGTCCATAGTCTCACTGCTCTTACAGTAAAGAGTCCATAGTCTCACTGCTCTTACAGTAAAGAGTCCATAGTCTCACTGCTCTTACAGTAAAGAGTCCATAGTCTCACTGCTCTTACAGTAAAGAGTCCATAGTCTCACTGCTCTTACAGTATAGAGTCCATAGTCTCACTGCTCTTACAGTAAAGAGTCCATAGTCTCACTGCTCTTACAGTAAAGAGTCCATAGTCTCACTGCTCTTACAGTAAAGAGTCCATAGTCTCACTGCTCTTACAGTAAAGAGTCCATAGTCTCACTGCTCTTACAGTAAAGAGTCCATAGTCTCACTGCTCTTACAGTAAAGAGTCCATAGTCTCACTGCTCTTACAGTAAAGAGTCCATAGTGTCACTGCTCTTACAGTAAAGAGTCCATAGTCTCACTGCTCTTACAGTATAGAGTCCATAGTCTCACTGCTCTTACAGTAAAGAGTCCATAGTCTCACTGCTCTTACAGTAAAGAGTCCATAGTCTCACTGCTCTTACAGTAAAGAGTCCATAGTCTCACTGCTCTTACAGTAAAGAGTCCACAGTCTCACTGCTCTTACAGTAAAGAGTCCATAGTTTCACTGCTCTTACAGTAAAGAGTCCATAGTATCACTGCTCTTACAGTAAATAGTTCCATAGTCTCACTGCTCTTACAGTATAGAGTCCATAGTCTCACTGCTCTTACCGTAAAGAGTCCATAGTCTCACTGCTCTTACAGTATAGAGTCCATAGTTTCACTGCTCTTACAGTATAGAGTCCATAGTTTCACTGCTCTTACAGTAAAGAGTCCATAGTCTCACTGCTCTTACAGTAAAGAATCCATAGTCTCACTGCTCTTACAGTATAGAGTCCATAGTCTCACTGCTCTTACAGTAAAGAGTCCATAGTCCCACCGCTCTTACAGTAAAGAGTCCATAGTCTCACTGCTCTTACAGTAAAGAGTCCATAGTCTCACTGCTCTTACAGTAAAGAGTCCATAGTCTCACTGCTCTTACCGTAAAGAGTCCATAGTATCACTGCTCTTACAGTAAAGAGTCCATCGTCTCACTGCTCTTACCGTAAGGAGTCCATAGTTTCACTGCTCTTACAGTAAAGAGTCCATAGTATCACTGCTCTTACAGTAAATAGTTCCATAGTCTCACTGCTCTTACAGTATAGAGTCCATAGTCTCACTGCTCTTACCGTAAAGAGTCCATAGTCTCACTGCTCTTACAGTATAGAGTCCATAGTTTCACTGCTCTTACAGTATAGAGTCCATAGTCTCACTGCTCTTACAGTAAAGAGTCCATAGTCTCACTGCTCTTACAGTAAAGAATCCATAGTCTCACTGCTCTTACAGTATAGAGTCCATAGTCTCACTGCTCTTACCGTAAAGAGTCCATAGTCTCACTGCTCTTACAGTATAGAGTCCATAGTTTCACTGCTCTTACAGTATAGAGTCCATAGTTTCACTGCTCTTACAGTAAAGAGTCCATAGTCTCACTGCTCTTACAGTAAAGAATCCATAGTCTCACTGCTCTTACAGTATAGAGTCCATAGTCTCACTGCTCTTACAGTAAAGAGTCCATAGTCTCACCGCTCTTACAGTAAAGAGTCCATAGTCTCACTGCTCTTACAGTAAAGAGTCCATAGTCTCACTGCTCTTACAGTAAAGAGTCCATAGTCTCACTGCTCTTACCGTAAAGAGTCCATAGTTTCACTGCTCTTACAGTAAAGAGTCCATAGTATCACTGCTCTTACAGTAAAGAGTCCATAGTCTCACTGCTCTTACAGTAAAGAGTCCATAGTCTCACTGCTCTTACAGTATAGAGTCCATAGTCTCACTGCTCTTACCGTAAAGAGTCCATTGTTTCACTGATCTTACAGTAAAGAGTCCATATTCTCACTGCTCTTACAGTATGGAGCCCATAGTCTCACTGCTCTTACAGTAAATAGTTCCATAGTCTCACTGCTCTTACAGTAAAGAGTCCATAGTCTCACTGCTCTTACAGTAAAAAGTCCATAGTCTCACTGCTCTTACAGTAAAGAGTCCATAGTCTCACTGCTCTTACAGTATAGAGTCCATAGTCTCACTGCTCTTACAGTATAGAGTCCATAGTCTCACTGATCTTATAGTAAAGAGTCCATAGTTTCACTGCTCTTACAGTATAGAGTCCATAGTCTCACTGCTCTTACAGTAAAGAGTCCATAGTCTCACTGCTCTTACAGTAAAGAGTCCTTAGTCTCACTGCTCTTACAGTAAAGAGTCCATAGTCTCACTGCTCTTACCGTAAAGAGTCCATAGTCTCACTGCTCTTACAGTATAGAGTCCATAGTTTCACTGCTCTTACAGTAAAGAGTCCATAGTCTCACTGCTCTTACAGTAAAGAATCCATAGTCTCACTGCTCTTACAGTATAGAGTCCATAGTCTCACTGCTCTTACAGTAAAGAGTCCATAGTCTCACCGCTCTTACAGTAAAGAGTCCATAGTCTCACTGCTCTTACAGTAAAGAGTCCATAGTCTCACTGCTCTTACAGTAAAGAGTCCATAGTCTCACTGCTCTTACCGTAAAGAGTCCATAGTTTCACTGCTCTTACAGTAAAGAGTCCATAGTATCACTGCTCTTACAGTAAAGAGTCCATAGTCTCACTGCTCTTACAGTAAAGAGTCCATAGTCTCACTGCTCTTACAGTATAGAGTCCATAGTCTCACTGCTCTTACCGTAAAGAGTCCATTGTTTCACTGATCTTACAGTAAAGAGTCCATATTCTCACTGCTCTTACAGTATGGAGCCCATAGTCTCACTGCTCTTACAGTAAATAGTTCCATAGTCTCACTGCTCTTACAGTAAAGAGTCCATAGTCTCACTGCTCTTACAGTAAAAAGTCCATAGTCTCACTGCTCTTACAGTAAAGAGTCCATAGTCTCACTGCTCTTACAGTATAGAGTCCATAGTCTCACTGCTCTTACAGTATAGAGTCCATAGTCTCACTGATCTTATAGTAAAGAGTCCATAGTCTCACTGCTCTTACAGTAAAGAGTCCATAGTCTCACTGCTCTTACAGTAAAGAGTCCATAGTCTCACTGCTCTTACAGTAAAGAGTCCTTAGTCTCACTGCTCTTACAGTAAAGAGTCCATAGTCTCACTGCTCTTACAGTATAGAATCCATAGTCTCACTGCTCTTACAGTAAAGAGTCCATAGTCTCACTGCTCTTACAGTAAAGAGTCCATAGTCTCGCTGCTCTTACAGTAAAGAGTCCATAGTCTCACTGCTCTTACAGTAAAGAGTCCATAGTCTCACTGCTCTTACAGTATAGAATCCATAGTCTCACTGCTCTTACAGTAAAGAGTCCATAGTCTCACCGCTCTTACAGTAAAGAGTCCATAGTCTCACTGCTCTTACAGTATAGAATCCATAGTCTCACTGCTCTTACAGTAAAGAGTCCATAGTCTCACTGCTCTTACAGTAAAGAGTCCATAGTCTCACTGCTCTTACAGTAAAGAGTCCATAGTCTCACTGCTCTTACAGTATAGAATCCATAGTCTCACTGCTCTTACAGTAAAGAGTCCATAGTCTCACTGCTCTTACAGTAAAGAGTCCATAGTCTCGCTGCTCTTACAGTAAAGAGTCCATAGTCTCACTGCTCTTACAGTAAAGAGTCCATAGTCTCACTGCTCTTACAGTAAAGAGTCCATAGTCTCGCTGCTCTTACAGTAAAGAGTCCATAGTCTCACTGCTCTTACAGTAAAGAGTCCATAGTCTCACTGCTCTTACAGTATAGAATCCATAGTCTCACTGCTCTTACAGTATAGAATCCATAGTCTCACTGCTCTTACAGTAAAGAGTCCATAGTCTCACTGCTCTTACAGTAAAGAGTCCATAGTCTCACTGTTCTTACAGTATAGAGTCCATAGTCTCACTGCTCTTACAGTAAAGAGTCCATAGTCTCACTGCTCTTACAGTATATAGTCCATAGTCTCACTGCTCTTACCGTAAAGATGTCCCCTCGTCATAGTCACAGTCCTGGGGATAAATAGATGATGGGAGAGGTCTCTGTACTGACCCCTGATATATTTATACATAGTTATTAGATCTCCCCTCAGTCGTCTATTTTCTAAAGTGAATAACCCTAATGCTGATAATCTTTCAGGGTACTGTAGTTGCCCCATTCCAGTTATTACTTTAGTTGCCCTCCTCTGGATCCTTTCCAGCACTGCTATGTCTGAGGTGATGGTGTCTGAGCTGTAGTCCCTCATCTTCAGCAGTGTCTGTATAGCTGTATTTAGCTGATCACTCTCTGGAGTGTTGGTCTCAGAGGAGAATGAGATCTTGTTCCTAGGTTTCTCTCTGGAGTGGTGTTGGTCTCAAAGGAGAATTAGATCTGGTTCCTGAGGTTCCCTCTAGAGTGTTGGCCTCACAGGGGAATAGATAGGGTTCGTAGTAGCAGGAACTGTCCATGTGCTTCCTATCTCCCACTATCTGAACAGGAACTCCTTTCTGTCTTCCTGACAAGACTGGTGCTGCCCCTCCTGGCAGGAAGCAAGACCAGCCCACTCCCACTGAGAAGGGAGGAACTGGGTGGTTAGCCCTGATCCTGCCAACCATTACCTCCTCTGCTGGAATTAATGGCAAAAACATGAAAAAACATTGCAGACCCTTGTTGATGCCCCCAGGGCTGGGGTACTGCACCTGCAGAGGCAGAGCCCGACAGGTGGTGCCAGACCATGGCTGAACATCTATCTCTCTATCTATTATCTCTCTATCTATTATCTATCTATCTATCTATTATCTATTATCTATCTCCTATCTATCTATTATCTATCTATCTCCTATCTATCTATTATCTATCTATTATCTATCTATTATCTATCTATTATCTATTATCTATCTATTATCTATATATTATCTATTATCTATTATCTATCTATCTATCTATCTATCTATCTATTATCTATTATCTATCTCCTATCTATCTATTATCTATCTATTATCTATCTATCTATCTATTATCTATATATTATCTATTATCTATCTATTATCTATCTATCTATCTATCTATCTATCTATCTATCTATTATCTATCTATCTATCTATCTATTATCTATATATTATCTATTATCTATCTATTATCTATCTATCTATCTATCTATCTATCTATTATCTATCTATCTATCTATCTATTATCTATCTATTACCTATCTATCTATCTATCTATCTATCTATCTATCTATCTATTATCTATCTATTATCTATCTCCTATCTATCTCCTATCTATTATCTATCTATCTATTATCTATATATTATCTATTATCTATCTATTATCTATCTATCTATCTATCTATCTATTATCTATCTATTATCTATCTTTCTATTATCTATATATTATCTATTATCTATCTATTATCTATCTATTTTCTATCTATTATCTATCTATTATCTATCTATCATCTATCTATCTATCTATCTATCTATCTATCTATCTATCTATCTATCTGTCTATTATCTATCATCTATCTATTATCTATCTATTATCTATCTATCTATCTATCTATCTATCTATCTATCTATCTATCTATCATCTATCTATCTATTATCTATCTATCTATCATCTATCTATCTATTATCTATCTATCTATCTATCTATCTATCTATCTATCATCTATCTATCTATCTATTATCTATCTATTATCTATCTATCTATCTATCTATCTATCTATCTATTATCTATCTATTATCTATCTATTATCTATCTATTATCTATCTATTATCTATCTATCTATTTATTATCTATCTATCTATCTATCTATTATCTATCTATTATCTATCTATCTATTATCTATCTATCTATTATCTATCTATTATCTATCTATTATCTATCTATTATCTATCTATCTATTATCTATCTATCTATCTATCTATCTATCTATCTATCATCTATTATCTATTATCTATTATCTATCTATTATCTATCTATTATCTATTATCTATCTATCTATTATCTATCTATTATCTATCTATCTATCTATCTATTATCTATTATCTATCTATCTATCTATCTATCTATCTATCTATCTATCTGTGTGGGATGTGGGGTCCACAGTGTTGGGGTCCCCCCTTCCTGTCACCAATCTTGCTGTGTACTGGTTTATGTACGTTCAGTCCCTTGCGGATGACTGGAATAGATAGTAATCCCTGTAATGTCCTGCACGGGATGCAGACACCTCACAGTCGTGGATTGGTGGCTCGTTACTCACGTTGCTCACATTCATTGACACCTGGAAATACTTCACCGAGGCGTCACCCATCGCTTCTGTGAATCACTTTATTTTCCTTCTTATATTCATAAATTCCTTCCCCCGAGTCGAATTTTCTGGGGTTTTTCCCTTCTTGGCCATGAAAGGCTGAGATGAGAAGACCCCTTTAAGGGGATTTCCAGAAGCTCGGGAAAGGTCATCAGTATCAGACTGGTGGGGGTCTGACTCCCTGCACTCTCCCCAATCCTCAAGGCCTACCAGGCACAGCGCCCTACATTACATAGTGGCTGTACTGGGTAATGCAGCCCAGGTTCATCAACCTTAATGGGAGTGAGCTGCACCCACGCCATGTGACCCATGATCATGACGTCACTGGCCGAGGAAGAGGCCACAGTTCTCAACCTCTTCAAACAGCTGATGAGGAGCTAGATTCTCCACTGATCAGATATTGGATAGGTCTTCACTTTCTTTGTATACTTGCTTTTTTCCTGGAGACCAGGCCCCTCTTGAAGACCATGTGTGTGTTTATTACCGTATTTTTTGCCCCATAAGACACACTTTTTCCCCCCCAAAAGTGGGGGGAAAATGCCCCTGCGTCTTATGAGGCGAATACTGCCATTTTGCATCGCAGTCTGCGATGTATCAGCTGGAGGGGGAGGGAGGAGGGGTCGGTGTCATGCAAATGCGGCGGGGGGGGGGGGGGGGGGGGGGGGCGGTGCGGTCACTGTACTCCGGCCCCGCCGCTCACTCACTTAACGCCTAAACCTTAAAGTTATTATTATAAAAGGTTTAGGCATTAAGGAAGTGAGTGAGCGGCGGGGCCGGAGTACAGTGACCGCAGCGGCCCCGCTGCATTTGCATGACACCGGCCCCTCCCACAGGTTTAGCTCCGGTATATTAGGGCATCTGTGGATGCCACGATTTTGGGGGGGGAGGGATATGTGGATAGCACTGTTATGGGGGGGGGGGGGGGTGATCTGTGGATGGCAGTGTTATGGGGGGGGATCTGTGGATGGCACTGTTATGGGGGGTGATCTGTGGATGGCACTGTTATGGGGTGGGGGATCTGTGGGTGACACATATATAGCAGTGCCACCCACAGATCCCCCTCCATAACAGTGCCATCCACAGATCACCCCCCTCTCATAACAGTGCCATCCACAGATCACCCCCCATAACAGTGCCACCCACAGATCACCCCCCATAACAGTGCCACCCACAGATCACCCCCCCATAACAGTGCCATCCACAGATCACCCCCCTCTCATAACAGTGCCATCCACAGATCCCCCCCAATAACAGTGCCCCCTCAGATCCCCCCCCATAACAGTGCCCTCCTCAGATCCCCCCATAACAGTGCCATCCACAGATCACCCCATAACAGTGCCACCCACAGATCCCCCCCATAACAGTGCCATCCACAGATCCCTCCCCATAACAGTGCCCTCCTCAGATCCCCCCATAACAGTGCCATCCACAGATCCCTCCCCATAACAGTGCCCTCCTCAGATCCCCCCATAACAGTGCCATCCACAGATCACCCCATAACAGTGCCACCCACAGATCCCCCCCATAACAGTGCCATCCACAGATCCCTCCCCATAACAGTGCCCCCTCAGATCCCCCCCATAACAGTGCCATCCACAGATCCCTCCCCATAACAGTGCCATCCACAGATCCCCCCCATAACAGTGCCACCCACAGATCCCCCCCATAACAGTGCCATCCACAGATCCCTCCCCATAACAGTGCCCCCTCAGATCCCCCCCCATAACAGTGCCATCCACAGATCCCCCTATAACAGTGCCACCCACAGATCCCCCCATAACAGTGCCATCCACAGATCCCCCCATAACAGTGCCATCCACAGATCCCCCCATAACAGTGCCATCCACAGATCCCCCAAAGTAGTGTCATGCACAGACCACCATTAGTTCAATACCCACCAAAGCACACCTTTTGGTTAAAAATATTTTTTTTCTTATTTTCCTCCTCAAAAACCTAGGTGCGTCTTATGGGCCAGTGCGTCTTATAGGGCGAAAATACGGTATATGTATGGTCCATACAGCCGATCACATGCCTAACACTCACGTTGGCACTGCCCCATGTGATTATATCAGTGTAGAATGTTTATTGCCTTCATTATTTCCTTTACAGTCATTAGTAACATTATATCAGGAGGTATATAACCTGCTGGGCCAGAACCTTCTTCAGCAGTGGTGTCTCCATGCCTCCAGTGAAGCTTCTGAGGTAACTGCACTGGATTTACATGTTGTGGAGCTGCTTACATTTTATTCCGGAGGAGGAATAATACTTCTGGTTTATTGAATATTCCACACCCTTCAGACGAGAAGACCTCATAGCTGTGTGTGGTGGACTAGTCAGTGAAGTCATCTAGAACGTCCTGCTGCATTGCTCAACCACTCTGTGAGTATGGATGCTATTTATCAACTCGCAAATGAGAGCAAATTAAATTTTAATATTCCGAAAGTACAAGAGTTACATAAAGTCTGGAGCTCCCTGTGGGATCAGTGTGAAGCTGCTAACGAAAGAATAGGTAATAAAATGTGCTTTCCTAAACCCAGCAACAAAAGTATTTCCAACGTATTAAAGATGTTGACCGTGTTTCAGAATGAGTTGAAACGGAGGGAACTTGATTCGAGAGCTTCAGATGGTGAAACCTTGAGTGATGACCAGTTTGAGAGCATTGGGCTCAGTAGGTCCCAAAATAGGCTTCTAGAAGACCGTTATGGCAGAAGAGGCAAAACGAATGAATTTTTGTTATTACAGTCAAATTCTCCATCCAATGTGGGATATAGGAAGCAACCTCCTTATGAGCTTTATGATAACGAAGAGGAGTTAGATAATGAAGAACCAAGAGGTAGTAAAGGTTCTGTGCCAAAAACAATGGCATTTGTCAAACGGAGGAATCCCAACCCTCCGGAGAGGGAAACCCGTTATATGGAAAACCCAACTAATGCACTAGTACAACTGTTACCAAACTTCACAAAATATGACCCCAACAAGGACCCCTTCACAAGCATGTGTTTATTTGAAGATGAGTGCTCCCAGCATAACCTGGGTCCACGGGAATCTTGCCTGATGATGAAATTGTGGTTGCCTTCTCATATGGCTGTACGTTTAACATCTCCTGTTGCTAGACCAGCTGGTGGTTCTCAGTTCTGGTCCAGCGATAGTCACTGGGGTGATAAACAAGATCGTCTTAAAGCCCTTGCTTTCCTAGCCACTGGAGAAGATAATTTTGGAATTGAGATTTTAGAAGACCTTAAGGTAACTCCAAAAGATGACCCATGGGAATTTGCAAGGAAATTCGAGCAGGTGTACCGGTTGGTAATGGGAGTTAACGATTCAAGTGTTCCATCTGCCATGCTGAAGGCTCTGCTAAATAAATTTACATTTTTGAACTGTGCCACAAGGACAGCTGCATCTAAGGAAAGAACGGTAAATGGAATTGTAATGATAGTGGACAAATACAGGAGAAATCCTTGTGTGGAGCAAATGGGGATGATGATGGATAAGTTCTCAACAACTCTATATCAAAGATCAATGGCAGAGACACCAGTAAGACTATGGAGTCCACTTCCTCAGGACACCTCATGTGATGCTTGGTCAAGTCAACTTAAAAATATCAGATATTTTTCTAAAGGAAGACCAGAGGATTTGCATGTAGAGGGCAATGAAACAGGATACACCTGCAGGGAAGATGGCTCTGTTCTATTAAGTGATGCTGGTGATCCCGACATTTCAGAAGATCTGACCATGTTCTCTAGAAATGCTGTCAAACACTAGAAGTTCTAAGTATAACATAGTAAAAGTCTCCAAGCTGAAACAAACGCCGATTACCATGTGATGAACAATGGGGGTTTCTGGATTATCTGATGGTCATTTGGATTTATATACAATTTACCTGTAAGGGTAGAGAATCACCAATGCAAAAGGAAATAGGAACAAAACATTTTCTGCAGCTACTAGAGTTTATCAAAATGGCACACCAGCAGAGATGAGAACATGCTTTGTAACCTGATTTGAGTTTCATCACTTCACAGATCAGATCGAAATTATATGGTCATTAGGAATTCCTTGAAAAACGGATTCACGGTGTGAAGTTTGTGTGTGATGGGACAATGCATGAGACAGGAAGTCCTCCAAAGAGAGGTCACGATCGGAGTCTTGCACCAGTGGATCTGTATCTCCAGGAACCTTCTGTTACAGATGATTCCAAGCAGAGCTTTGAATGTTGCGATAGTCATGGTCTAATTGGTGTTCTACTAAACCAAAAATAAAGCCTGGTTAAAGTCTGTCTCAGTCAATATAATTGCATTTCTTTAAGCAAAATGAAGTTTCTCTTTTCTCTTCAGGGTTTTTCCATTGTGGCCACATGGCACATCAGATGCCTGCCTAGCACTCAGGATGTGGTGGCATATGCAGTTGAATAGTTGTCACTAGTATGGTGAGAAGCTTCTTTTAAGCTATAGGCTGTAAACATGATATAGTCTTTAAAGGGCTCCTGTCAGCAGATCTGTCCTTCTGACACCGGCTGACCTGTAACACGTGCGTTCGGCAGCTGAAGGCATCTGTGTTGGTCCCATGTTAATATGTGCCCACATTGCTGAGGAACATGATGCTTTAATATATGCAAAGGAGCCTCTAGGAGCAATGGGGGCGTTACCATTACACCTAGAGGCTCCGCTCTCTCCGCAGCTGCTCCGTCCTCTGCACTTTGACAGCACCAGGAAGTGAAATCATCATCACACCTGGTCCTGTCAATCAAAGTGCAGAGGACGCAGCAATTACAGAGAGAGCAGAGCCTCTAGGTGTAACAGCAACGCCCCCGTTGCTCCTAGTGACTCATTTGCAAATATTAAAATCGTATTTTTCTCTGCAATGCGGGCACATATGAACATGGGACCAACGCAGATGCCTTCAGCTGCCGAGCGCACACGGAACAGGTCAGGCACACGGAACAGGGACAGTTCTGCTGACAGATGAGCTTTAAACAAAAATGATTGGAATGAATAGAAGAAATAGTGGGGTCATCTACTAAGACCGGTCTAATTAACCCTTGCACTGGCTCTTGATGCAGCTAAGTTATGTAGATGCGCTGTCCTGTACATAACTAAGGTCATCCACCACCGACGTACAACAGCCTTAAATCTACTCCAGCTCCCTCCCTGCCGTAGATTTTGATTATTTTCTATGCCACAAACTGGCATAGAAAATCATAAATGAGATGGGCCACCCACCACTGGCGTACATGGCGTGGAAGGGGATGAAGTCACAGATTTTACCGCAAATCACCTTTAAGACTAAATCTGCCCAAAATATATGCCAAACAATGGCTTATAGTTGGTCATAAATGACCCCCTAAATATTTTCACAAATATTAGAACAGGACTAGTGATGATCGAGCACCAAAGTATTCGGGTGTTCGGGCCGAACACATTACTATATTCGTGTGCTCGGCCGAGCACCCGAGTATAATGGAAGTCAATGGGAGACAACCAGGCACCCCCTGCTCTGAAGAGGGAAGGTGTCTGTACGCCACTTTTACAGACTGACAAAGATACGCACAAAACCCCCCCAAAAAAATCAATTTTACAGGAAAAATTGTTAGAAACATTCTTTCCTGTATATTTACTTGTATATTATTATTATTATTATTTATTATTAAAGCGCCATTCATTCCATAGCGCTGTACATATGATGAGCGGTGCACAGACATAATACAGACAATTGCACTAAGCAGGAACAAGACGAGTTACAGACTGGTACAGAAGGAGAGAGGGCCCTGCCCGTGAGGGCTTACAATCTACATGGTATGGGAGAAGGACACAGTAGGTGCGGGTGAAGCAGGTCATGGCGGTATAGAGGCAGCAGGGTCACGGGTTGTAGGCTTGTCTGAAGAGGTGGGTTTTAGGTTTCTTTTGAAGGATTCCACTGTAGGTGAGAGTCTGATATGTTGGGGTAGTGAGTTCCAGAGTATGGGGGATGCGCGGGAGAAATCTTGGAGGCGAATGTGGGAAGTGGCGATAAGAGGAGAGGAGAGAAGGAGGTCTTGTGAGGATCGGAGAGTGCGTGTGGGGATGTATCGGGAAAGTAGCTCAGAGATGTCGGGAGGGGACAGGTTATGGACGGCCTTGTATGTATTTGTTAGTACTTTGAAGTGAATTCGCTGGGCGATGGGGAGCCAGTGAAGGGATTGGCAGAGGGGAGAGGCAGAGGAGTAATAGGGTGAGAGGTGGATTAGTCGGGCAGCAGAGTTGAGGATAGATTGGAGGGGTGCGAGAGTGCTAGATGGAAGGCCACAGAGGAGAGTGTTGCAGTAGTCTAGGCGGGAGATGATGAGGGCATGTACAAGCATTTTAGCAGATTCAAAGTTAAGGAAAGCACGGATGCGGGAGATGTTTTTGAGTTGGAGGCGGCAGGTGGTGGAAAGGGCTTGGATGTGCGGTCTGAAGGAAAAAGCAGAATCCAAGGTCACTCCAAGGCAGCGGACTTGGTTGACCGGGGAGAGTGTGCAGTCATTGATCGTGATGGATAGGTCTGTTGGGGGGTTGAACAAGATGGGGGAAAGATGATGAATTCTGTTTTATCCATGTTAAGTTTTAGAAAGCAGAAGGAGGAGAACGAGGATAATATAGATAGACATTGTGGGATTCTGGATAGTAAGGTGGTGATGTCTGGACCAGAGAGGTAGATCTGTGTGTCGTCAGCATAAGAGTGTTACTGAAAGCTATGGGACTCTATGAGATGTGCAAGTGCTGCAATAAAATTACAAGGAAGAGGCACTCCGATACAACCTGTATATCACATAATGGAGGGCCTCATTCACATTGTGGCACAATAGTTCAGGTAGTGGGACTCCTACACTCATAAAGACTATGCACTAAGGGAAAGGGCTGCCAAACATTACAAGGAACCGACACTCCAATACACCCTTATTACACATAAAGGAGGGCATCATACACAGCCTTGAGAAATGATGATTGATGGCCTGCTGGTGACCCTCAAAAACATTTGGAGCAAGGGCCTGCTGATCTGACCATCTAAAACCTTAGGGGCGCCGCATTGGTGACTCTAGGTAGTCTCTGGGCGATTGCACGTCCCCGTGATGGTGACGATCCATTCGGATGTCTGCCCTATCAACCTTCGATGTTCTTTTCTGCGCCTACCATGGTGATCACGGGTAACGGGGAATCAGCGTTAGATGCCGGAGAGGGAGCGTGAGAAAGAGAGACCACATCCAAGGGAGGTCAATGGCTGAAATCTGATTGGGTGGAGATGGTGGGTCAAGTTATTAAAGCAGAAAAATTGAAGGAAGGCTGGAGGCGCGCGGCAATTACCCACTCCCGACTCGGGAAGGTAGTGACGATAAATAACAATACAGGACTCCTAACATGCCCTGTTATTGGAATGATTAATAAAAAATTACAGGGAATGTCACTGCGGTATTTTGTATGAGGAAACGTTAGCCAGGAGAGGCCCTGCTGCCGCTTTGTTGACTCTAGATAACTTCTGCCTGATCGTCCACCATCCATTTGGATATCCTCCCTATCAACTTTCGATGTTCTTTTATGCACCTACCATGGTGATCATGGGTAACGGGGAATCATAGTTCAATTTCAGAGAGGGAGCCTGATAAACGGCTACGGCTACTACTTCAAAGCAAGGCATGAGTTGCAGGCCTGCAGGTGAGCTGACCCTGTAAAAGATTTGAGTTGCAGGCCTGCTGGTGAGCTGAGGTGGAACCGACAAACCCAACTTGAATTTGATGGCTGCATTAATCTGCTGTGATACGGTGATACAGCTCTACAGATTGTTTCCATCTGCATCTTTCTAAGCAATCTGTGGCCTTAGTCTTTTATCCAGACTCAGTCATTGTCAGGGCCGTCTTTAATATTGATTGGACCCTGTGCAAAAATTTACTTGGGCCCCCTGGATCCCACCTTCCCACACCCTTGCATGCAATCACTCCCTCCACCACAACACACACAAAAAAATCCACACACCTGGTAGAGTCCAGTGAATAAAATGTAAATACTCACAGTTCTGAAGACTCCAGCGGCTCAGGATCAGTGCTCTGGGCAGCTGGGCTCAGGCTGGAAGTGGGCACCGCTCTGCAGGAAGGGGACCGGGGCTTGGCCCACCCTAGCGTTACAGTGCACCCCAGCACCCCACAGTATGCAGTATAGCACTCTATAGTATACAGCACCCCACAGTATGCAGTATAGCACCCTATAGTATACAGCACCTGCAGTATAGCACCCTATAGTATACAGCACCCCACAGTATGCAGTATAGCACCCTATAGTATACAGCACCCCACAGTATGCAGTATAACACCCTATAGTATACAGCACCACACAGTATGCAGTATAGCACCCTATAGTACACAGCACCCCACAGTATGCAGTATAGCACCCTATAGTATACAGTATCCCACAGTATGCAGTATAGCACCCTATAGTATACAGCACCCCACAGTATGCAGTATATCACCCTATAGTACACAGCACCCCACAGTATGCAGTATAGCACCCTATAGTATACAGTACCCCACAGTATGCAGTATAGCACCCTATAGTATACAGCACCCACAGTATGCAGTATAGCACCCTATAGTATACAGCACCCCACAGTATGCAGTATATCACCCTATAGTATACAGCACCCACAGTATGCAGTATAGCACCCTATAGTATACAGCAACCCACAGTATGCAATATAGAACCCTATAGTATACAGCACCCCACAGTATGCAGTATAGCACCCTATAGTATACAGCACCCCACAGTATGCAGTATATCACACTATAGTATACAGCACACACAGTATGCAGTATAGCACCCTATAGTATACAGCACCCGACAGTATGCAGTATAGCACCCTATAGTATACAGCACCCCACAGTATGCAGTATAGCACCCTATAGTATACAGCACCCCACAGTATGCAGTATAGCACCCTATAGTATACAGCACCCCACAGTATGCAGTATAGCACCCTATAGTATACAGCACCCCACAGTATGCATTATAGCACCCTATAGTATACAGCACCCCACAGTATGCAGTATAGCACCCTATAGTATACAGCACCCCACAGTATGCAGTATAGCACCCTATAGTATACAGCACCCCACAGTATGCAGTATAGCACCCTATAGTATACAGCACCCCACAATATGCAGTATACCACCCTATAGTATACAGCACCCCACAGTATGCAGTATAGCACCCTATAGTATACAGCACCCCACAGTATGCATTATATCACCCTATAGTATACAGCACCCCACAGTATGCAGTATATCACCCTATAGTAAACAGCACCCACAGTATGCAGTATAGCACCCTTATAGTTTACAGCACCCCACAGTATGCAGTATAGCACCCTATAGTATACAGCACCCCACAGTATGCATTATATCACCCTATAGTATACAGCACCCCACAGTATACAGTATAGCACCCTATAGTATACAGCACCACACAGTACGCTGTATAGCACTCTATAATATGCAGCACCCCACAATATGCAGTATATCACCCTATAGTATACAGCACCCCACAGTACACAGTATAGCACCCTATAGTATACAGCACCACACAGTACGCAGTATAGCACCCTATAGTATACAGCACCCCACAGTATGCAGTATAGCACCCTATAGTATACAGCACCCCACAGTATACAGTATAGAACCCTATAGTATACAGCACCCCACAGTATGCAGTATATCACACTATAGTATACAGCACCCGACAGTATGCAGTATAGCACCCTATAGTATACAGCACCCCACAGTATGCAGTATAGCACCCTATAGTATACAGCACCCCACAGTATGCAGTATATCACCCTATAGTATACAGCACCCCACAGTATGCAGTATATCACCCTATAGTATACAGCACCCACAGTATGCCGTATAGCACCCTATAGTATACAGCACCCCACAGTATGCATTATATCACCCTATAGTATACAGCACCCCACAGTATACTGTATAGCACCCTATAGTATACAGCACCACACAGTACGCAGTATAGCACCCTATAGTATACAGCACCACACAGTACGCAGTATAGCACTCTATAATATGCAGCACCCCACAATATGCAGAATATCACACTATAGTATATAGCACCCCACAGTATGCAGTATAGCACCCCACAGTATGCAGTATATCACCCTATAGTATACAGCACCACACAGTATAGTATACAGCACCCCACAGTATGCATTATATCACCCTATAGTATACAGCACCCCACAGTATACAGTATAGCACCCTATAGTATACAACACCCCACAGTATGCAGTATAGCACTCTATAGTATACAGCACTCCACAATATGCAGTATAGCACCCTATAGTATACAGCACCCCACAGTATGCAGTATATCACCCTATAGTATACAGCACCCCACAGTATAGTATACAGCACCCCACAGTATGCATTATATCACCCTATAGTATACAGCACCCCACAGTATACAGTATAGCACCCTATAGTATACAACACCCCACAGTATGCAGTATAGCACTCTATAGTATACAGCACTCCACAATATGCAGTATAGCACCCTATAGTATACAGCACCCCACAGTATGCAGTATAGCACCCTATAGTATACAGCACCACACAGTATGCAGTATAGCACCCTATAGTACACAGCACCACACAGTATGCAGTATAGCACCCTATAGTATACAGCACCACACAGTATGCAGTATAGCACCCTATAGTACACAGCACCCCACAGTATGCAGTATAGCACCCTATAGTATACAGTACCCCACAGTATGCAGTATAGCACCCTATAGTATACAGCACCCCACAGTATGCAGTATATCACCCTATAGTACACAGCACCCCACAGTATGCAGTATAGCACCCTATAGTATACAGTACCCCACAGTATGCAGTATAGCACCCTATAGTATACAGCACCCCACAGTATGCAGTATAGCACCCTATAGTATACAGCACCCCACAGTATGCAGTATATCACACTATAGTATACAACACCCACAGTATGCAGTATAGCACCCTATACTATACAGCACCCGACAGTATGCAGTATAGCACCCTATAGTATACAGCACCCCACAGTATGCAGTATAGCACCCTATAGTATAAAGGACCCCACAGTATGCAGTATAGCACCCTATAGTATACAGCACCCCACAGTATGCAGTATAGCACCCTATAGTATACAGAACCCCACAGTATGCAGTATAGCACCCTATAGTATACAGCACCCCACAGTATGCAGCATAGCACCCTATAGTATACAGCACCCCACAGTATGCAGTATAGCACCCTATAGTATACAGCACCCCACAATATGCAGTATATCACCCTATAGTAAACAGCACCCCACAGTATGCAGTATATCACCCTATAGTATACAGCACCCCACAGTATGCATTATATCACCCTATAGTATACAGCACCCCACAGTATGCAGTATATCACCCTATAGTAAACAGCACCCACAGTATGCAGTATAGCACACTATAGTATACAGCACCCCACAGTATGCATTATATCACCCTATAGTATACAGCACCCCACAGTATACAGTATAGCACCCTATAGTATACAGCACCACACAGTACGCAGTATAGCACTCTATAATATGCAGCACCCCACAATATGCAGTATATCACTCTATAGTATACAGCACCCCACAGTATACAGTATAGCACCCTATAGTATACAGCACCACACAGTACGCAGTATAGCACCCTATAGTATACAGCACCCCACAGTATGCAGTATAGCACCCTATAGTATACAGCTCCCCACAGTATACAGTATAGAACCCTATAGTATACAGCACCCCACAGTATACAGTATATCACACTATAGTATACAGCACCCGACAGTATGCAGTATAGCACCTTATAGTATACAGCACCCCACAGTATGCAGTATAGCACCCTATAGTATACAGCACCCCACAGTATGCAGTATATCACCCTATAGTATACAGCACCCCACAGTATGCATTATATCACCCTATAGTATACAGCACCCCACAGTATGCAGTATATCACCCTATAGTATACAGCACCCACAGTATGCAGTATAGCACCCTATAGTATACAGCACCCCACAGTATGCATTATATCACCCTATAGTATACAGCACCCCACAGTATACAGTATAGCACCCTATAGTATACAGCACCAAACAGTACGCAGTATAGCACCTTATAGTATACAGCACCACACAGTACGCAGTATAGCACTCTATAATATGCAGCACCCCACAATATGCAGAATATCACCCTATAGTATATAGCACCCCACAGTATGCAGTATAGCACCCCACAGTATGCAGTATATCACCCTATAGTATACAGCACCCCACAGTATAGTATACAGCACCCCACAGTATGCATTATATCACCCTATAGTATACAGCACCCCACAGTATACAGTATAGCACCCTATAGTATACAACACCCCACAGTATGCAGTATAGCACTCTATAGTATACAGCACTCCACAATATGCAGTATATCACCCTATAGTATACAGCACCCCACAGTATGCAGTATATTACACTATAGTATACAGCACCCCACAGTATGCAGTATAGCACCCTATAGTATACAGCACCCCACAGTATGCAGTATATTACCCTATAGTATACAGCACCCCACAGTATGCAGTATATCACCCTATAGTATACAGCACCCCACAGTATGCAGTATAGCACACTATAGTATACAGCAACCCACAGCATGCAGTATATAGTATAGCACTCCACAATATACAGCACCCCACACTATACAGTATACAGCACCCCACAGTATACAGTATACAGCACCATACAGTATACAGCACCCTGCAGTATACAGTAGAGCAGTATAGCACTCCACAGTATACTGCACCCCACAGTATATAGTAGAGCAGTATAGCACCCCACAGTATACAGCACCCGACAGTATATAGTATAGCAGTATAGCACCCCATAGTATGCAGCACCCCACAGTATACAGTAGAGCAGTATAGCACCCCAAAATATACAGCACCTCACAGTATACAGCACCCCAAACTATACAGCACCTCACAGTATACAGTATACAGCACCCCACAGTATACCATATACAGCACCCCGCAGTATACAGTAGAGCAGTATAGCACACCACAGTATACAGCACCCCATAGTATACAGTAGAGCAGTATAGCACACCACAATATACAGCACCCCACAGTATACAGTACAGCAGTATGGCACCCCACGGTATACAGCACCCCACAGTATACAGTAGAGCAGTATAGCACACCACAGTATACAGCACCCCATAGTATACAGTAGAGCAGTATAGCACACCACAATATACAGTACCCCACAGTATACAGTAGAGCAGTATAGCATGCCACAGTATACAGCACCCCACAGTATATAGTAAAGCAGTATAGCACCCCACAGTATACAGCACCCCACAGTATATAGTATAGCAGTATAGCACCCCATAGTATGCAGCACCCACAGTATACAGTAGAGCAGTATAGCACCCCAAAATATACAGAACCTCACAGTATACAGCACCCCAAACTATACAGCACCTCACAGTATACAGTATACAGCACCCCACATTATACATTATACAGCACCCCACAGTATACAGTAGAGCAGTATAGCACTCCACAGTATACAGCACCCCACAGTATACAGCACCCCACAGTATAGAGTATACAGCACCCTGCAGTATACAGTAGAGCAGTATAGCACCCCACAGTATACAGTAGAGCAGTATAGCACACCACAGTATACAGCACCCCATAGTATACAGTAGAGCAGTATAGCACACCACAATATACAGCACCCCATAGTATACAGTAGAGCAGTATAGCACACCACAATATACAGCACCCCACAGTATACAGTACAGCAGTATAGCACCCCACAGTATACAGCACCCCACAGTATACAGTAGAGCAGTATATCACCCCACAGTATACAGCACCCCACAGTATACAACAGCATACATTATATTAGTATTACAGCCCCTGTCACCTTTTCCTGATGTAATCTTCACAAATAAAAGCTCCACAGTTCTGACAAACTTCTCCTGCAGCAACACTCCTGGTAGAAAGGACCTTTGATGACCTCATAGCCATGTGACCAGTAATATTGCTAGGTTACTGGTCAAATGGTGATGATGTCATCTAAGGTCCTTTCTCCTAAGAGAATCACAGCTCTCACAGTTCGCTGTCTGGAGTGCTGGGGTTTTGCCAGATTTCTATACCGGAAGTGACGCGACCGCACAGGAATCAGCTGGAGGAGGGTGTGTGTCCCCCAATATCCAGCACTCAGCTCCGCTATGTGGAGACCTCGATATCCAGCACTCAGCTCTGCGGTAAGGATGAACTGCTCATGATGATTTGTGCGTGTGCCCTCAGGGGTAGGGAGATCTGATGGAAAATCTACCCACCCCTAAGTGCGCATGCACGGTGTACGATTTCGTGCATGCGCATGAAGTCCTTCCCCCGTGGCACTGCAATGATTTTTTGCTAATCCAGTGGATGTGCGCTTGAGCAGCACCGCACACACCCTCCTCCAGCTGATTCCTGTGCGGCTCTGTCACTTCCGGTGCGGCCACGTCACTTCCGGTATAGCGTTTTCGCAAGGTATAGAAATCTGACAGAACACAGGCAGGCATGGCAGCACCCCCTGTGTAGCTGACAGCCTGACACCAGGGGCAGTGGCCAGCAGGGCTTGAGGCAGCTGCCTTGGGCCCCCCAGGAGCAACTGGGCCCGGGGCAGCTGCCCCTTTTGCCCCTTGTTAAAGACGGTCCTGGTCATTGTGCCACTATGTGGCCTCCTCATGCTGCCATCTCCACACCATGTCACCTTGCCACTCATTTTTATCACCATGCGGCTGCTGATGCTGCTTAAAAGGGCTTAAAGTGATCACCAGGCCCACAATCTAATTAAGGCTTTACGCACAAAACCAAAGTAAAAAATCGATTTTATAGGAAAAATTGATTGAAAACATTCTTTCCTGTATATTTACTTGTATATAAAGTGCAAGTGCTGCCAAAAATTACAAGGAAGAGGCACTCCGATACAACCTGTATATCACATAATGGAGGGCCTCATTCACATTGAGTTGCAAGCCTCCAGGTGAGCTGACCAAGTAAAAGATTTTAAGTGCAGGCCTGCTGCTGAGCTGACCCTGTAAAACATTATGGGCGAGGGCCTGATGCTGAGCTGACTCTCTAAAACATTAGGGGCGAGGGCCTGCTGCTGAACTGACCCTCTAAAACATTAGGGGCGAGGGCCTGCTGCTGAGCTGACCCTCTAAAACATTATGGGCGAGGGCCTGCTGCTGAGCTGACCCTGTAAAACATTATAGGCGAGGGCCTGCTGCTGAGCTGACCCTGTAAAACATTATGGGCGAGGGCCTGCTGCTGAACTGACCCTCTAAAACATTATGGGCGAGGGCCTACTGCTGAGCTGACCCTCTAAAACATTAGGGGCGAGGGCCTGATGCTGAGCTGACCCTCTAAAACATTATGGGCGAGGGCCTGCTGCTGAGCTGACCTTCTAAAACATTATGGGCGAGGGCCTGCTGCTGAGTTGACCCTCTAAAACATTATGGGCGAGGGCCTGCTGCTGAGCTGACCCTGTAAAACATTAGGGGCGAGGGCCTGCAGTTGAGCTGACCCTCTAAAACATTAGGGGCGAGGGCCTGCTGCTGAACTGACCCTGTAAAACATTAGGGGCGAGGGCCTGCTGCTGAACTGACCCTCTAAAACATTAGGGGCGAGGGCCTGCAGTTGAGCTGACCCTCTTAAACATTATGGACAAGGGCCTGCAGTTGAGCTGACCCTATTTAAAAAAGTAGAGTGGAGGGAATATATACAATCTGAATGATGAGGAGGAGAAAACAAGATTCAACCATATACTCTTTTTTTGTGGTGGAAAAGGTGCTTGGGAACACATTACAGTAGATTGAGTACATTATAAGTGATAGATTGGAATTGCCCTTATGTTCATCATCAGCTCAGCTCTCCTCTGGTGGAGTAGAGAAGTCAGGGGCAATCCAGGCCTTGTTCATTTTTATCTTGTCAGCATTTTCAGTTGACAGTCGGATGCACTTATCTGTTATAATGCCCCCAGCAGCACTAAATACACGCTCAGACAAAACGCTGGCGGCAGGGCAGCACCTCCAAGGCGTAGAGCGCAAGTTCGTTCCACGTGTCCAGCTTGGACACCCAGTAGTTGTAAGGCACTGAGGGATCACTGAGGACGCTGACACGGTCTGCTACGTACTCCTTCACCATTCTCCTTCTAAAACTTTTCCCTCCTTGTACCACTAGGCCGCGCTTCAGGGTGAGATTGCTGGCGGGGTGTCATGAAAGTGGCCCAGGCCTTGGAGAGTGTTGCCCTGCCTTTGTTGGAACTGCTGTATGTTCCTCTTGTCTCCCTTCCTCAGTTGCCCAAGGAAGTACGGACTCTGCCGCCAGCGTTGTCAGATGGAAAATTTTGGAGAAATTTTCCCACAAGGACCTTCTGGTATTGCACCATTTTGCTCGTCCTCTCCACCAGAGGAATGAGAGATGAGAAGTTCTCTTTGTAGCCAGGGTCGAGAAGGGAGAACAGCCAGTAATCCGTGTTGTCCAAAATGCGTATAACGCGCGGGTCGCGGGAAAGGCAGCCTAACATGAAGTCATTATTTGATCAAACTGTATACCAATGCCTCCTTTTAGTGCACAGCATAAGGTTATATTTATTAATATTGTGCTGAAAAGCCATGTTTTATTATGCTGAAAAACAGTTGTTACATCAAAAGCATAGTATTGTGGATGTGCGGTCCAGATTCACTCTCACTCGTTATACTAACATGAAGTCAGCCATGTGTGCCAGAGTTCCAACAGGCAAGACATCGATGTCGACATCAGGATGACTCTCCATCTCCATCTCCTCCTCTTCTGCCCATCCACGCTGAACAGATGGAATTAAACTTCCATGGGTACTACCCTCTGTAGCGGAGGCAACCCTCTCCTGCTCCTCCTCCTCCTCATCATCCAATTTGCACTGAGAAGACGAAGGTGGTCTGGCTATCACCCTGTGCAATGTCTTCCCCCTTTTCCTCATCTGCCACATTCAGAGCGTCGGCCTTAATTGTGAGCAGCGAGCGTTTGAGTAGACACAGCAGTGGGATGGTGACGCTGATAGTAGCGTTAGCGCCGCTCACCATCTGTGTGGATTCATCAAAGTTTTTTAAAACCCCACAGAGGTCAGACATAAATGCCCACTCCTCGCTTGTGAAGAGTGGAAGCTGACTGGAAAGGCAACGACCATATTGCAGCTGGTATTCCACTACTGCCCTCTGTTGCCTGGCCAACATGTGGAACGTGGAGTTCCAGCGCGTGCTCACGTCGCACAACAGCCGGTGAGCTGGAAGCCGCAAGCGCTGCTGCAGCGATGACAGAACGGCTGAAGCTGTGGACGACTTGTGGAAATGGGCACACGCGCGGCGCACCTTTACCAGTAGCTCAGGCAGATTGGGGTATGTTATGATAATCCGCTGAACCACTAAGTTTAAGACGTGGGCTAGGCATGGGATGTGTGTATTTGCGCTTGCGTTCAAAGGATTGTGTTATGAACATTTGGACGCTGCACTGGGACAGGGAAGTGGATGTTGTTGCTGATGGTTCATGTGAAGGTCCAGGTGCAGGGCGGAAGGCATCCGGGCCTGCGTCTTGGACAGGGGATTGGCCAGCACATAACACAGGGGAAGAGGAGGCAGTGGTGAAACCCGCAGACACTGATTGTGGACCCAGGTGTTCGGCCCACTTGTTAGGGTGCTTGGATGCCATGTGGCGGATCATGCTGGTGGTGGTGAGGTTGCTAGTGTTCATGCCTCGGCTCATTTTGGCACGGCACAGGTTACAAACTACCAATCTTTTGTCGTCTGCACTTTCCTCCAAAAAGCGCCATACTGCGGTACTCCTTGGCAAGGTTGATTTACACATAGGGGTGCTCGTTGTAACGGTTGCGGGCCTGTTTGGTGTGGGCTGACTTCTCCCTTTTGCAATCCCACTGCCTATTCCAGCCTGTTGCGGTGCTGCGGATCCCTCCCCCTCTGTACTGCTGTCCTTGTCGGCTTTTCACCTTCCCATGTTGGGTCAGTGACCTCATCGTCAACCACATCAACCACATCCTCTTCCACTTCCTCACTCTGCTCATCCTCCTGATTTGACCTAACTACAACCTCAGTGATTGATAACTGTGTCTCATCATCATCCACCTCGTGAACGAATGATTGCCGTTCACCACTGTCATCTTCTTGAGACTTTAAGCGTGCTGGGCGCGAGGGCCAAATCTAATAGTGGAGCTGAAAAGAGCTCCTGGGAATATCCGAGTGTGAGATCACTCGTTTGGCAAGCCTCTCCATGGTGGGAGGAAGGATGATCAGAGTAAGGATTCGTTTGACCAGACTCTTGGCTACAGAGACTGGACTTGGTGGAAGAGAGGGTGATGCTTAACCGACTGGAAGCATTATCTTCAGCAATCCAACCGACCAACTGTTCGCACTGGTCCGACTTGGACAGTGTTGTCCTGCGCCGCCCAGCTAAGTTGGACATAAAGCTGGGTACAGTGGATGTTTTATTTTTTTTCTGGTGCACTGGCAGCGGGCACAGTTTCATTGAGCCCAGGGCCACGGCCTCTGTGTGCACCATCTGCATCACACCCACATCCCCGTCCCTTAGTGCTCGCCTTCTTCATTTTAATTGTTTTGTCACTAGATGTGGAGCAGATTGTTGTACAGTCCGCTAAAGACACCGTTTTCTGATGCAGGACAGTATATGTCACAGAACACACAGAATGTGGACACTATTTTAGGCCCAGATTATTGGAATCTGCGGTACAGACACTGTTTTCTGATGTAGTTTATATTTATATTTTCCCCTATATCTGGCCCTGACAACCACGCAATGTATTGAAGCGCAGATCACTGATTGCACCGTTGACAGCAAAAATGTGGATAGATTATGGGGGAAAAAATAGTGTTTTCTGTATTCTAATTTTTTCCCTATATCTGGCCCTGACAACCACGCAAGGTATTGCAGCGCAGATCTGACAACTCACGGATGACACCGTTTACAGCAAAAATGTGGATAGATTAGGGGGAAAAAACTTATTGTTTTCACTATTATTCTTCCTATTTCTGGCCCTGACACCCAGAAGGTATTGCACAGATGTCACAAGTCACTGCAGACACCCTGTATAGAAAAAGAATCGCTATTTTGCAAAGTATGTAAAAAAAAAATAATGTGAGTACTACTTTGCTAAAATAAAATGCTGCCACCACACACAATAGTCCTTTAAAGGACTTTTGGGTCTTTGAAATGTTATTCACTGGAATAAATTGCGATCACAAACTCCCTACACTATCTGTCCCTTCCTAAGCGCAGCTCTCCCTGACTTGCAATGAGTCGAACTATATAGCCCCCGATGACGCGTTTCCGGCCTGCCAATCACTGTAATGCCAAGAGCCAACATGGCTACTGGCAGTACCGACCTGCACGTTTATTGGCTGCTTAGCAGGCGCCAAAAGTGCGGGGAAGAGACTCGAGCATGCTGCTCGAGTACATGTGGTACTCGGCCGAGTACCGCCATGTGCCGAGCATAGCGATGCTTGAGCCGAACAAGTATTTAGCCGAGCATGCTCCCTCATCACTAAACAGGAGATAAAAAGGTCATAGACGGTCCAGCCCCGGGGCAGGGTCTCGTGTTTCATTTAATTCGTCAGATATAGATCTATAGATGGGGGGCATCCATATTAGAGAAAAACTTTCTGGATTATTTGTGTAAACACCAAAGAGCGTCAGGGGAGCTGCATACAGAGTCTGGCCGGTATGTGTGGTGTTACAATCATGGCTTCTGTTCTCCTCCATCCTTACTTTCCACTGTTGTTCCCCTCCATCCTCACTTTCCACTGCTGTTCTCCTCCATCCTCACTTTCCACTGCTGTTCTCCTCCATCCTCACTTTCCACTGCTGTTCTCCTCCATCCTCACTTTCCACTGCTGTTCTCCTCCATCCTCACTTTCCACTGCTGTTCTCCTCCATCCTCACTTTCCACTGCTGTTCCCCTCCATCCTTACTTTCCACTGCTGTTCTCCTCCATCCTTACTTTCCAGTGCTGTTATCCTCCATCCTTACTTTGTTCTGCTGTTCTCCTCCAATTTTACTTTCCACTGCTGTTCCCCTCCATCCTCACTTTCCACTGCTGTTCTCCTCCATCCTTACTTTCCACTGCTGTTCTCCTCCATCCTCACTTTGTTCTGCTGTTCTCCTCCAATTTTACTTTCCACTGCTGTTCCCCTCCATCCTCACTTTCCACTGCTGTTCTCCTCCATCCTCACTTTCCACTGCTGTTCTCCTCCATCCTCACTTTCCACTGCTGTTCTCCTCCATCCTCACTTTCCACTGCTGTTCTCCTCCATCCTCACTTTCCACTGCTGTTCTCCTCCATCCTCACTTTCCACTGCTGTTCCCCTCCATCCTTACTTTCCACTGCTGTTCTCCTCCTTCCTCACTTGCTGCTGCTGTTCTCCTTCATCCTCACTTTCTGCTGCTGTTCTCCTTCATCCTCACTTTCTGCTGCTGTTCTCCTCCAATTTTACTTTCCACTGCTGTTCTCCTCCATCCTCACTTTCCAGTACTGTTCTCCTCCATCCTTACTTTCCGCTGCTTTTCTCATCCTTCCTCACTTGCTGCGGTTGTTCTCCTCCATCCTCACTTTCTGCTGCTGTTCTCCTCCATCCTCACTTTCTGCTGCTCTTCTCCTCCATCGTCACTTTCCGCTGCTGTTCTCCTCCATCCTCACTTTCCGCTGCTGTTCTCCTCCAATCTTACCTCCCGCTGCTGTTCTCCTCCAATCTTACCTCCCGCTGCTGTTCTCCTCCATCCTCACTTTCTGCTGCTGTTCTCATCCATCCTCACTTTACACAGCTTTTTTCCTCCATCCTGCTGCTCTCCTCAATCCTCACTTCCCACTGCTGTTCTCCTCCATCTTCACTTTTCACTTCTGTTCTCCTCTATCCTCACTTTCTGCTGCTGTTCTCCTCCATCCTCACTTTCCACTGTTGTTCTCCTCCATCCTCACTTTCTGCTGCTGTTCTCTTCCATCCTCACTTTCTGCTGCTGTTCTCCTCCATCCTCACTTTCCACTGCTGTTCTCCTCCATCCTCACTTTCCACTACTGTTCTCCTCCAATCTTACCTCCCGCTGCTGTTCTCCTCAATCCTCACTTCCCACTGCTGTTCTCCTCCATCTTCACTTTTCACTTCTGTTCTCCTCCATCCTCACTTTCTGCTGCTGTTCTCCTCCATCCTCACTTTCCACTGCTGTTCTCCTCCAATTTTACTTTCCGCTGCTGTTCTCCTCCATCCTTACTTTCCACTGCTGTTCTGCTCCATCCTCACTTTCCACTGCTGTTCTTCTCCATCCTCACTTTCCAGTGCTGTTCTCCTCCATCTTCACTTTCCACTGCTGTTCTCCTCCATCCTCACTTTCCACTGCTGTTCTCCTCCATCCTCACTTTACACTGTTGTTCTCCTCCATCTTCACTTTCCATTGCTGTTCTCCTCTATCCTCACTTTCTGCTGCTGTTCTCCTCCAATCTTACCTCCCGCTGCTGTTCTCCTCCATCCTCACTTTCCGCTACTGTTCTCCTCCATCCTCACTTTCCGCTACTGTTCTCCTCCATCCTCACTTTCCGCTACTGTTCTCCTCCATCCTCACTTTCCACTGCTGTTCTCCTCCATCTTCACTTTCCACTTCTGTTCTGCTCAAACCTCACTTTCCACTGCTGGTTTCCTCCATCCTCACTTTGTGCTGCTGTTCTCCTCCAATTTTACTTTCCACTGCTGTTCTCCTCCATCCTTACTTTCCACTGCTGTTCTCCTCCATCCTTACTTTGTGCTGCTGTTCTCCTCCATCCTTACTTTCCACTGCTGTTCTCCTCCATCCTCACTTTCCGCTGCTTTTCTCATCCTTCCTCACTTGCTGCTGCTGTTCTCCTCCATCCTCACTTTGCGCTACTGTTCTCCTCCATCCTCACTTTCCACTGCTGTTCTCCTCCATCCTCACTTTCTGCTGCTGTTCTCCTCCATCCTCACTTTCCACTGCTGTTCTCCTCCATCCTCACTTTCCACTGCTGTTCCCCTCCATCCTTACTTTCCACTGCTGTTCTCCTCCATCCTCACTTTCTGCTGCTGTTCTCCTCCATCCTCACTTTTCACTGCTCTACTCATCCATCCTCACTTTCCACTACTGTTCTCCTCCATCCTCACTTTCCGCTGCTGTTCTCCTCCAATCTTACCTCCCGCTGATGTTCTCCTCCATCCTCACTTTCCGCTGCTGTTCTCCTCCATCCTCACTTTCCGCTTCTGTTCTCCTCCATCCTCACTTTCCGCTGCTGTTCTCCTCCAATCTTACCTCCCGCTGCTGTTCTCATCCATCCTCACTTTCCGCTTCTGTTCTCCTCCATCCTCACTTTCCGCTTCTGTTCTCCTCCATCCTCACTTTCCGCTGCTGTTCTCCTCCAATCTTACCTCCCGCTGCTGTTCTCCTTCATCCTCACTTTCTGCTTCTGTTCTCCTCCATACTCACTTTACACTGCTTTTTTCCTCCATCCTGCTGCTCTCCTCAATCCTCACTTCCCACTGCTGTTCTCCTCCATCTTCACTTTTCACTTCTGTTCTCCTCCATCCTCACTTTCTGCTGCTGTTCTCCTCCATCCTCACTTTCCACTGTTGTTCTCCTCCATCCTCACTTTCTGCTGCTGTTCTCCTCCATCCTCACTTTCTGCTTCTGTTCTCCTCCATTTTTACTTTCCACTGCTCTTCTCCTCCATCCTCACTTTCTGCTGCTGTTCTCCTCCATCCTCACTTTCTGCTTCTGTTCTCCTCCATTTTTACTTTCCACTGCTGTTCTCATCCATCCTCACTTTCCACTGCTATTCTCCTCCATTTTTACTTTCCACTGTTGTTCTCCTCCATCCTCACTTTCCGCTGCTGTTCTCCTCCATCCTCACTTTCCAACAGCTGTTCTCCTCCATCCGCACTTTCCGCTTCTGTTCTCCTCCATCCTCACTTTACACTGCTTTTTTCCTCCATCCTGCTGCTCTCCTCAATCCTCACTTCCCACTGTTGTTCTCCTCCATCTTCACTTTTCACTTCTGTTCTCCTCCATCCTCACTTTCTGCTGCTGTTCTCCTCCATCCTCACTTTCCACTGTTTTTCTCCTCCATCCTCACTTTCTGCTGCTGTTCTCCTCCATTCTCACTTTCCACTGCGTTTCTCCTCCATCCTCACTTTCCACTGCTGTTCTCCTCCATCCTTACTTTCCACTGCTTTTCTCCTCCATCCTCACTTTCCACTGCTGTTCTCCTCCATTCTCACTTTCCACTGCTTTTCTCCTCCATCCTCACTTTCCACTGCTTTTCTCCTCCATCCTCACTTTCCACTGCTGTTCTCCTCCATTCTCACTTTCCACTGATCTTCTCCTCCATCCTCACTTTCCACTGCTGTTCTCCTCCATCTTCACTTTCCACTGCTGTTCTCCTCCATCTTCACTTTCCACTGCTGTTCTCCTCCATCCTCACTTTCCAGTGCTGTTCTGCTCCATCCTCACTTTCCAGTGCTGTTCTCCTCCATCCTCACTTTCCACTGCTGTTCTCCTCCATCCTTACTTTACACTGTTGTTCTCCTCCATCTTCACTTTCCACTGCTGTTCTCCTCCAATCTTACCTCCCGCTGCTGTTCTCCTCCATCTTCACTTTCCACTTCTGTTCTGCTCCAACCTCACTTTCCACTGCTGGTTTCCTCCATCCTCACTTTGTGCTGCTGTTCTCCTCCAATTTTACTTTCCAGTGCTGTTCTCCTCCATCCTCACTTTCCACTGCTTTTCTCCTCTATCCTCACTTTCCACTGCTGTTCTCCTCCATTCTCACTTTCCACTGCTCTTCTCCTCCATCCTCACTTTCCGCTGCTGTTCTCATCATCCTCACTTTCCGCTGCTGTTCTCTTCCATCCTTACTTTCTGCTTCTGTTCTCCTCCATCTTCACTTTCCACTGCTGTTCTCTTCCATCCTTACTTTCCACTGCTGTTCTGCTCCATCCTCACTTTCCACTGCTGTTCTTCTCCATCCTCACTTTCCAGTGCTGTTCTCCTCCATCTTCACTTTCCACTGCTGTTCTCCTCCATCTTCACTTTCCACTGCTGTTCTCCTCCATCCTTACTTTACACTGCTGTTCTCATCATCCTCACTTTCTGCTTCTGTTCTCCTCCATCTTCACTTTCCACTGCTGTTCTCTTCCATCCTTACTTTCCACTGCTGTTCTGCTCCATCCTCACTTTCCACTGCTGTTCTTCTCCATCCTCACTTTCCAGTGCTGTTCTCCTCCATCTTCACTTTCCACTGCTGTTCTCCTCCATCTTCACTTTCCACTGCTGTTCTCCTCCATCCTTACTTTACACTGCTGTTCTCCTCTATCCTCACTTTCTGCTGCTGTTCTCCTCCAATCGTACCTCCCGCTGCTGTTCTCCTCCATCCTCACTTTCCGCTACTGTTCTCCTCCATCCTCACTTTCCGCTTCTGTTCTCATCTGTCCTCACTTTCCACTGCTGTTCTCCTCCATCTTCACTTTCCACTTCTGTTCTGCTCCAACCTCACTTTCCACTGCTGGTTTCCTCCATCCTCACTTTGTGCTGCTGTTCTCCTCCAATTTTACTTTCCACTGCTGTTCTCCTCCATCCTTACTTTCCACTGCTGTTCTCCTCCATCCTCACTTTCCGCTGCTTTTCTCATCCTTCCTCACTTGCTGCTGCTGTTCTCCTTCATCCTCACTTTCCACTACTGTTCTCCTCCATCCTCACTTTCTGCTGCTGTTCTCCTCCAATTTTACTTTCCACTGCTGTTCTCCTCCATCCTCACTTTCCACTGCTGTTCTCCTCCATCCTCACTTGCTGCTGCTGTTCTCCTCCATCCTCACTTTGCGCTACTGTTCTCCTCCATCCTCACTTTCTGCTGCTGTTCTCCTCCATCCTCACTTTGCACTACTGTTCTCCTCTATCCTCACTTTTCACTGCTCTACTCATCCATCCTCACTTTCCACTGCTGTTCTCCTCCATCCTCACTTTCCGCTGCTGTTCTCCTCCATCCTCACTTTGCACTACTGTTCTCCTCCATCCTCACTTTCCGCTGCTGTTCTCCTACAATATTACCTCCCGCTGATGTTCTCCTCCATCCTCACTTTCCGCTACTGTTCTCATCCATCCTCACTTTCTGCTGCTGTTCTCCTCCATCCTCACTTTTCACTTCTGTTCTCCTCCATCCTCACTTTCTGCTGCTGTTCTCCTCCATCCTCACTTTCCACTGTTGTTCTCCTCCATCCTCACTTTCTGCTGCTGTTCTCCTCCATCCTCACTTTCTGCTTCTGTTCTCCTCCATTTTTACTTTCCACTGCTCTTCTCCTCCATCCTCACTTTCCACTGCTGTTCTCCTCCATTCTCACTTTCCACTGCGTTTCTCCTCCATCCTCACTTTCCACTGCTGTTCTCCTCCATCCTCACTTTCTGCTACTGTTCTCCTCCATCCTCACTTTCTGCTGCTGTTCTCCTCCATCCTCACTTTCTGCTGCTGTTCTCCTCCATCCTCACTTTCTGCTGCTGTTCTCCTCCATCCTCACTTTCTGCTTCTGTTATCCTCCATTTTTACTTTCCACTGCTGTTCTCCTCCATTCTCACTTTCCGCTTCTGTTCTCTTCCATCTTCACTTTCCGCTTCTGTTTTTCTCCATCCTCACTTTCCACTGCTTTTCTCCTCCATCCTCACTTTCCACTGCTTTTCTCCTCCATCCTCACTTTCCACTGCTGTTCTCCTCCATTCTCACTTTCCACTGCTCTTCTCCTCCATTTTCACTTTCCACTGCTCTTCTCCTCCATCCTCACTTTCCGCTGCTGTTCTCCTCCAATTTTACTTTCCGCTGCTGTTCTCCTCCATCCTCACTTTCTGCTGCTGTTCTCCTCCATCCTCACTTTGCACTACTGTTCTCCTCTATCCTCACTTTTCACTGCTCTACTCATCCATCCTCACTTTCCACTGCTGTTCTCCTCCATCCTCACTTTGCACTACTGTTCTCCTCCATCCTCACTTTGCACTACTGTTCTCCTCCATCCTCACTTTGCACTACTGTTCTCCTCCATCCTCACTTTCCGCTGCTGTTCTCCTCCAATCTTACCTCCCGCTGCTGTTCTCCTACAATCTTACCTCCCGCTGATGTTCTCCTCCATCCTCACTTTCTGCTGCTGTTCTCCTCCATCCTCACTTTTAACTTCTGTTCTCCTCCATCCTCACTTTCTGCTGCTGTTCTCCTCCATCCTCACTTTCCACTGTTGTTCTCCTCCATCCTCACTTTCTGCTGCTGTTCTCCTCCATCCTCACTTTCTGCTTCTGTTCTCCTCCATTTTTACTTTCCACTGCTCTTCTCCTCCATCCTCACTTTCCACTGCTGTTCTCCTCCATCCTCACTTTCCACTGCTGTTCTCCTCCATCCTCACTTTCTGCTACTGTTCTCCTCCATCCTCACTTTCTGCTGCTGTTCTCCTCCATCCTCACTTTCTGCTGCTGTTCTCCTCCATCCTCACTTTCTGCTTCTGTTATCCTCCATTTTTACTTTCCACTGCTGTTCTCCTCCATTCTCACTTTCCACTGCTGTTCTCCTCCATCCTCACTTTCCGCTTCTGTTCTCTTCCATCTTCACTTTCCGCTTCTGTTTTTCTCCATCCTCACTTTCCACTGCTTTTCTCCTCCATCCTCACTTTCCACTGCTTTTCTCCTCCATCCTTACTTTCCACTGCTGTTCTTCTCCATCCTCACTTTCCACTGCTGTTCTCCTCCATCTTCACTTTCCACTGCTGTTCTCCTCCATCCTCACTTTCCACTGCTGTTCTCATCATCCTCACTTTCTGCTTCTGTTCTCCTCCATCCTCACTTTCCACTGCTCTTCTCCTCCATTTTCACTTTCCACTGCTCTTCTCCTCCATCCTCACTTTCCGCTGCTGTTCTCATCATCCTCACTTTCTGCTTCTGTTCTCCTCCATCCTCACTTTCCACTGCTGTTCTCCTGCAATTTTACTTTCCGCTGCTGTTCTCCTCCATCCTTACTTTCCACTGCTGTTCTTCTCCATCCTCACTTTCCAGTGCTGTTCTCCTCCATCCTCACTTTCCACTGCTGTTCTCCTCTATCCTCACTTTCCACTGCTGTTCTCATCATCCTCACTTTCTGCTTCTGTTCTCCTCCATCCTCACTTTCCACTGCTGTTCTCCTCCAATTTTACTTTCCGCTGCTGTTCTCCTCCATCCTTACTTTCCACTGCTGTTCTCCTCCATCTTCACTTTCCACTGCTGTTCTCCTCTATCCTCACTTTCCACTGCTGTTCTCCTCCAATCTTACCTCTCGCTACTGTTCTCCTCCATCTTCACTTTCCACTTCTGTTCTGCTCCAACCTCACTTTCCACTGCTGGTTTCCTCCATCCTCACTTTCCACTGCTGTTCTCCTCCAATTTTACTTTCCACTGCTGTTCTCCTCCATCCTCACTTTCCAGTGCTGTTCTTCTCCATCCTCACTTTCCGCTTCTGTTCTCCTCCATCCTCACTTTCCACTGCTGTTCTCCTCCATCTTCACTTTTCACTTCTGTTCTCCTCCATCCTCACTTTCCACTGCTGTTCCCCTCCATCCTCACTTTTCACTTCTGTTCTCCTCCAACCTCACTTTTCACTGCTGTTCTCCTCCATCTTCACTTTCCACTTCTGTTCTGCACCAACCTCACTTTCCACTGCTGTTCTCCTCCATCCTCACTTTGTTCTGCTGTTCTCCTCCATCCTCACTTTCCACTGCTGTTCTCCTCCATCCTCACTTTCCACTGCTGTTCTCCTCCATCCTCACTTTCCACTGCTGTTCCCCTCCATCCTCACTTTTCACTTCTGTTCTCCTCCATCTTCACTTTCCACTGCTGGTTTCCTCCATCCTCACTTTGTGCTGCTGTTCTCCTCCAATTTTACTTTCCACTGCTGTTCTCCTCCATCCTCACTTTCCACTGCTGTTCTCCTTCATTCTCACTTTCTGCTGCTGTTCTGCTCCATCCTCACTTTCCACTGCTGTTCTCCTCCATCCTCACTTTCCACTGCTGTTCTTCTCCATCTTCACTTTCCACTGCTCTTCTCTTTCATTCTCACTTTCTGCTGCTGTTCTCCTCCATCCTCACTTTCCACTGCTGTTCTCCTTCATTCTCACTTTCTGCTGCTGTTCTGCTCCATCCTCACTTTCCACTGCTGTTCTCCTCCATCCTCACTTTCCACTGCTGTTCTCCTCCATCCTTACTTTCCAGTGCTGTTCTTCTCCATCCTCATTTTCCGCTTCTGTTCTCCTCCATCCTCACTTTCCAGTGCTGTTCTCCTCCATCCTCACTTTCCACTGCTCTTCTCTTTCATTCTCACTTTCCACTGCTGGTTTCCTCCATCCTCACTTTGTGCTGCTGTTCTCCTCCAATTTTACTTTCCACTGCTGTTCTCCTCCATCCTCACTTTCCAGTGCTGTTCTTCTCCATCCTCACTTTCCACTGCTGTTCTCCTCCATCCTCACTTTCCAGTGCTGTTCGCCTCCATCCTTACTTTACACTGCTGGTCTTTTTCCTCCTTACTTTCCGGTTCTGATATCCTCCATCCTCACGTTCCGCTGATGTTCTGCACTCATAAGTCTTCATAGTGTCAAGGCTCCTTTATGTACATGTGCACACTTCATTATTTGGGTTACACATACTTGAAGGGTCAAGAAGGAGGATGATGAAGGCGGGTGAAGAATGAGGTCCAGGATTTTGTGTTTAACTTCTTAGACATGAGACATCTGGGATCATTATATATGTTTAGAATATGCCAATCCATGGCATGTATCATGTGTAAACAGCAACATATGACACGTGTAGCATGACTATAGCCCATGGATGTGTTTTCTGAAGCTGGAATCTGAAATGTTTTTTACAAAATTAAATTAATCTTTAAATAGTGATGAGGCCCCAAAAGGCCTACAGGAAAGCGAAACGTATATGACCTACCAACGCATCCTAAATGGAAGATTGAAGCAACTTAGCAAGTAGTCTCCATGGAAAATTTCCCATAGTCTACAAACTTGTGTGTCTCCATAGTTACAGCCTGCCTGTGCTACAGTAAAGAACAGGCGACTAGACCCCAAAGAATACAATAGTCAACCTGTGGACAGAAGGTGGACATCATAGCACAACTTCGACAAGGACTCAAAATCACTCAACCAAACTCCACATGAGAAGACACTGGCAAGCTGTGGGTATGCATTTTGCCCGTTCTGTTGTCCGGTGCGTATGGTTGTTGTCCGGGGTAATGCATAATATACATTCAAATGACCGTAACATGTGTCCTGGGATGAAAAGCCGCATCTGGATTAATTAAAGGGCACAAATTAAGCATTCAGGATTGCTGTCTCCATTGCTCGGTATTTTGGTTTATCCTATTTTTGTTGGACATTGAACCCGAAGAAGGCGCAAAACCACCTTATTTATCATTGGGAGTGCTGTCTATACGGACATTTTCCTGTTCTGCTCTTTAAACCTGCAGATCAGTTATTTTAATGGGGTTATGTAGTGTGGACAATCATCTTCTTCCCTGAATAGCAGTGGATCCCCAGTCAGCTGTAATCTGGAGGAAAGCCAGACAGGAGGTGCTCAGTTTCAGCGCCTCCACAGGACACATGAAACATTACACAATGTCCATTGAATTCATCATGGACGTGCTGGGTTCTCCTTAATGTGAGATGTCCTTTGTACGAGGTCTGACATCTCCAGGTTGACACAGTTGGTGTAGTCTACTCCATCCAGTACTGCAATGAGCATTTCTACGTTGGTATCCTCTTAGGTCACAATCTGCTACCAATTGGGGTTTCAATGGCAAAGACTAAAATAAGTACTGTCCAGTTTTTCAGTGTGTATGTTTGTAATAAAACATGAGCGGACTCCCTGCGACCTGCATTCTCCTGGTTTACACTCCTCGTTTCTTTATTAAACTCGTAGATGAAGTTCACTGCTCGAGCGGTTAGAGATATGAAAAGTTGTGAACATCCCTCGGGGGTAAAGAATTTCTCTTGTGCAAAACTCCTGCCACGACCTGTCCCCCATGGTCCACGGCTTCTGGTTTACTCTGCGTGTTTCCATAGGCAGTGATTACAGTGATTCATGTCAGTTGCACACAAAAGCGTAGGCGTGGAATTCTAATTGCTGAGGACAATTGTTACTGACAGTGAGCCGTATCTGTCAGGGTAAGTCCCTTAGTGACAGATTTCCAGGTATCGTTCCCCCTCCTAGACATCCCCACCCTTCTCTGGTATTTTGTAAGACTTTAGAGCTGTAGAACGTGACACTCGCTACCTGCTGCGAAACTATCCCCACGTATCCTAAGATCTCATGTGGCTTGGCAGCAGCTACCTGACACCACTGCCATCGGTATAGTTGCTGTCTAATATCACCCCCACTGTTTACCAGTTACTCTGTAATAGTATTTTATTTTTTTTACCTGATGTTACCTGATGTTTTGTATGATGTAGGTTGTAGTTTTGCATGATGGGAGTATGTGAAACCATTGAAGACTCCAAAGTAGAAATAAACAAATCGGGTTTATTACGAATTTCACAAAAATTTGTCTGCCAAATGAATTCAAAGTCTTTGCAATTCGTTTCGAACAAATCACGCAAAGAATGATAGCCAGCGGCATTTTACTGTAAATATTAGCAGGGAAAACCAGGAGGGAGGAAGATCACATGACATTGGGAAGAAGACGAGGAGGGCTTGCCCTGATTGGCTCAGAGACTGACAGACAGCCTGATCAGCCAATCAGGGGACAGTTTCAGGAAGGGCCTTTTGCTGAGAATGTCATAGAATGCCATTCTGTGATCGACCTGAAAGGATGCCTTGTGCCAGTGTCTGACAAAAAGCGATTACAGACACAAGCCAGTAATCTAGTGCGACTCTGGCAAGAAAGGCGAGCTGTATGCTTACTTGCTGACATAATGACAGGCGTATCATTGACATCAAGCAGTCTGATGGTTACTGGGTAGCCATGCTTTTAGACTCCCGCTATCAAAGCAAAATTGGCAATGGTTTCCTATTGATGAAGGGAGGCCAAATTACTGTATTACCAGGAGACACTGTGTACGCAGCTTTTGGCGAGCAGATGCCTCCTGCCCGTGTGTCTGACCAGGAGTTCCCTCCCCACCCCCCGCGAAGTCACCCACTCCCACTATCCCCGCTGCCAGAAGCAGCAGCCAGCGCAGTATCATAAACATGATGGATGTGACAAATCAAAATACTGAGACCTACCTACAGTGCCTTGAAAAAGTATTCATACCTGTTGAACTTTTCCCTATTTGTTCCCGTTACACCCACACATTTAAATGTATTTTATTGGGATTTTATGTGATAGATCAACACAAAGTAGCAAGTATGCTTGAAGTGAACAGAAAATGATACATGGTTTTTGAAATATTTAATAAAAATCTGGAAAGTGTGGCGTTTTAACGTGAATTCAAAAGATTCGAGAATGAATAAGCTTACACAGGCTAAGTGAATAAATATATTTACTAAGTGTGATTTAATATAAGATAACAAATCAGATACAGAATATTATAAAGTAAATATGCACTAGGGGGTAGGGATCCAGTCGGCCATGCTGTAACACATGGCTGTCTACTATGTTATAACACATGACCAACACCCCAGGGTATACAAAAGATAGGGTGAATTAATACTTACATGCTACCTTGGATGAAGTTCCAAGTGGAGTCCCCCCAATGTATGTGTGTAACCAGAGTTATTCACCTCGGCCCTGCCTCCGGCATGCATCACGGGTGGCCTGAGATGTGTTTCTGAGATCACCAGGAATGTGGATTTATAAACAGAGTGGGGGGATGGGGATTACATTACAAGGAATATCTTACACAGAATACTAAAAGTAACATAAAAGAGACAGAACTAAAGGGATCAGAATTAAAGGGGACGGAACCAATCAGTACTTAAAAATACCCTTACAATACAAGCTTGTATTTGTATTCCGCCCCCCTCGGTCATTACTTTGTAGGACCATCTTTCGCTGCAATTACTGCTGCAGGTCTTTTGGGGATGTCTCTACCAGCTTTGCACATCTAGAGGCTGACATTTTTGCCCATTCTTCTTTGCAGAAGAGCTCGTGCTTACTCAGTGGATGGACATCACACACCAACAGCAATTTCCAAGACTTGTCACAGATTCTCGATGGGATTCAGGTCTGGACTGTGCCTGGGCCAATCTAACACATGAAGATGCTTTGATCTAAACCCTTCTGTTGTAGCTCTGGCTGGATGTTGAGGGTGGTTGTCCTGCTGGAAGGTGAAGCTCCGTCCCAGTCTCAAGTCTTTTGTAGCCTCTACCAGGTTTTCCTCCAGGATTGCTGTATATTTAGCTCCATCCATCTTCCCATCACCTCTGACCGGCTTCCCTGTCCCTGCTGAAGAAAAGCCGCCCCCAGCATGATGCTGCCACCAGCATGTCTCACGGTGGGGATGGTGGATTCAGGATGATGTTCAGGGTTAGTTTTCCATCACACATAACGTTTTGCATTTAGGCTACAAGGTTCCACTTTGGTCTCATCTGACCAGAGCACCTTCTTCCATGTTTGCTGTGTCTCCTATGTGGCTTGTGGCAAACTGCAGGCGGGACTTCTCATGGCTGCTTTCAGAAATGGCTTTCTTCTTGCCATTTTTTGCTGAGTACATGACTAATAGTTGTCCTGTGGACAGATTCTCCCACCTGAGCTGTGGATCTCTGCAGCTCCTCCAGAGTGACCCTGGGCCTCTTGGCTGCTTCTCTAATGAGTGCTCCCTTTGTCTGTTCTGTCAGTTTAGGTGGACAGCCATGTCTTGGTAGGTTTGCAGTTGTGCCATACTCCTTCCATCGGATGATGGATTGAACAGTGCTCCATGAGATGTTTAAAGCTTGGGAAATTTTTTTATAACCTAACCCTGCTTTACACTTCTTCACAACTTTATCTCTGACCTGTCTGGTGTGTTCCTTTGTTGTCATGATACTGTTTGATCACTAATTTTCTCTAACAAACCTCTGGGGCCTTCACAGAACAGCTGGAGTTATAATGAGACTAAATAACACACACGTGGACTCCATTTACTAATTAGGTGACTTCTGAAGGCAGTTGGTCACACTGGATTTTATTTAGGGGGATCAAAGTAAAGGGGGCTGAATATAAATACATGCCACACTTTCCAAATTTTTATTTCTTAAAAGTTTTGAAATCCATGTATCATTTTCTTTTCACTTCACACATACTATACTATTTTTTGGTGGTGTATCACAAAAAATCCCAATAAAATACATTTAAGATTTTGGGTGTAACGTGAAATTATGTGGAAAAGTCCAAGGGGCACTGTATTTTCACTCCTTCCTGGACTCTGGCCTTTCTTGGCCATGTTCCCTGATTTGTCCCCATGGACTTCTAGGCAGGCAGAACTGGCCCAGTTTGCAGTCTGCCTTCTTTCTTGCCCAGCCTCCAGTGTCATCTTGAAGAGGGTTTTCAGCTTGGCAGGGAGTGTGGTGACACCCAAATGAACAAAATTGTCCTCCGCCATTGTCAAAAACATCACTTTTGTCAAAATGAACTGCGGCTGACGAATAGATCTGCCATTGCTGATGGTGTCCTTTCCTGCCACTGTCTGCCTGCCTACCATCATGTTCCTCACCATATGGCTGCTGCTGCCATCATACCACTGTCGCCACTACTACTACTAGAACTACTACCCCTAAACAGCCACACAGACATCTAGTATCTAGTCTGTCCCATGCCACTATTACCCTACTATTTACACATCCACACTGTACTGTTGTTGCTCCCAAATAAAAGGGAGAATTCTTCCAGGCTCATTCAGAACAAGCCACTGTTTCTTCTGAGCCTTATCACTTGTATGTGTATAAATACAGGCAGGCATTCCGCCCCAGTTAAGGCATAGTTTTGTATTCTTGTGCAGAACGAGCCACTCATTCTTCTGATATTAAGATGTGTGCATAAACAGGGCAGTGTATCTAGTGTATATTCTGTGTATATAGTATACATTCGGGGGGTGTAGTGTATACTCAGTGTAAATAGTGTATATTCTGTGTATATAGTATACATTCGGGGGGTGTAGTGTATGCTCAGTGTAAATAGTGTATATTCTGTGTATATAGTATACATTCGGGGGGTGTAGTGTATGCTCAGTGTAAATAGTGTATATTGTGTGTATATAGTATACATTCGGGGGGTGTAGTGTATACTCAGTGTAAATAGTGTATATTGTGTGTATATAGTATACATTCAGGGGGTGTAGTGTATACTCAGTGTAAATAGTGTATATTCTGTGTATATAGTATACATTCAGGGGGTGTAGTGTATACTCAGAGTAAATAGTGTATATTGTGTGTATATAGTATACATTCGGGGGGTGTAGTGTATACTCAGTGTAAATAGTGTATATTCTGTGTATATAGTATACATTCGGGGGGTGTAGTGTATACTCAGTGTAAATAGTGTATATTCTGTGTATATAGTATACATTCAGGGGGTGTAGTGTATACTCAGTGTAAATAGTGTATATTCTGTGTATATAGTATACATTCGGGGGGTGTAGTGTATACTCAGTGTAAATAGTGTATATTCTGTGTATATAGTATACATTCGGGGGGTGTAGTGTATGCTCAGTGTAAATAGTGTATATTCTGTGTATATAGTATACATTCGGGGGGTGTAGTGTATACTCAGTGTAAATAGTGCATTTTCTGTGTATTTAGTATACATTCGGGGGGTGTAGTGTATACTCAGTGTAAATAGTGTATATTCTGTGTATATAGTATACATTCAGTGGGTGTAGTGTATACTCAGTGTAAATAGTGTATATTGTGTGTATATAGTATACATTCGGGGGTGTAGTGTATACTCAGTGTAAATAGTGTATATTGTGTGTATATAGTATACATTCAGGGGGTGTAGTGAATACTCAGTGTAAATAGTGTATATTCTGTGTATATAGTATACATTCGGGGGGTGTAGTGTATACTCAGTGTAAATAGTGTATATTCTGTGTATATAGTATACATTCAGGGGGTGTAGTGTATACTCAGTGTAAATAGTGTATATTCTGTGTATATAGTATACATTCGGGGGGTGTAGTGTATACTCAGTGTAAATAGTGTATATTCTGTGTATATAGTATACATTCAGGGGGTGTAGTGTATACTCAGTGTAAATAGTGTATATTCAGTGTATATAGTATACATTCGGGGGGTGTAGTGTATACTCAGTGTAAATAGTGTATATTCTGTGTATATAGTATACATTCAGGGGGTGTAGTGTATACTCAGTGTAAATAGTGTATATTCTGTGTATATAGTATACATTCGGGGGGGTGTAGTGTATACTCAGTGTAAATAGTGTATATTCTGTGTATATAGTATACATTCGGGGGGTGTAGTGTATACTCAGTGTAAATAGTGTATATTCTGTGTATATAGTATACATTCGGGGGGTGTAGTGTATACTCAGTGTAAATAGTGTATATTCTGTGTATATAGTATACATTCAGGGGGTGTAGTGTATACTCAGTGTAAATAGTGCATATTCTGTGTATATAGTATACATTCAGGGGGTGTAGTGTTACTCAGTGTAAATAGTGTATATTCTGTGTATATAGTATACATTCGGAGGGTGTAGTGTATACTCAGTGTAAATAGTGTATATTCTGTGTATATAGTATGCATTCGGGGGGTGTAGTGTATGCTCAGTGTAAATAGTGTATATTCTGTGTATATAGTATACATTCGGGGGGTGTAGTGTATACTCAGTGTAAATAGTGTATATTCTGTGTCTATAGTATACATTCGGGGGGTGTAGTGTATACTCAGTGTAAATAGTGTATATTCTGTGTATATAGTATACATTCAGGGGGTGTAGTGTATACTCAGTGTAAATAGTGTATATTCTGTGTATATAGTATACATTCGGGGGGTGTAGTGTATACTCAGTGTATATAGTGTATATTCTGTGTATATAGTATACATTCGGGGGGTGTAGTGTATACTCAGTGTAAATAGTGTATATTCTGTGTATATAGTATACATTCGGGGGGTGTAGTGTATACTCAGTGTAAATAGTGTATATTCTGTGTATATAGTATACATTCGGGGGGTGTAGTGTATACTCAGTGTAAATAGTGTATATTCTGTGTATATAGTATACATTCGGGGGGTGTAGTGTATACTCAGTGTATATAGTGTATATTCTGTGTATATAGTATACATTCGGGGGGTGTAGTGTATACTCAGTGTAAATAGTGTATATTCTGTGTATATAGTATACATTCAGGGGGTGTAGTGTATACTCAGTGTAAATAGTGTATATTCTGTGTATATAGTATACATTCAGGGGGTGTAGTGTATACTCAGTGTAAATAGTGTATATTCTGTGTATATAGTATACATTCAGGGGGTGTAGTGTATACTCAGTGTAAATAGTGTATATTCTGTGTATATAGTATACATTCGGGGGGTGTAGTGTATACGCAGTGTAAATAGTGTATATTCTGTGTATATAGTATACATTCGGGGGGTGTAGTGTATACTCAGTGTAAATAGTGTATATTCTGTGTATATAGTATACATTCAGGGGGTGTAGTGTATACTCAGTGTAAATAGTGTATATTCTGTGTATATAGTATACATTCAGGGGGTGTAGTGTATACTCAGTGTAAATAGTGTATATTCTGTGTATATAGTATACATTCAGGGGGTGTAGTGTATACTCAGTGTAAATAGTGTATATTCTGTGTATATAGTATACATTCAGGGGGTGTAGTGTATACTCAGTGTAAATAGTGTATATTCTGTGTATATAGTATACATTCAGGGGGTGTAGTGTATACTCAGTGTAAATAGTGTATATTCTGTGTATATAGTATACATTCGGGGGGTGTAGTGTATACTCAGTGTAAATAGTGTATATTCTGTGTATATAGTATACATTCGGGGGGTGTAGTGTATACTCAGTGTAAATAGTGTATATTCTGTGTATATAGTATACATTCGGGGGGTGTAGTGTATACTCAGTGTAAATAGTGTATATTCTGTGTATATAGTATACATTCGGGGGGTGTAGTGTATACTCAGTGTAAATAGTGTATATTCTGTGTATATAGTATACATTCAGGGGGTGTAGTGTATACTCAGTGTAAATAGTGTATATTCTGTGTATATAGTATACATTCGGGGGGTGTAGTGTATACTCAGTGTAAATAGTGTATATTCTGTGTATATAGTATACATTCGGGGGGTGTAGTGTATACTCAGTGTAAATAGTGTATATTCTGTGTATATAGTATACATTCGGGGGGTGTAGTGTATACTCAGTGTAAATAGTGTATATTCTGTGTATATAGTATACATTCGGGGGGTGTAGTGTATACTCAGTGTATATAGTGTATATTCTGTGTATATAGTATACATTCGGGGGGTGTAGTGTATACTCAGTGTAAATAGTGTATATTCTGTGTATATAGTATACATTCAGGGGGTGTAGTGTATACTCAGTGTAAATAGTGTATATTCTGTGTATATAGTATACATTCGGGGGGTGTAGTGTATACTCAGTGTAAATAGTGTATATTCTGTGTATATAGTATACATTCAGGGGGTGTAGTGTATACTCAGTGTAAATAGTGTATATTCTGTGTATATAGTATACATTCAGGGGGTGTAGTGTATACTCAGTGTAAATAGTGTATATTCTGTGTATATAGTATACATTCAGGGGGTGTAGTGTATACTCAGTGTAAATAGTGTATATTCTGTGTATATAGTATACATTCAGGGGGTGTAGTGTATACTCAGTGTAAATAGTGTATATTCTGTGTATATAGTATACATTCGGGGGGTGTAGTGTATACTCAGTGTAAATAGTGTATATTCTGTGTATATAGTATACATTCGGGGGGTGTAGTGTATACTCAGTGTAAATAGTGTATATTCTGTGTATATAGTATACATTCAGGGGGTGTAGTGTATACTCAGTGTATATAGTGTATATTCTGTGTATATAGTATACATTCGGGGGGTGTAGTGTATACTCAGTGTAAATAGTGTATATTCTGTGTATATAGTATACATTCAGGGGGTGTAGTGTATACTCAGTGTAAATAGTGTATATTCTGTGTATATAGTATACATTCGGGGGGTGTAGTGTATACTCAGTGTAAATAGTGTATATTCTGTGTATATAGTATACATTCAGGGGGTGTAGTGTATACTCAGTGTAAATAGTGTATATTCTGTGTATATAGTATACATTCAGGGGGTGTAGTGTATACTCAGTGTAAATAGTGTATATTCTGTGTATATAGTATACATTCAGGGGGTGTAGTGTATACTCAGTGTAAATAGTGTATATTCTGTGTATATAGTATACATTCGGGGGGTGTAGTGTATACTCAGTGTAAATAGTGTATATTCTGTGTATATAGTATACATTCAGGGGGTGTAGTGTATACTCAGTGTAAATAGTGTATATTCTGTGTATATAGTATACATTCGGGGGGTGTAGTGTATACTCAGTGTAAATAGTGTATATTCTGTGTATATAGTATACATTCAGGGGGTGTAGTGTATACTCAGTGTAAATAGTGTATATTCTGTGTATATAGTATACATTCAGGGGGTGTAGTGTATACTCAGTGTAAATAGTGTATATTCTGTGTATATAGTATACATTCGGGGGGTGTAGTGTATACTCAGTGTAAATAGTGTATATTCTGTGTATATAGTATACATTCGGGGGGTGTAGTGTATACTCAGTGTAAATAGTGTATATTCTGTGTATATAGTATACATTCAGGGGGTGTAGTGTATACTCAGTGTAAATAGTGTATATTCTGTGTATATAGTATACATTCAGGGGGTGTAGTGTATACTCAGTGTAAATAGTGTATATTCTGTGTATATAGTATACATTCAGGGGGTGTAGTGTATACTCAGTGTAAATAGTGTATATTCTGTGTATATAGTATACATTCAGGGAGTGTAGTGTATACTCAGTGTAAATAGTGTATATTCTGTGTATATAGTATACATTCGGGGGGTGTAGTGTATACTCAGTGTAAATAGTGTATATTCTGTGTATATAGTATACATTCAGGGGTGTAGTGTATACTCAGTGTAAATAGTGTATATTCTGTGTATATAGTATACATTCGGGGGGTGTAGTGTATACTCAGTGTATATAGTGTATATTCTGTGTATATAGTATACATTCTGTGTATATAGTATACATTCGGGGGGTGTAGTGTATACTCAGTGTAAATAGTGTATATTCTGTGTATATAGTATACATTCGGGGGGTGTAGTGTATACTCAGTGTAAATAGTGTATATTCTGTGTATATAGTATACATTCGGGGGGTGTAGTGTATACTCAGTGTATATAGTGTATATTCTGTGTATATAGTATACATTCGGGGGGTGTAGTGTATACTCAGTGTAAATAGTGTATATTCTGTGTATATAGTATACATTCAGGGGGTGTAGTGTATACTCAGTGTAAATAGTGTATATTCTGTGTATATAGTATACATTCAGGGGGTGTAGTGTATACTCAGTGTAAATAGTGTATATTCTGTGTATATAGTATACATTCGGGGGTGTAGTGTATACTCAGTGTAAATAGTGTATATTCTGTGTATATAGTATACATTCGGGGGGTGTAGTGTATACTCAGTGTAAATAGTGTATATTCTGTGTATATAGTATACATTCGGGGGGTGTAGTGTATACTCAGGGTAAATAGTGTATATTCTGTGTATATAGTATACATTCGGGGGGTGTAGTGTATACTCAGTGTAAATAGTGTATATTCTGTGTATATAGTATACATTCGGGGGGTGTAGTGTATACTCAGTGTAAATAGTGTATATTCTGTGTATATAGTATACATTCGGGGGGTGTAGTGTATACTCAGTGTAAATAGTGTATATTCTGTGTATATAGTATACATTCGGGGGTGTAGTGTATACTCAGTGTAAATAGTGTATATTCTGTGTATATAGTATACATTCGGGGGGTGTAGTGTATACTCAGTGTAAATAGTGTATATTCTGTGTATATAGTATACATTCGGGGGGTGTAGTGTATACTCAGTGTAAATAGTGTATATTCTGTGTATATAGTATACATTCGGGGGGTGTAGTGTATACTCAGTGTAAATAGTGTATATTCTGTGTATATAGTATACATTCAGGGGGGTGTAGTGTATACTCAGTGTAAATAGTGTATATTCTGTGTATATAGTATACATTCAGGGGGTGTAGTGTATACTCAGTGTAAATAGTGTATATTCTGTGTATATAGTATACATTCGGGGGTGTAGTGTATACTCAGTGTAAATAGTGTATATTCTGTGTATATAGTATACATTCGGGGGGTGTAGTGTATACTCAGTGTAAATAGTGTATATTCTGTGTATATAGTATACATTCGGGGGGTGTAGTGTATACTCAGTGTAAATAGTGTATATTCTGTGTATATAGTATACATTCGGGGGGTGTAGTGTATACTCAGTGTAAATAGTGTATATTCTGTGTATATAGTATACATTCGGGGGGTGTAGTGTATACTCAGTGTAAATAGTGTATATTCTGTGTATATAGTATACATTCGGGGGTGTAGTGTATACTCAGTGTAAATAGTGTATATTCTGTGTATATAGTATACATTCGGGGGGTGTAGTGTATACTCAGTGTAAATAGTGTATATTCTGTGTATATAGTATACATTCGGGGGGTGTAGTGTATACTCAGTGTAAATAGTGTATATTCTGTGTATATAGTATACATTCGGGGGGTGTAGTGTATACTCAGTGTAAATAGTGTATATTCTGTGTATATAGTATACATTCGGGGGTGTAGTGTATACTCAGTGTAAATAGTGTATATTCTGTGTATATAGTATACATTCGGGGGGTGTAGTGTATACTCAGTGTAAATAGTGTATATTCTGTGTATATAGTATACATTCAGGGGGTGTAGTGTATACTCAGTGTAAATAGTGTATATTCTGTGTATATAGTATACATTCAGGGGGTGTAGTGTATACTCAGTGTAAATAGTGTATATTCTGTGTATATAGTATACATTCAGGGGGTGTAGTGTATACTCAGTGTAAATAGTGTATATTCTGTGTATATAGTATACATTCAGGGGGTGTAGTGTATACTCAGTGTAAATAGTGTATATTCTGTGTATATAGTATACATTCGGGGGGTGTAGTGTATACTCAGTGTAAATAGTGTATATTCTGTGTATATAGTATACATTCAGGGGGGGTAGTGTATACTCAGTGTAAATAGTGTATATTCTGTGTATATAGTATACATTCGGGGGGTGTAGTGTATACTCAGTGTAAATAGTGTATATTCTGTGTATATAGTATACATTCGGGGGGTGTAGTGTATACTCAGTGTAAATAGTGTATATTCTGTGTATATAGTATACATTCGGGGGGTGTAGTGTATACTCAGTGTAAATAGTGTATATTCTGTGTATATAGTATACATTCGGGGGGTGTAGTGTATACTCAGTGTAAATAGTGTATATTCTGTGTATATAGTATACATTCGGGGGGTGTAGTGTATACTCAGTGTAAATAGTGTATATTCTGTGTATATAGTATACATTCGGGGGTGTAGTGTATACTCAGTGTAAATAGTGTATATTCTGTGTATATAGTATACATTCGGGGGTGTAGTGTATACTCAGTGTAAATAGTGTATATTCTGTGTATATAGTATACATTCAGGGGGTGTAGTGTATACTCAGTGTAAATAGTGTATATTCTGTGTATATAGTATACATTCAGGGGGTGTAGTGTATACTCAGTGTAAATAGTGTATATTCTGTGTATATAGTATACATTCAGGGGGTGTAGTGTATACTCAGTGTAAATAGTGTATATTCTGTGTATATAGTATACATTCAGGGGGTGTAGTGTATACTCAGTGTAAATAGTGTATATTCTGTGTATATAGTATACATTCAGGGGGTGTAGTGTATACTCAGTGTAAATAGTGTATATTCTGTGTATATAGTATACATTCGGGGGGTGTAGTGTATACTCAGTGTAAATAGTGTATATTCTGTGTATATAGTATACATTCAGGGGGTGTAGTGTATACTCAGTGTAAATAGTGTATATTCTGTGTATATAGTATACATTCGGGGGGTGTAGTGTATACTCAGTGTAAATAGTGTATATTCTGTGTATATAGTATACATTCGGGGGGTGTAGTGTATACTCAGTGTAAATAGTGTATATTCTGTGTATATAGTATACATTCGGGGGGTGTAGTGTATACTCAGTGTAAATAGTGTATATTCTGTGTATATAGTATACATTCGGGGGGTGTAGTGTATACTCAGGGTAAATAGTGTATATTCTGTGTATATAGTATACATTCGGGGGGTGTAGTGTATACTCAGTGTAAATAGTGTATATTCTGTGTATATAGTATACATTCGGGGGGTGTAGTGTATACTCAGTGTAAATAGTGTATATTCTGTGTATATAGTATACATTCAGGGGGTGTAGTGTATACTCAGTGTAAATAGTGTATATTCTGTGTATATAGTATACATTCAGGGGGTGTAGTGTATACTCAGTGTAAATAGTGTATATTCTGTGTATATAGTATACATTCAGGGGGTGTAGTGTATACTCAGTGTAAATAGTGTATATTCTGTGTATATAGTATACATTCAGGGGGTGTAGTGTATACTCAGTGTAAATAGTGTATATTCTGTGTATATAGTATACATTCGGGGGGTGTAGTGTATACTCAGTGTAAATAGTGTATATTCTGTGTATATAGTATACATTCAGGGGGTGTAGTGTATACTCAGTGTAAATAGTGTATATTCTGTGTCTATAGTATACATTCGGGGGGTGTAGTGTATACTCAGTGTAAATAGTGTATATTCTGTGTATATAGTATACATTCAGGGGGTGTAGTGTATACTCAGTGTAAATAGTGTATATTCTGTGTATATAGTATACATTCGGGGGGTGTAGTGTATACTCAGTGTAAATAGTGTATATTCTGTGTATATAGTATACATTCGGGGGGTGTAGTGTATACTCAGTGTAAATAGTGTATATTCTGTGTATATAGTATACATTCGGGGGTGTAGTGTATACTCAGTGTAAATAGTGTATATTCTGTGTATATAGTATACATTCGGGGGGTGTAGTGTATACTCAGTGTAAATAGTGTATATTCTGTGTATATAGTATACATTCGGGGGGTGTAGTGTATACTCAGTGTAAATAGTGTATATTCTGTGTATATAGTATAAATTCGGGGGGTGTAGTGTATACTCAGTGTAAATAGTGTATATTCTGTGTATATAGTATACATTCGGGGGGTGTAGTGTATACTCAGTGTAAATAGTGTATATTCTGTGTATATAGTATACATTCAGGGGGTGTAGTGTATACTCAGTGTAAATAGTGTATATTCTGTGTATATAGTATACATTCAGGGGGTGTAGTGTATACTCAGTGTAAATAGTGTATATTCTGTGTATATAGTATACATTCGGGGGGTGTAGTGTATACTCAGTGTAAATAGTGTATATTCTGTGTATATAGTATACATTCAGGGGGTGTAGTGTATACTCAGTGTAAATAGTGTATATTCAGTGTATATAGTATACATTCAGGGGGTGTAGTGTATACTCAGTGTAAATAGTGTATATTCTGTGTATATAGTATACATTCAGGGGGTGTAGTGTATACTCAGTGTAAATAGTGTATATTCTGTGTATATAGTATACATTCAGGGGGTGTAGTGTATACTCAGTGTAAATAGTGTATATTCTGTGTATATAGTATACATTCGGGGGGTGTAGTGTATACTCAGTGTAAATAGTGTATATTCTGTGTATATAGTATACATTCGGGGGGTGTAGTGTATACTCAGTGTAAATAGTGTATATTCTGTGTATATAGTATACATTCGGGGGGTGTAGTGTATACTCAGTGTAAATAGTGTATATTCTGTGTATATAGTATACATTCGGGGGGTGTAGTGTATACTCAGTGTAAATAGTGTATATTCTGTGTATATAGTATACATTCGGGGGGTGTAGTGTATACTCAGTGTAAATAGTGTATATTCTGTGTATATAGTATACATTCGGGGGTGTAGTGTATACTCAGTGTAAATAGTGTATATTCTGTGTATATAGTATACATTCGGGGGGTGTAGTGTATACTCAGTGTAAATAGTGTATATTCTGTGTATATAGTATACATTCAGGGGGTGTAGTGTATACTCAGTGTAAATAGTGTATATTCTGTGTATATAGTATACATTCGGGGGGTGTAGTGTATACTCAGTGTAAATAGTGTATATTCTGTGTATATAGTATACATTCAGGGGGGTGTAGTGTATACTCAGTGTAAATAGTGTATATTCTGTGTATATAGTATACATTCAGGGGGTGTAGTGTATACTCAGTGTAAATAGTGTATATTCTGTGTATATAGTATACATTCGGGGGGTGTAGTGTATACTCAGTGTAAATAGTGTATATTCTGTGTATATAGTATACATTCAGGGAGTGTAGTGTATACTCAGTGTAAATAGTGTATATTCTGTGTATATAGTATACATTCGGGGGGTGTAGTGTATACTCAGTGTAAATAGTGTATATTCTGTGTATATAGTATACATTCGGGGGGTGTAGTGTATACTCAGTGTAAATAGTGTATATTCTGTGTATATAGTATACATTCGGGGGGTGTAGTGTATACTCAGTGTAAATAGTGTATATTCTGTGTATATAGTATACATTCGGGGGGTGTAGTGTATACTCAGTGTAAATAGTGTATATTCTGTGTATATAGTATACATTCGGGGGGTGTAGTGTATACTCAGTGTATATAGTGTATATTCTGTGTATATAGTATACATTCGGGGGGTGTAGTGTATACTCAGTGTAAATAGTGTATATTCTGTGTATATAGTATACATTCAGGGGGTGTAGTGTATACTCAGTGTAAATAGTGTATATTCTGTGTATATAGTATACATTCGGGGGGTGTAGTGTATACTCAGTGTAAATAGTGTATATTCTGTGTATATAGTATACATTCAGGGGGTGTAGTGTATACTCAGTGTAAATAGTGTATATTCTGTGTATATAGTATACATTCAGGGGGTGTAGTGTATACTCAGTGTAAATAGTGTATATTCTGTGTATATAGTATACATTCAGGGGGTGTAGTGTATACTCAGTGTAAATAGTGTATATTCTGTGTATATAGTATACATTCGGGGGTGTAGTGTATACTCAGTGTAAATAGTGTATATTCTGTGTATATAGTATACATTCGGGGGGTGTAGTGTATACTCAGTGTAAATAGTGTATATTCTGTGTATATAGTATACATTCGGGGGGTGTAGTGTATACTCAGTGTAAATAGTGTATATTCTGTGTATATAGTATACATTCGGGGGGTGTAGTGTATACTCAGTGTATATAGTGTATATTCTGTGTATATAGTATACATTCGGGGGGTGTAGTGTATACTCAGTGTAAATAGTGTATATTCTGTGTATATAGTATACATTCGGGGGGTGTAGTGTATACTCAGTGTAAATAGTGTATATTCTGTGTATATAGTATACATTCGGGGGGTGTAGTGTATACTCAGTGTAAATAGTGTATATTCTGTGTATATAGTATACATTCAGGGGGTGTAGTGTATACTCAGTGTAAATAGTGTATATTCTGTGTATATAGTATACATTCAGGGGGTGTAGTGTATACTCAGTGTAAATAGTGTATATTCTGTGTATATAGTATACATTCGGGGGGTGTAGTGTATACTCAGTGTAAATAGTGTATATTCTGTGTATATAGTATACATTCGGGGGGTGTAGTGTATACTCAGTGTAAATAGTGTATATTCTGTGTATATAGTATACATTCAGGGGGTGTAGTGTATACTCAGTGTAAATAGTGTATATTCTGTGTATATAGTATACATTCAGGGGGTGTAGTGTATACTCAGTGTAAATAGTGTATATTCTGTGTATATAGTATACATTCAGGGGGTGTAGTGTATACTCAGTGTAAATAGTGTATATTCTGTGTATATAGTATACATTCAGGGAGTGTAGTGTATACTCAGTGTAAATAGTGTATATTCTGTGTATATAGTATACATTCGGGGGGTGTAGTGTATACTCAGTGTAAATAGTGTATATTCTGTGTATATAGTATACATTCAGGGGGTGTAGTGTATACTCAGTGTAAATAGTGTATATTCTGTGTATATAGTATACATTCGGGGGGTGTAGTGTATACTCAGTGTATATAGTGTATATTCTGTGTATATAGTATACATTCGGGGGGTGTAGTGTATACTCAGTGTAAATAGTGTATATTCTGTGTATATAGTATACATTCGGGGGGTGTAGTGTATACTCAGTGTAAATAGTGTATATTCTGTGTATATAGTATACATTCGGGGGGTGTAGTGTATACTCAGTGTAAATAGTGTATATTCTGTGTATATAGTATACATTCGGGGGGTGTAGTGTATACTCAGTGTATATAGTGTATATTCTGTGTATATAGTATACATTCGGGGGGTGTAGTGTATACTCAGTGTAAATAGTGTATATTCTGTGTATATAGTATACATTCAGGGGGTGTAGTGTATACTCAGTGTAAATAGTGTATATTCTGTGTATATAGTATACATTCAGGGGGTGTAGTGTATACTCAGTGTAAATAGTGTATATTCTGTGTATATAGTATACATTCGGGGGGTGTAGTGTATACTCAGTGTAAATAGTGTATATTCTGTGTATATAGTATACATTCGGGGGGTGTAGTGTATACTCAGTGTAAATAGTGTATATTCTGTGTATATAGTATACATTCGGGGGGTGTAGTGTATACTCAGGGTAAATAGTGTATATTCTGTGTATATAGTATACATTCGGGGGGTGTAGTGTATACTCAGTGTAAATAGTGTATATTCTGTGTATATAGTATACATTCGGGGGGTGTAGTGTATACTCAGTGTAAATAGTGTATATTCTGTGCATATAGTATACATTCGGGGGGTGTAGTGTATACTTAGTGTAAATAGTGTATATTCTGTGTATATAGTATACATTCGGGGGTGTAGTGTATACTCAGTGTAAATAGTGTATATTCTGTGTATATAGTATACATTCGGGGGGTGTAGTGTATACTCAGTGTAAATAGTGTATATTCTGTGTATATAGTATACATTCGGGGGGTGTAGTGTATACTCAGTGTAAATAGTGTATATTCTGTGTATATAGTATACATTCGGGGGGTGTAGTGTATACTCAGTGTAAATAGTGTATATTCTGTGTATATAGTATACATTCGGGGGGTGTAGTGTATACTCAGTGTAAGTAGTGTATATTCTGTGTATATAGTATACATTCGGGGGGTGTAGTGTATACTCAGTGTAAATAGTGTATATTCTGTGTATATAGTATACATTCAGGGGGTGTAGTGTATACTCAGTGTAAATAGTGTATATTCTGTGTATATAGTATACATTCGGGGGGTGTAGTGTATACTCAGTGTAAGTAGTGTATATTCTGTGTATATAGTATACATTCGGGGGGTGTAGTGTATACTCAGTGTAAATAGTGTATATTCTGTGTATATAGTATACATTCGGGGGGTGTAGTGTATACTCAGTGTAAATAGTGTATATTCTGTGTATATAGTATACATTCGGGGGGTGTAGTGTATACTCAGTGTAAATAGTGTATATTCTGTGTATATAGTATACATTCGGGGGGTGTAGTGTATACTCAGTGTAAATAGTGTATATTCTGTGTATATAGTATACATTCGGGGGGTGTAGTGTATACTCAGTGTATATAGTGTATATTCTGTGTATATAGTATACATTCGGGGGGTGTAGTGTATACTCAGTGTAAGTAGTGTATATTCTGTGTATATAGTATACATTCGGGGGGTGTAGTGTATACTCAGTGTAAATAGTGTATATTCTGTGTATATAGTATACATTCAGGGGGTGTAGTGTATACTCAGTGTAAATAGTGTATATTCTGTGTATATAGTATACATTCGGGGGGTGTAGTGTATACTCAGTGTAAGTAGTGTATATTCTGTGTATATAGTATACATTCGGGGGGTGTAGTGTATACTCAGTGTAAATAGTGTATATTCTGTGTATATAGTATACATTCAGGGGGTGTAGTGTATACTCAGTGTAAATAGTGTATATTCTGTGTATATAGTATACATTCGGGGGGTGTAGTGTATACTCAGTGTAAATAGTGTATATTCTGTGTATATAGTATACATTCAGGGGGTGTAGTGTATACTCAGTGTAAATAGTGTATATTCTGTGTATATAGTATACATTCGGGGGGTGTAGTGTATACTCAGTGTAAATAGTGTATATTCTGTGTATATAGTATACATTCGGGGGGTGTAGTGTATACTCAGGGTAAATAGTGTATATTCTGTGTATATAGTATACATTCGGGGTGTGTAGTGTATACTCAGTGTATATAGTGTATATTCTGTGACCTCCTGGTGTGCCATTGCTTCAATGATCTGTTGTTATCTGGATTTACAGCCCCTTGGTTGATCATTATGAGGAATGCTGTCCTGACAATCGCTTCTGTCATCATCTTCCTTATGGGGATGACTTGTGACCTGCTGAGTAATCAGTGTTTGATAAGAGGAAATTGGTTCTAATTATTGATTGGATGCAGGTTGTATGCACTGTGATTGAAACCTCAGCAGGAATTTTTTCAAAGGATACTCTACAAGAGAAACCAGAACAAGTGCGCTCCCCTGATGTATTACCACTATGTATGTGTGTGTATATATATATATATATATATATATATATACACACTGCTCAAAAAAATAAAGGGAACACAAAAATAACACATCCTAGATCTGAGTTAATTATTCTTCTGAAATACTTTGTTCTTTACATAGCTGAATGTGCTGACAACAAAATCACACACAAAAAAAAATGGAAATCAAATTTTTCAACCCATGGAGGTCTGGATTTGGAGTCACACTCAAAATTAAAGTGGAAAAACACACTACAGGCTGATCCAACTTTGATGTAATGTCCTTAAAACAAGTCAAAATGAGGCTCAGTAGTGTGTGGCCTCCACGTGCCTGTATGACCTCCCTACAACGCCTGTGCATGCTCCTGATGAGGTGGCGGACGGTCTCCAGAGGGATCTCCTCCCAGACCTGGACTAAAGCATCTGCCAACTCCTGGACAGTCTGTGGTGCAACGTGACGTTGGTGGATAGAGCGAGACATGATGTCCCAGATGTGCTCAATTGGATTCAGGTCTGGGGAACGGGCGGGCCAGTCCATAGCATCAATGCCTTCGTCTTGCAGGAACTGCTGACACACTCCAGCCACATGAGGTCTAGCATTGTCTTGCATTAGGAAGATCCCAGGGCCAACCGCACCAGCATATGGTCTCACAAGGGGTCTGAGGATCTCATCTCGGTACCTAATGACAGTCAGGCTACCTCTGGAGAGCACATGGAGGGCTGTGCGGCCCTCCACAGAAATGCCACCCCACACCATTACTGACCCAATGCCAAACCGGTCATGCTGGAGGATGTTGCAGGCAGCAGAACGTTCTCCACGGCGTCTCCAGACTCTGTCACGTCTGGCACATGTGCTCAGTGTGAACCTGCTTTCATCTGTGAAGAGCACAGGGCGCCAGTGGCGAATTTGCCAATCTTGGTGTTCTCTGGCAAATGCCAAACGTCCTGCACGGTGTTGGGCTGTAAGCACAACCCCCACCTGTGGACGTCGGGCCCTCATATCACCCTCATGGAGTCTGTTTCTGACCATTTGAGCAGACACATGCACATTTGTGGCCTGCTGGAGGTCATTTTGCAGGGCTCTGGCAGTGCTCCTCCTGTTCCTCCTTGCACAAAGGCGGAGGTAGCGGTCCTGCTGCTGGGTTGTTGCCCTCCTACGGCCTCCTTTACGTCTCCTAATGTACTGGCCTGTCTCCTGGTAGCGCCTCCATGCTCTGGACACTACGCTGACAGACACAGCAAACCTTCTTGCCACAGCTCGCATTGATGTGCCATCCTGGATAAGCTGCACTACCTGAGCCACTTGTGTGGGTTGTAGACTCCGTCTCATGCTACCACTAGAGTGAAAGCACCGCCAGCATTCAAAAGTGACCAAAACATCAGCCAGGAAGCATAGGAACTGAGAAGTGGCCTGTGGTCACCACCTGCAGAACCACTCCTTTATTGGGGGTGTCTTGCTATTTGCCTATAATTTCCACCTGTTGTCAATCCCATTTGCACAACAGCATGTGAAATTGATTGTCACTCAGTGTTGCTTCCTAAGTGGACAGTTTGATTTCACAGAAGTGTGATTGACTTGGAGTTACATTGTGTTGTTTAAGTGTTCCCTTTATTTTTTTGAGCAGTGTATATATATACATACATTTCAAGGGTGTTCCTCCTGCATCCTCAACATCTGCTGCCATCACTTACCAAAATCTGCTGACATCAGTAACTAACGTCTGCTGACATCACTCACCAACATCTGGTGACATCACTGACCATCTGCTGACATCACTCACTAACATCTACTGACATCACTCACTAACATCTGCTGACATCACTCACTAACATCTGCTGACATCACTCACTAACTGCTGACATCACTCACCAACATCTGCTGACATCACTCACCAAAATCTGCTGACATCAGTAACTAACGTCTGCTGACAACACTCACTCACTGCTGACATCACTCACCAACATCTGCTGACATCACTCACCATCTGCTGACATCACTCACTAACATCTGCTGACATCACTCACTAACATCTGCTGACATCACTCACTAACATCTGCTGACATCACTCACTAACTGCTGACATCACTCACCAACATCTGCTGACATCACTCACCAACATCTGCTGACATCAATCACCAACATCTGCTGACATCACTCACCAACATCTGCTGACATCACTCACTAACATCTGCTGACATTACTCACCAACATCTGCTGACATCACTCACTAACTGCTGACATCACTCACTAACATCTGCTGACATCACTCACCAACATCTGCTGACATCACTCACCAACATCTGCTGACATCACTCACCAACATCTGCTGACATCACTCACCATCTGCTGACATCACTCACTAACATCTGCTGACATCACTCACTAACATCTGCTGATATCACTCACCAACATCTGCTGACATCCCTCACTAACTGCTGACATCACTCACCAACATCTGCTGACATCACTCACTAACATCTGCTGACATCACTCACTAACATCTGCTGATATCACTCACCAACATCTGCTGACATCACTCACTAACTGCTGACATCACTCACCAACATCTGCTGACATCACTCACTAACATCTGCTGATATCACTCACTAACATCTGCTGACATCACTCACCAACATCTGCTGACATCACTCACTAACATCTGATGACATCACTCACCAACATCTGCTGACATCACTCACTAACTGCTGACATCACTCACCAACATCTGCTGACATCACTCACTAACATCTGCTGACATCACTCACCAACATCTGCTGACATCACTCACTAACATCTGCTGATATCACTCACTAACATCTGCTGACATCACTCACTAACTGCTGACATCACTCACAAACATCTGCTGACATCACTCACCAAAATCTGCTGACATCAATAACTAACGTCTGCTGACATCACTCACCAACATCTGGTGACATCACTGACCATCTGCTGACATCACTCACTAACATCTACTGACATCACTCACTAACATCTGCTGACATCACTCACTAACATCTGCTGACATCACTCACTAACTGCTGACATCACTCACCAACATCTGCTGACATCACTCACCAAAATCTGCTGACATCAGTAACTAACGTCTGCTGACAACACTCACTCACTGCTGACATCACTCACCAACATCTGCTGACATCACTCACCATCTGCTGACATCATTCACTAACATCTGCTGACATCACTCACTAACATCTGCTGACATCACTCACTAACATCTGCTGACATCACTCACTAACTGCTGACATCACTCACCAACATCTGCTGACATCACTCACCAACATCTGCTGACATCAATCACCAACATCTGCTGACATCACTCACTAACATCTGCTGACATTACTCACCAACATCTGCTGACATCACTCACTAACTGCTGACATCACTCACTAACATCTGCTGACATCACTCACCAACATCTGCTGACATCACTCACCAACATCTGCTGACATCACTCACCAACATCTGCTGACATCACTCACCAACATCTGCTGACATCACTCACCATCTGCTGACATCACTCACTAACATCTGCTGACATCACTCACTAACATCTGCTGATATCACTCACCAACATCTGCTGACATCACTCACTAACTGCTGACATCACTCACCAACATCTGCTGACATCACTCACTAACATCTGCTGACATCACTCACTAACATCTGCTGATATCACTCACCAACATCTGCTGACATCACTCACTAACTGCTGACATCACTCACTAACATCTGCTGACATCACTCACTAACATCTGCTGATATCACTCACCAACATCTGCTGACATCACTAACTAACTGCTGACATCACTCACCAACATCTGCTGACATCACTCACTAACATCTGCTGATATCACTCACTAACATCTGCTGACATCACTCACCAACATCTGCTGACATCACTCACTAACATCTGATGACATCACTCACCAACATCTGCTGACATCACTCACTAACTGCTGACATCACTCACCAACATCTGCTGACATCACTCACTAACATCTGCTGACATCACTCACCAACATCTGCTGACATCACTCACTAACTGCTGACATCACTCACCAACATCTGCTGACATCACTCACCAACATCTGCTGACATCACTCACTAACATCTGCTGATATCACTCACTAACATCTGCTGACATCACTCACCAACATCTGCTGACATCACTCACTAACATCTGCTGACATCACTCACCAACATCTGCTGACATTACTCACTAACATCTGCTGACATCACTCACCAACATCTGCTGACATCACTCACCAACATCTGCTGACATCACTCACTAACATCTGATGACATCACTCACCAACATCTGCTGACATCACTCACTAACATCTGCTGACATCACTCACCAACATCTGCTGACATCACTCACTAACATCTGCTGACATCACTCACATACATCTGCTGACATCACTCACTAACATCTGCTGACATCACTCACCAACATCTGCTGACATCACTCACTAACATCTGCTGACATCACTCACATACATCTGCTTACATCACTCACCAACATCTGCTTACATCACTCACCAACATCTGCTGACATCACTCACCAACATCTGCTGACATCACTCACCAACATCTGCTGACATCACTCACTAACATCTGCTGACATCACTCACCAACATCTGCTGACATCACTCACCAACTTCTGCTGACATCACTCACTAACTGCTGACATCACTCACTAACATCTGCTGACATTACTCACCAACATCTGCTGACATCACTCACTAACATCTGCTGACATCACTCACCAACATCTGCTGACATCACTCACTAACTGCTGACATCACTCACCAACATCTGCTGACATCACTCAATAACATCTGCTGACATCACTCACCAACATATGCTGACATCACTCACATACATCTGCTGACATCACTCACTAACATCTGCTGACATCACTCACCAACATCTGCTGACACCACTCACTAACATCTGCTGACATCACTCACCAACATATGCTGACATCACTCACATACATCTGCTGACATCACTCACTAACATCTGCTGACATCACTCACCAACATCTGCTGACATCACTCACCAACATCTGCTGACATCACTCACCAACATCTGCTGACATCACTCACCAACATCTGCTGACATCACTCACCATCTGCTGACATCACTCACTAACATCTGCTGACATCACTCACTAACATCTGCTGATATCACTCACTAACATCTGCTGACATCACTCACCAACATCTGCTGACATCACTCACCAACATCTGCTGACATCACTCACTAACATCTGCTGACATCACTCACTAACATATGCTGACATCACTCACCAACATCTGCTGACATCACTCACTAACTGCTGACATCACTCACCAACATCTGCTGACATCACTCACCATCTGCTGATATCACTCACTAACATATGCTGACATCACTCACCATCTGCTGACATCACTCACCAACATATGCTGACATCACTCACTAACATCTGCTGACATCACTCACATACATCTGCTGACATCACTCACTAACATCTGCTGACATCACTCACTAACATCTGCTGATATCACTCACCAACATCTGCTGACATCACTCACTAACTGCTGACATCACTCACTAACATCTGCTGACATCACTCACTAACATCTGCTGACATCACTCACTAACATCTGCTGACATCACTCACTAACATCTGCTGACATCACTCACCAACATCTGCTGACATCACTCACTAACTGCTGACATCACTCACCAACATCTGATGACATCACTCACTAACTGCTGACATCACTCACCAACATCTGCTCTCATCACTCACTAACATCTGCTTACATCACTCACCAACATCTGCTTACATCACTCACCAACATCTGCTGACATCACTCACCAACATCTGCTGACATCACTCACCAACATCTGCTGACATCACTCACTAACATCTGCTGACATCACTCACCAACATCTGCTGACATCACTCACCAACTTCTGCTGACATCACTCACTAACTGCTGACATCACTCACTAACATCTGCTGACATTACTCACCAACATCTGCTGACATCACTCACTAACATCTGCTGACATCACTCACCAACATCTGCTGACATCACTCACTAACTGCTGACATCACTCACCAACATCTGCTGACATCACTCACTAACATCTGCTGACATCACTCACCAACATATGCTGACATCACTCACATACATCTGCTGACATCACTCACTAACATCTGCTGACATCACTCACCAACATCTGCTGACATCACTCACCAACATCTGCTGACATCACTCACCAACATCTGCTGACATCACTCACCAACATCTGCTGACATCACTCACCATCTGCTGACATCACTCACTAACATCTGCTGACATCACTCACTAACATCTGCTGATATCACTCACTAACATCTGCTGACATCACTCACCAACATCTGCTGACATCACTCACCAACATCTGCTGACATCACTCACTAACATCTGCTGACATCACTCACTAACATATGCTGACATCACTCACCAACATCTGCTGACATCACTCACTAACTGCTGACATCACTCACCAACATCTGCTGACATCACTCACCATCTGCTGATATCACTCACTAACATATGCTGACATCACTCACCATCTGCTGACATCACTCACTAACATCTGCTGACATCACTCACCAACATCTGCTGACATCACTCACCAACATCTGCTGACATCACTCACCAACATCTGCTGACATCACTCACTAACATCTGCTGACATCACTCACCAACATCTGCTGACATCACTCACCAACATCTGCTGACATCACTCACTAACATCTGCTGACATCACTCACTAACATCTGCTGACATCACTCACTAACATCTGCTGACATCACTCACATACATCTGCTGACATCACTCACCAACATCTGCTGACATCACTCACATACATCTGCTGACATCACTCACTAACATCTGCTGATATCACTCACCAACATCTGCTGACATCAGTTACTAACTGCTGACATCACTCACCAACATCTGCTGACATCACTCACCAACATCTGCAGACATCACTCACTAACATCTGCTGACATCACTCACCAACATCTGCTGACATCACTCACTAACATCTGCTGACATCACTCACTAACTGCTGACATCACTCACCAACATCTGATGACATCACTCACTAACTGCTGACATCACTCACCAACATCTGCTGTCATCACTCACTAACATCTGCTGACATCACTCACTAACATCTGCTGATATCACTCACCAACATCTGCTGACATCACTCACTAACTGCTGACATCACTCACTAACATCTGCTGACATCACTCACTAACATCTGCTGACATCACTCACTAACATCTGCTGACATCACTCACCAACATCTGCTGACATCACTCACTAACTGCTGACATCACTCACCAACATCTGATGACATCACTCACTAACTGCTGACAGCACTCACCAACATCTGCTGTCATCACTCACTAACATCTGCTGACATCACTCACTAACATCTGCTGATATCACTCACCAACATCTGCTGACATCACTCACTAACATCTGCTGACATCACTCACCAACATATGCTGACATCACTCACTAACTGCTGACATCACTCACCAACATCTGCTGACATCACTCACTAACATCTGCTGACATCACTCACCAACATCTGCTGACATCACTCACTAACTGCTGACCTCACTCACCAACATCTGTTGACATCACTCACTAACATCTGCTGACATCACTCACTAACATCTGCTGACATCACTCACTAACATCTACTGACATCACTCACCAACATCTGCTGACATCACTCACTAACTGCTGACATCACTCACCAACATCTGATGACATCACTCACTAACTGCTGACAGCACTCACCAACATCTGCTGTCATCACTCACTAACATCTGCTGACATCACTCACTAACATCTGCTGATATCACTCACCAACATCTGCTGACATCACTCACTAACATCTGCTGACATCACTCACCAACATATGCTGACATCACTCACTAACTGCTGACATCACTCACCAACATCTGCTGACATCACTCACTAACATCTGCTGACATCACTCACCAACATCTGCTGACATCACTCACTAACTGCTGACATCACTCACCAACATCTGTTGACATCACTCACTAACATCTGCTGACATCACTCACTAATATCTGCTGACATCACTCACTAACATCTGCTGACATCACTCACTAACATCTGCTGATATCACTCACCAACATCTGCTGACATCACTCAGTAACTGCTGTCATCACTCACCAACATCTGCTGACATCACTCACTAACATCTGCTGATATCACTCACTAACATCTGCTGACATCACTCACCAACATCTGCTGACATCACTCACATACATCTGCTTACATCACTCACCAACATCTGCTGACATCACTCACCAACATCTGCTGACATCACTCACTAACATCTGCTGACATCACTCACCAACATCTGCTGACATCACTCACTAACTGCTGACATCACTCACCAACATCTTATGACATCACTCACTAACTGCTGACATCACTCACCAACATCTTATGACATCACTCACTAACTGCTGACATCACTCACCAACATCTGCTGTCATCACTCACTAACATCTGCTGACATCACTCACTAACATCTGCTGATATCACTCACCAACATCTGCTGACATCACTCACTAACTGCTGACATCACTCACCAACATCTGCTGACATCACTCACCAACATCTGCTGACATCACTCACATACATCTGCTGACATCACTCACCAACATCTGCTGACATCACTCACCAACATCTGCTGACATCACTCACTAACATCTGCTGACATCACTCACCAACATCTGCTGACATCACTCACTAACTGCTGACATCACTCACCAACATCTGCTGACATCACTCATCAACATCTGCTGACATCACTCACTAACATCTGCTGACATCACTCACCAACATCTGCTGACATCACTCACTAACTGCTGACATCACTCACCAACATCTGCTGACATCACTCACTAACATCTGCTGACATCACTCACCAACATCTGCTGACATCACTCACTAACTGCTGACATCACTCACCAACATCTGTTGACATCACTCACTAACATCTGCTGACATCACTCACTAATATCTGCTGACATCACTCACTAACATCTGCTGACATCACTCACCAACATCTGCTGACATCACTCACCAACATCTGCTGACATCACTCACCAACATCTGCTGACATCACTCACTAACATCTGCTGATATCACTCACTAACATCTGCTGACATCACTCACCAACATCTGCTGACATCACTCACATACATCTGCTTACATCACTCACCAACATCTGCTGACATCACTCACCAACATCTGCTGACATCACTCACTAACATCTGCTGATATCACTCACTAACATCTGCTGATATCACTCACTAACATCTGCTGACATCACTCACCAACATCTGCTGTCATCACTCACCAACATCTGCTGACATCACTCACTAACATCTGCTGATATCACTCACTAACATCTGCTGACATCACTCACCAACATCTGCTGACATCACTCACATACATCTGCTTACATCACTCACCAACATCTGCTGACATCATTTACCAACATCTGCTGACATCACTCACTAACTGCTGACATCACTCACCAACATCTGCTGACATCACTCACTAACATCTGCTGACATCACTCACCAACATCTGCTGACATCACTCACTAACTGCTGACATCACTCACCAACATCTGCTGACATCACTCACTAACATCTGCTGACTCATTTACTAACATCTGCTGACATCACTCACCAACATCTGCTGACATCACTCACTAACATCTGCTGACATCACTCACTAACATCTGCTGACATCACTCACTAACATCTGCTGACATCACTCACTAACATCTGCTGACATCACTCACATACATCTGCTGACATCACGCACTAACATCTGCTGACATCACTCACCAACATCTGCTGACATCACTCACCAACATCTGCTGATATCACTCACTCACTGCTGACATCACTCACCAACATCTGCTGACATCACTCACCAACATCTGCTGACATCACTCACTAACATCTGCTGACATCACTCACCATCTGCTGACATCACTCACTAACATCTGCTGACATCACTCACTAACATCTGCTGATATCATTTACCAACATCTGCTGACATCACTCACTAACTGCTGACATCACTCACCAACATCTGCTGACATCACTCACTAACATCTGCTGATATCACTCACCAACATCTGCTGACATCACTCACTAACATCTGCTGATATCACTCACCAACATCTGCTGACATCACTCACCAACATCTGCTGACATCACTCACCATCTGCTGACATCACTCACTAACATCTGCTGACATCACTCACTAACATCTGCTGATATCACTCACCAGCATCTGCTGACATCACTCACTAACTGCTGACATCACTCACTAACTGCTGACATCACTCACCAACTGCTGACATCACTCACTAACATCTGCTGACATCACTCACTAACATCTGCTGACATCACTCACCAACATCTGCTGACATCACTCACTAACTGCTGACATCACTCACCAACATCTGCTGATATCACTCACTAACATCTGCTGACATCACTCACCAACATCTGCTGACATCACTCACATACATCTGCTGACATCACTCACTAACATCTGCTGATTTCACTCACTAACATCTGCTGATATTACTCACTAACATCTGCTGACATCACTCACCAACATCTGCTGACATCACTCACATACATCTGCTGACATCACTCACTAACCTCTGCTGATTTCACTCACTAACATCTGCTGATATTACTCACTAACATCTGCTGACATCACTCACCAACATCTGCTGACATCACTCACATACATCTGCTGACATCACTCACTAACATCTGCTGACATCACTCACTAACATCTGCTGACATCACTCACTAACATCTGCTGATTTCACTCACTAACATCTGCTGATATTACTCACTAACATCTGCTGACATCACTCACCAACATCTGCTGACATCACTCACATACATCTGCTGACATCACTCACTAACATCTGCTGACATCACTCACATACATCTGCTGACATCACTCACATACATCTGCTGACATCACTCACCAACATCTGCTGACATCACTCACCAACATCTGCTGACATCACTCACATACATCTGCTGACATCACTCACTAACATCTGCTGACATCACTCACTAACATCTGCTGACATCACTCACTAACATCTGCTGACATCACTCACTAACTGCTGACATCACTCACCAACATCTGCTGACATCACTCACTAACATCTGCTGACATCACTCACCAACATCTGCTGACATCACTCATCATCTCCTTGCTTTTTTATCCCCCCCCCCACACACTACACCCTTCATTATAAGTATGGGCAGGTTGTATATGTGATCTTGGAGGTCCTACTTACAGCAGAGTTGACACTAGAACCACAATAACCCCCCATTACTGTTTCAGCAGCTGGTGTCTCCTGGGGCAGGAGGTTCCGCCATGGATGTATAACCACTGGACTGGACCTCGTGTCCCTCATAATTCTGTGGTACCGGTGTAGAGCAGGACCCTGCACAGGTTTATATCTCTCATGTGGAAGTAGAATGTGGCCTACTCGCTCCTGATCACCCTCAGGATTCTGGTTTTGTATGCAGTGACTCATAGAGTTCATGCCCAGCCTTAATATTTGACCTTTTACCTACCTCAACGTCTATTTGTCAGTTCCAGGGGCTTGTCCGCCCAGGGATCGGCTATGTGTGGTCTGTCTTGTCACGTTTAATGGGTGTAGTAGTCATAGAAAGTTTGTGTCAGTGTTACCCTGAGCGAGACGAAGCTTAGGAGGTTGTAGGCATCACTTCCCATGAATAGAAACCCCAGTAACGTCTGACCTCCGCACACGTAAAACACACAGAAAAACACAGTGTCACAGTAATATACCTATATAATGCTAAATTACACAGTTATATAATAACATACTCAGTTATATATAGTAATATACACAGTTATATATAGTAATATACACAGTTATATAGTAATATACACAGTTATATAGTAATATACACAGTTATATATAGTAATATACACAGTTATATAGTAATATACACAGTTATATAGTAATATACACAGTTATATAGTAATATATACAGTTATATAGTAATATATACAGTTATATAGTAATATACACAGTTATATAGTAATAATATATACACAGTTATATAGTAATATACACAGTTATATAGTAATATATACAGTTATATAGTAATATACACAGTTATATAGTAATATACACAGTTATATAGTAATAATATATACACAGTTATATAGTAATATACACAGTTATATAGTAATATATACAGTTATATAGTAATATACACAGTTATATAGTAATATACACAGTTATATATAGTAATATACACAGTTATATAGTAATATACACAGTTATATAGTAATATACACAGTTATATAGTAATATATACAGTTATATAGTAATATATACAGTTATATAGTAATATACACAGTTATATAGTAATAATATATACACAGTTATATAGTAATATACACAGTTATATAGTAATATATACAGTTATATATTAATATACACAGTTATATAGTAATATACACAGTTATATAGTAATATACAATTATATAGTAACATACACAGTTATATAGTAATATACACAGTTATATAGTAATATACCATTATATAGTAACATTCACAGTTATATAGTAATATACACAGTTATATAGTAATATACACAGTTATATAGTAATATACACAGTTATATATAGTAATATATACAGTTATATATAGTAATATACACAGTTATATAATAATATACACAGTTATATAGTAATATACACAGTTATATAGTAATATACAATTATATAGTAACATACACAGTTATATAGTAATATATACAGTTATATAGTAATATATACAGCTATATAGTAATATACACAGTTATATAGTAATATATACAGTTATATATATATACACAGTTATATAATAATATACACAGTTATATAGTAATATTTACAGCTATATAGTAATATACACAGTTATATAGTAATATACACAGTTATATAGTAATATACACAGTTATGTAGTAATATACACAATTATATAGTAATATACACAGTTATGTAGTAATATACACAATTATATAGTAACATCCACGGTCATGTAGTAATATACATTTATATAGTAATATACACAGTTATATAGTAATATACACAGTTATGTAGTAATATACACAGTCATGTAGTAATATACAATTATATAGTAATATACAAAGTTATGTAGTAATATACATTTATATAGTAATATACACAGTTATGTAGTAATATACACAATTATATAGTAATATACACGGTCATGTAGTAATATACATTTATTTAGTAATATACACAGTTATATATTTTTATACACAGTTATATAATAATATACACAGTTATGTAGTAATATACACAGTTATATATAGTAATATACACAGTTATATAGTAATATACACAGTTATATAATAATATACACAGTTATATAGTAATATATACAGCTATATAGTAATATACACAGTTATATAGTAATATACACAGTTATACAGTAATATACACAATTATATAGTAATATACACAGTTATGTAGTAATATACACAATTATATAGTAACATCCACGGTCATGTAGTAATATACATTTATATAGTAATATACACAGTTATATAGTAATATACACAGTTATGTAGTAATATACACAGTCATGTAGTAATATACAATTATATAGTAATATACACAGTTATGTAGTAATATACATTTATATAGTAATATACACAGTTATGTAGTAATATACACAATTATATAGTAATATACACGGTCATGTAGTAATATACATTTATTTAGTAATATACACAGTTATATATTTTTATACACAGTTATATAATAATATACACAGTTATATATAGTAATATACACAGTTATATAGTAATATACACAGTTATATAATAATATACACAGTTATATAGTAATATATACAGCTATATAGTAATATACACAGTTATATAGTAATATACACAGTTATATAGTAATATACACAGTTATATATAGTAATATACACAGTTATATAGTAATATACACAGTTATATAGTAATATACACAGTTATATAGTAATATATACAGTTATATAGTAATATATACAGTTATATAGTAATATACACAGTTATATAGTAATAATATATACACAGTTATATAGTAATATACACAGTTATATAGTAATATATACAGTTATATAGTAATATACACAGTTATATAGTAATATACACAGTTATATAGTAATATATACAGTTATATAATAATATACACAGTTAAATAGTAATATACACAGTTATATAGTAATATAAACAGTTATATAGTAATATACACAGTTATATAGTAATATACACAGTTATATAGTAATATATACAGTTATATAGTAATATATACAGTTATATAATAATATACACAGTTAAATAGTAATATACACAGTTATATAGTAATATACACAGTTATATAGTAATATATACAGTTATATAATAATATACACAGTTATATAATAATATACACAGTTATATAGTGATATACACAGTTATATAGTAATTTACAATTATATAGTAACATACACAGTTATATAGTAATATACACAGTTATATAGTAATATACAATTATATAGTAACATACACAGTTATATAGTAATATACACAGTTATATAGTAATATACCATTATATAGTAACATTCACAGTTATATAGTAATATACACAGTTATATAGTAATATACACAGTTATATAGTAATATACACAGTTATATATAGTAATATATACAGTTATATATAGTAATATACACAGTTATATAATAATATACACAGTTATATAGTAATATACACAGTTATATAGTAATATACAATTATATAGTAACATACACAGTTATATAGTAATATATACAGTTATATAGTAATATATACAGCTATATAGTAATATACACAGTTATATAGTAATATATACAGTTATATAGTAATATACACAGTTATATAATAATATACACAGTTATATAGTAATATTTACAGCTATATAGTAATATACACAGTTATATAGTAATATACACAGTTATATAGTAATATACACAGTTATGTAGTAATATACACAATTATATAGTAATATACACAGTTATGTAGTAATATACACAATTATATAGTAACATCCACGGTCATGTAGTAATATACATTTATATAGTAATATACACAGTTATATAGTAATATACACAGTTATGTAGTAATATACACAGTCATGTAGTAATATACAATTATATAGTAATATACAAAGTTATGTAGTAATATACATTTATATAGTAATATACACAGTTATGTAGTAATATACACAATTATATAGTAATATACACGGTCATGTAGTAATATACATTTATTTAGTAATATACACAGTTATATATTTTTATACACAGTTATATAATAATATACACAGTTATGTAGTAATATACACAGTTATATATAGTAATATACACAGTTATATAGTAATATACACAGTTATATAATAATATACACAGTTATATAGTAATATATACAGCTATATAGTAATATACACAGTTATATAGTAATATACACAGTTATACAGTAATATACACAATTATATAGTAATATACACAGTTATGTAGTAATATACACAATTATATAGTAACATCCACGGTCATGTAGTAATATACATTTATATAGTAATATACACAGTTATATAGTAATATACACAGTTATGTAGTAATATACACAGTCATGTAGTAATATACAATTATATAGTAATATACACAGTTATGTAGTAATATACATTTATATAGTAATATACACAGTTATGTAGTAATATACACAATTATATAGTAATATACACAGTCATGTAGTAATATACATTTATTTATTAATATACACAGTTATATATTTTTATACACAGTTATATAATAATATACACAGTTATATATAGTAATATACACAGTTATATAGTAATATACACAGTTATATAATAATATACACAGTTATATAGTAATATATACAGCTATATAGTAATATACACAGTTATATAGTAATATACACAGTTATACAGTATTATATACAATTATATAGTAATATACACAGTTATATAGTAACATACACGGTCATGTAGTAATATACATTTATATAGTAATATACACAGTTATATAGTAATATACACAGTTATATAATAATATACACAGTTATGTAGTAATATACACAGTTATGTAGTAATATACACAATTATATAGTAACATACACAGTTATATAGTAACATACACAGTTATATAGTAATATACACAGTTATATAGTAATATACAATTATATAATAATATACACAGTTATATAGTAATATACACAGTTATATAGTAATATACACAGTTATACAGTATTATATACAATTATATAGTAATATACACAGTTATATAGTAACATACACGGTCATGTAGTAATATACAATTATATAGTAATATACACAGTTATATAGTAATATACACAGTTATATAATAATATACACAGTTATGTAGTAATATACACAATTATATAGTAATATACACAGTTATGTAGTAATATACACAATTATATAGTAACATACACAGTTATATAGTAACATAGACAGTTATATAGTAATATACACAGTTATATAGTAATATACAATTATATAGTAATATACAAAGTTATGTAGTAATATACATTTATATAGTAATATACACAGTCATGTAGTAATATACATTTATATAGTAATATACACAGTTATATAGTAATATACAATTATATAGTAATATACACAGTTATGTAGTAATATACACAATTATATAGTAACATACACAGTTATATAGTAACATAGACAGTTATATAGTAATATACACAGTTATGTAGTAATATACACAATTATATAGTAACATACACAGTTATATAGTAACATAGACAATTATATAGTAATATACACAGTCATGTAGTAACATAGTAACATAGTAACATAGTACATAAGGCCGAAAAAAGACATTTGTCCATCCAGTTCGGCCTGTTATCCTGCAAGTCGATCCAGAGGAAGGCAAAAAACCCTGTGAGGTAGAAGCCAATTTTCTCCACTTTACATTTATATAGTAATATACACAGTTATATAGTAACATAGACAGTTATATAGTAATATACACAGTTATATAGTAATATACACAGTTATGTAGTAATATACACAGTTATATAGTAATATACATAGTTATATAGTAATATACAATTATATAATAATATACACAGTTATATAGTAATATACACAGTTATATAGTAATATACACAGTTATATAATAATACACACAGTCGTAGTAATATACACAATTATATAGTAACATACACGGTCATGTAGTAATATACATTTATATAGTAATATACACAGTTATATAGTAATATACAATTATATAGTAATATACACAGTTATGTAGTAATATACACAATTATATAGTAACATACACAGTTATATAGTAACATAGACAGTTATATAGTAATATACACAGTTATGTAGTAATATACACAATTATATAGTAACATACACAGTTATATAGTAACATAGACAATTATATAGTAATATACACAGTCATGTAGTAATATACATTTATATAGTAATATACACAGTTTTATGGTAATTAATATAGGCGGCTACAAGAGAGGGCATAAGATGTTGACTCTTGAAGGGCTGGTGTATATCGCACGTTGCCTCTCACTAGCGCCATCTTTCTGCAGGTACTAATACACGATCTGATGATTGGAAACTGGTGTTGAATGATCTGTCTAATCCCGACCGATCGGCTGGCAGATTATCAGATCCTCGCCTATTGGCTGAACCTTTTATATATTGATTGTTCTTTGTGTGTGTTGAACGCACTGTCAACCACTAGTTTGCGTCTGCCGGTGTAAAGGACCTTTAAGAGTGCTAATGGACTTGTCTTATTGTCCGGTGGCCCGTGACGTCTGCTCTGAGCACCACTGCTTGGTGTGTAATTTGCACCATTCTTCTGGACGCTGAGGTGACAGTCACAATGGTTCCATGAAGTTGTTGCTAAGGTTGGGTTTTTCGGCACTAGAAATGTCCTAAGGGGTGTCATGACATCTGAGAAACATGACTCCTAAAAGGGATTGTTCATGACTAGAAAATGTAGTTTATCACAGACAGCGCCCCTCTTGTCCATGGGTCATGTCTGGTACTGCACTTTACTTAAAGGGGTTATTCCATGATAAAAGTGAAAATCAGACATCATATAGTACAGTGTTCCTCAACTCCAGTCCTCAGGGCCCACCTAACGGTCAGGTTTTCAGGATTTCCTTAGTATTCAGCCGGTGATATAATTTGTTTCAGGATTTACTACAGGTCTTCATTATGTGGGATATTCTTAAATCATGACTGGTAGGTGTCCCTGAGGGCTGGAGTTGGGGAACACTGATATATTACATGAGAACCAGGACCAGCCCTGTACCTCACATGGATCCAGAGATCACCCCGCACATTGCTCCAATTCCTCTGCTAGATTTCAAGCTGCTAGTGCAGAGGTTATGCCCTTTCTAAGGGGGCATGCCCTGTCTGCTACAGCTGGTGGCAGTTGAAGGATGGAACTGAGCAAAATTTTTGAAAAAGAACAAAGAGCAGGTGGCGCCATACAGATAGATGCCATTGATTAACTCAGGGGCTATACTAACTTGTAATGACATCAGATGCAGGCGGATCCAGGCATCCAGCTTGTCCCTTGGATGAAGAGTCACCCTGTCCCAGAAGTGCCCACAACATTCCTATATGCCCCTGTGTAGTGCCCTGGAGCAGGGATACTTTGAAGTCTATACATTTGTGGACATTTTCCCCTCTATAAAGTCATCAACCCCTTACTTAATTTTACTTTAAAGGGTTAACTTGCATAGAATTATACTGTTTAATACTGTGTAACTGCATTTTATATATATATGTTGTGATATATATCCTGTTCATTTGCACAGAACTATGGAAAGGGTTAATGAACACTGAGAGACTTTTGGGACTTAATAGCAAATAATGAGAAGCTGGTAATTTTCCACATGCTGACCTGCATTCCCTGGACTTTGTGTGGCTGTCATGGACCATAAACAGGTAGGAACTAGTGTTAGGGACCACTCCATAGAGGCGACCTTGACGTGGCGAGTGGCTTATTACGCTTTGGCCAAAATGTACACCAATGTCTCATTCAGCATAGAGGCAGGGCAGAATGCTGGATGTAGAGTGCCATTGCATTTGTGTTTTTGCGTTTGTATGTGTATTTCGCCATAGTGATGTGCACCTACATACAGGTTGTGCTGACCCAATCCCCCACATTTTCTCTTTGTAGTATATATTGGAGGCGTGGCGATCTCCTTGGAGTCATGCACACCTGACCAGTCAATCTGTCCTGGAGGCTGGTTTTAAAGTCAGTATAAAACTGAGTCTGCTTATATAGCAGCTACCAGTAGCCATTTGGCTCCAGGAGAAGTATATGGTGGGCTCAGCATGCATGTTGGTACTTGCATCCCTGGATCCGATGAAAGCTGTAATGGCACCGGACGGGGTTAAAAGCAGAGTGTGCTTGGCGTGCATGCTGACCTGCATTCCCTGGACTTTGTGTGGCTGTCATGGACCATAAACAGGTAGGAACTAGTGTTAGGGACCACTCCATAGAGGCGACCTTGACGTGGCGAGTGGCTTATTACGCTTTGGCCAAAATGTACACCAATGTCTCATTCAGCATAGAGGCAGGGCAGAATGCTGGATGTAGAGTGCCATTGCATTTGTGTTTTTGCGTTTGTATGTGTATTTCGCCATAGTGATGTGCACCTACATACAGGTTGTGCTGACCCAATCCCCCACATTTTCTCTTTGTAGTATATATTGGAGGCGTGGCGATCTCCTTGGAGTCATGCACACCTGACCAGTCAATCTGTCCTGGAGGCTGGTTTTAAAGTCAGTATAAAACTGAGTCTGCTTATATAGCAGCTACCAGTAGCCATTTGGCTCCAGGAGAAGTATATGGTGGGCTCAGCGTGCATGTTGGTACTTGCATCCCTGGATCCGATGAAAGCTGTAATGGCACCGGACGGGGTTAAAAGCAGAGTGTGCTTGGCGTGCATGCTGACCTGCATCCCCTGGACTTTGTGTGGCTGTCATGGCCCATGAACAGGTGGGAACTAGTGTTAGGGACTAGGGATGAGCGAACCCGAACTGTATAGTTCGGGTTCGTACCGAATTTTGGGGTGTCCGTGACACAGACCCGAACCCGAACATTTTCGTAAAAGTCCGGGTTCGGTGTTCGGCGCTTTCTTGGCGCTTTTTGAAAGGCTGCAAAGCAGCCAATCAACAAGCGTCATACTACTTGGCCCAAGAGGCCATCACAGCCATGCCTACTATTGGCATGGCTGTGATTGGCCAGTGCACCATGTGACCCAGCCTCTATATAAGCTTGGGTCACGTAGCGCTGCACGTCACTCTGCTATGATCAGTATAGGGAGAGGTTGCAGCTGCGACGTTAGGGCGAGATTAGGCAGATTAACTCCTCCAAAAGACTTCATTCTGTGATCGATCTGCAGCTGTGGATCATTGAAGTGCTATTATTGACTTGCTCACTTTTTTGAGGCTGCCCAGAGCGTTTTCAGATCACTTTTTTTCTGGGGTGATCGGCGGCCATTTTGTGACTTGTGGTGCACCAGCACAAGCTATCACCAAGTGTATTTAACCATCGATAGTGTGGTTATTTTGTGCTATATCCTACATCAGCTGCAGGCTGAGCCTGTGTCACCCAAGTGCATTTAACCATCAACAGTCTGGTTATTTTTTGGCCATATATTACATCAGGGGCAAGTTGAGCCTGTCACCCAGCGCCTAAAAAATAGACCTGACATTTCTATTCAACCAAATCTGCACAGTTTTAGCTGGTCAAGTTATTTGTAGTGACCGTCAAAGCAGACTTTTTGTTCTGGGTTGAAAAAGCATTCCCAAATTTGCCATTCTCAAAATTGTTGTGAACGGGAACAATGAGGAAAACATCTAATAAGGGACGCGGACACGGACGCGGACGTGGACATGGTCGTGGTGGTGTTAGTGGACCCTCTGGTGCTGGGAGAGGACGTGGCCGTTCTGCCACAGCCACACGTCCTAGTGAACCAACTACCTCAGGTCCCAGTAGCCAGCAGAATTTACAGCGATATTTGGTGGGGCCCAATGCCGTTCTAAGGATGGTAAGGCCTGAGCAGGTACAGGCATTAGTCAATTGGGTGGCCGACAGTGGATCCAGCATGTTCACATTATCTCCCACCCAGTCTTCTGCAGAAAGCGCACAGATGGCGCCTGAAAACCAAGCCCATCAGTCTGTCACATCACCCCCATGCATATCAGGGAAACTGTCTGAGCCTCAAGTTATGCAGCAGTCTCTTATGCTGTTTGAAGACTCTGCTGCCAGGGTTTCCCAAGGGCATCCACCTAGCCCTTCCCCAGGGGTGGAAGAGATAGAATGCACTAACGCACAACCACTTATGTTTCCTGATGATGAGGACATGGGAATACCACCTCAGCACGTCTTTGATGATGACGAAACACAGGTGCCAACTGCTGCGTCTTTCTGCAGTGTGCAGACTGAACAGGAGGTCAGGGATCAAGACTGGGTGGAAGACGATGCAGGGGACGATGAGGTCCTAGACCCCACATGGAATGAAGGTCGTGCCACTGACTTTCACAGTTCGGAGGAAGAGGCAGTGGTGAGACCGAGCCAACAGCGTAAGCAAAAGACAAAGAGGGAGCAGTGGGCAAAATCAGAACACCCGCCGCCAAGAGACTCCGCCTGCTACTGACCACCGCCATCTGGGACCGAGCACCCCAAAGGCAGCTTCAAGGAGTTCCCTGGCATGGCACTTCTTCAAACAATGTGCTGACGACAAGACTCGTGTGGTTTGCACGCTGTGCCATCAGAGCCTGAAGCGAGGCATTAACGTTCTGAACCTTAGCACAACCTGCATGACCAGGCACCTGCATGCAAAGCATGAACTGCAGTGGAGTAAACACCTTAAAAACAAGGAAGTCACTCAGGCTCCCCCTGCTGCTTCTTCTGCTGCTGCCGCCTCGGCCTCTTCTGCTGCTGCCGCCTCGGCCTCTTCTGCTGCTGCTGCCGCCGCCTCGGCCTCTTCCTCCGCCTCTGGAGGAACGTTGGCACCTGCCGCCCAGCAAACATGGGATGTACCACCAACACCACCACCTGCGTCACCAAGCATCTCAACCATGTCACACGGCAGCGTTCAGCTCTCCATCTCACAAACATTTGAGAGAAAGCGTAAATTCCCACCTAGCCACCCTCGATCCCTGGCCCTGAATGCCAGCATTTCTAAACTACTGGCCTATGAAATGCTGTCATTTAGGCTGGTGGACACACACAGCTTCAAACAGCTCATGTCACTTGCTGTCCCACAGTATGTTGTTCCCAGCCGGCACTACTTCTCCAAGAGAGCCGTGCCTTCCCTGCACAAACAAGTGTCCGATAAAATCAAGTGTGCACTGTGCAACGCCATCTGTGGCAAGGTCCACCTAACCACAGATACGTGGACCAGTAAGCACGGCCAGGGACGCTATATCTCCCTAACTGCACACTGGGTAAATGTAGTGGCGGCTGGGCCCCAGGCGGAGAGCTGTTTGGCGCACGTCCTTCCGCCGCCAAGGATCGCAGGGCAACATTCTTTGCCTCCTGTCTCCTCCTCCTCCTACTCAGCTTCCTCCTCCTCTTCTTCCACCTGCTCATCCAGTCAGCCACACACCTTCACCACCAACTTCAGCACAGCCCGGGGTAAACGTCAGCAGGCCATTCTGAAACTCATATGTTTGGGGGACAGGCCCCACACCGCACAGGAGTTGTGGCGGGGTATAGAACAACAGACCGACGAGTGGTTGCTGCCAGTGAGCCTCAAGCCCGGCCTGGTGGTGTGCGATAATGGGCGAAATCTCGTTGCAGCTCTGGGACTAGCCGGTTTGACGCACATCCCTTGCCTGGCGCATGTGCTGAATTTGGTGGTGCAGAAGTTCATTCGCAACTACCCCGACATGTCAGAGCTGCTGCATAAAGTGCGGGCCGTCTGTTCGCGCTTCCGGCGTTCACATCCTGCCGCTGCTCGCCTGTCTGCGCTACAGCGTAACTTCGGCCTTCCCGCTCACCGCCTCATATGCGACGTGCCCACCAGGTGGAACTCCACCTTGCACATGCTGGACAGACTGTGCGAGCAGCAGCAGGCCATAGTGGAGTTTCAGCTGCAGCACGCACGGGTCAGTCGCTCGGCGGAACAGCACCACTTCACCACCAATGACTGGGCCTCCATGCGAGACCTGTGTGCCCTGTTACGCTGTTTCGAGTACTCCACCAACATGGCCAGTGGCGATGACGCCGTTATCAGCGTTACAATACCACTTCTATGTCTCCTTGAGAAAACACTTAGGGCGATGATGGAAGAGGAGGTGGCCCAGGAGGAGGAGGAGGAAGAGGGGTCATTTTTAGCACTTTCAGGCCAGTCTCTTCAAAGTGACTCAGAGGGAGGTTTTTTGCAACACCAGAGGCCAGGTACAAATGTGGCCAGACAGGGCCCACTACTGGAGGACGAGGAGGACGAGGATGAGGAGGAGGTGGAGGAGGATGAGGATGAAGCATGTTCACAGCGGGGTGGCACACAAAGCAGCTCGGGCCCATCACTGGTGCGTGGCTGGGGGGAAACACAGGACGATGACGATACGCCTCCCACAGAGGACAGCTTGTCCTTACCTCTGGGCAGCCTGGCACACAAGAGCGACTACATGCTGCAGTGCCTGCGCAACGACAGCAGAGTTGCCCACATTTTAACGTGTGAGGACTACTGGGTTGCCACCCTGCTGGATCCCCGGTACAAAGACAATGTGCCCACCTTACTTCCTACACTGGAGCGTGATAGGAAGATGCGCGAGTACAAGCGCACGTTGGTAGACGCGCTACTGAGAGCATTCCCAAATGTCACAGGGGAACCAGTGGAAGCCCAAGGCGAAGGCAGAGGAGGAGGAAGAGGTCGCCAACGCAGCTGTGTCATGGCCAGCTCCTCTGAGGGCAGGGTTAGCATGGCAGAGATGTGGAAAAGTTTTGTCACCACGCCACAGCTAACTGCACCACCACCTGATACGGAACGTGTTAGCAGGAGGCAACATTTCACTAACATGGTGGAACAGTACCTGTGCACACCCCTCCACGTACTGACTGATGGTTCGGCCCAATTCAACTTCTGGGTCTCCAAATTGTCCACGTGGCCAGAGCTAGCCTTTTATGCCTTGGAGGTGCTGGCCTGCCCGGCGGCCAGCGTTTTGTCTGAACGTGTATTCAGCACGGCAGGGGGCTTCATTACAGACAAACGCAGCCGCCTGTCTACAGCCAATGTGGACAAGCTGACGTTCATAAAAATGTACCAGGCATGGATCCCACAGGACCTGTCCATCCCTTGTGCAGATTAGATATTAACTACCTCCCCTTAACAATATATTATTGTACTCCAGGGCACTTCCTCATTCAATACTATTTTTAATTTCATTTTACCATTATATTGCGGGGCAACCCAAAGTTGAATGAACCTCTCCTCTGTCTGGGTGCCGGGGCCTAAATGTGTGACAGTGGCCTGTTCCAGTGGTGGGTGACGTGAAGCCTGATTCTCTGCTATGACATGAAGACAGATTCTGCGCTGACATAAGGCCAGATTCTCTGTTACGGGACCTCTCTCCTCTGCCTGGGTGCCGGGGCCTAAATGTGTGACAGTGGCCTGTTCCAGTGGTGGCTGACGTGAAGCCTGATTCTCTGCTATGACATGAAGACAGATTCTGCGCTGACATAAGGCCAGATTCTCTGTTACGGGACCTCTCTCCTCTGTCTGGGTGCCGGGGCCTAAATATGTGACAGTGGCCTGTTCCAGTGGTGGGTGACGTGAAGCCTGATTCTCTGCTATGACATGAAGACTGATTCTGCGCTGACATGAAGCCAGATTCTCTGTTACGGGACCTCTCTCCTCTGCCTGGGTGCCTGGGCCTAAATGTGTGACAGTGGCCTGTTCCAGTGGTGGGTGACGTGAAGCCTGATTCTCTGCTATGACATGAAGACTGATTCTGCGCTGACATAAGGCCAGATTCTCTGTTACGGGACCTCTCTCCTCTGCCTGGGTGCCGGGGCCTAAATGTGTGACAGTGGCCTGTTCCAGTGGTGGCTGACGTGAAGCCTGATTCTCTGCTATGACATGAAGACAGATTCTGCGCTGACATAAGGCCAGATTCTCTGTTACGGGACCTCTCTCCTCTGTCTGGGTGCCGGGGCCTAAATGTGTGACAGTGGCCTGTTCCAGTGGTGGGTGACGTGATGCCTGATTCTCTGCTATGACATGAAGACTGATTCTGCGCTGACATAAGGCCAGATTCTCTGTTACAGGACCGCTCTCCTCTGTCTGGGTGCCGGGGCCTAAATGTGTGACAGTGGCCTGTTCCAGTGGTGGGTGACGTGAAGCCTGATTCTCTGCTATGACATGAATACAGATTCTGGGCTGACATAAGGCCAGATTCTCTGTTACGGGACCTCTCTCCTCTGCCTGGGTGCCTGGGCCTAAATGTGTGACAGTGGCCTGTTCCAGTGGTGGGTGACGTGAAGCCTGATTCTCTGCTATGACATGAAGACTGATTCTGTGCTGACATAAGGCCAGATTCTCTGTTACGGGACCGCTCTCCTCTGTCTGGGTGCCGGGGCCTAAATGTGTGACAGTGGCCTGTTCCAGTGGTGGGTGACGTGAAGCCTGATTCTCTGCTATGACATGAAGACTGATTCTGTGCTGACATAAGGCCAGATTCTCTGTTACGGGACCTCTCTCCTCTGTCTGGGTGCCGGGGCCTAAATGTGTGACAGTGGCCTGTTCCAGTGGTGGGTGACGTGAAGCCTGATTCTCTGCTATGACATGAAGACAGATTCTGTGCTGACATAAGGCCAGATTCTCTGTTACGGGACCTCTCTCCTCTGCCTGGGTGCCTGTGCCTAAATGTGTGACAGTGGCCTTTTCCAGTGGTGGGTGACATGAAGCCTGATTCTCTGCTATGACATGAAGACAGATTCGGCGCTGACATAAGGCCAGATTCTCTGTTACGGGACCGCTCTTCTCTGTCTGGGTGCCTGGGCCTAAATGTGTGACAGTGGCCTGTTCCAGTGGTGGCTGACGTGAAGCCTGATTCTCTGCTATGACATGAATACAGATTCTGCGCTGACATAAGTCCAGATTCTCTGTTACGGGACCTCTCTCCTCTGCCTGGGTGCCTGGGCCTAAATGTGTGACAGTGGCCTGTTCCAGTGGTGGGTGACGTGAAGCCTGATTCTCTGCTATGACATGAAGACTGATTCTGTGCTGACATAAGGCCAGATTCTCTGTTACGGGACCTCTCTCCTCTGTCTGGGTGCCGGGGCCTAAATGTGTGACAGTGGCCTGTTCCAGTGGTGGGTGACGTGAAGCCTGATTCTCTGCTATGACATGAAGACAGATTCTGCGCTGACCTAAGGCCAGATTCTCTGTTACGGGACCTCTCTCCTCTGTCTGGGTGCCTGTGCCTAAATGTGTGACAGTGGCCTTTTCCAGTGGTGGGTGACATGAAGCCTGATTCTCTGCTATGACATGAAGACAGATTCTGCGCTGACATAAGGCCAGATTCTCTGTTACGGGACCGCTCTTCTCTGTCTGGGTGCCTGGGCCTAAATGTGTGACAGTGGCCTGTTCCAGTGGTGGCTGACGTGAAGCCTGATTCTCTGCTATGACATGAATACAGATTCTGCGCTGACATAAGGCCAGATTCTCTGTTACGGGACCTCTCTCCTCTGCCTGGGTGCCTGGGCCTAAATGTGTGACAGTGGCCTGTTCCAGTGGTGGGTGACGTGAAGCCTGATTCTCTGCTATGACATGAAGACTGATTCTGTGCTGACATAAGGCCAGATTCTCTGTTACGGGACCTCTCTCCTCTGTCTGGGTGCCGGGGCCTAAATGTGTGACAGTGGCCTGTTCCAGTGGTGGGTGACGTGAAGCCTGATTCTCTGCTATGACATGAAGACAGATTCTGCGCTGACCTAAGGCCAGATTCTCTGTTACGGGACCTCTCTCCTCTGTCTGGGTGCCTGTGCCTAAATGTGTGACAGTGGCCTTTTCCAGTGGTGGGTGACGTGAAGCCTGATTCTCTGCTATGACATGAAGACAGATTCTGCGCTGACATAAGGCCAGATTCTCTGTTACGGGACCGCTCTTCTCTGTCTGGGTGCCTGGGCCTAAATGTGTGACAGTGGCCTGTTCCAGTGGTGGCTGACGTGAAGCCTGATTCTCTGCTATGACATGAATACAGATTCTGCGCTGACATAAGGCCAGATTCTCTGTTACGGGACCTCTCTCCTCTGCCTGGGTGCCTGGGCCTAAATGTGTGACAGTGGCCTGTTCCAGTGGTGGGTGACGTGAAGCCTGATTCTCTGCTATGACATGAAGACTGATTCTGCGCTGACATGAAGCCAGATTCTCTGCTATGGCATGAAGAGACTGATTCTCTGCTGACGTGAAGCCAGATTCTCTGCTATGGGACCTCTGTCCAATTGATATTGGTTAATTTTTATTTTTTTAATTTTTATTTTAATTCATTTCCCTATCCACATTTGTTTGCAGGGGATTTACCTACATGTTGCTGCCTTTTGCAGCCCTCTAGCTCTTTCCTGGGCTGTTTTAAAGCCTTTTTAGTTCGGATGGGGTTCGGGTTCGGGACGAAGTTCGGATCGGGTTCGGATCCCGAACCCGAACATTTCCGGGAAGTTCGGCCGAACTTCTCGAACCCGAACATCCAGGTGTTCGCTCAACTCTATTAGGGACCACTCCATAGAGGCGACCTTGACGTGGTGAGTGGCTTATTACGCTTTGGCCAAAATGTACACCAATGCCTCATCCAGCATAGAAGCAGGGCAGAATGCTGGTTGCAGAGTGCTATTGCATTTGTGTCTTTTTCTTTGTATATGTATTTCGCCATAGTGATGTGCACCTGCATATAGGGTTGTGCTGATTGAATCCCCCACATTTTTTCTTTGTAGTATATATTGGAGGCGTGGCGATCTCCTTGGAGTCATGCACACCTGACCAGTTAGTCTGTCCTGGAGGCTGGTTTTAAAGTCAGTATAAAACTGAGTCTGCTTATATAGCACCTACCAGTAGCCATTTGGCTCCAGGAGAAGTATATAGTGGGCTCAGCATGCATGTTGATACTTGCATCCCTGGATCCGATGAAAGCTGTAATGGCACCGGACGGGGTTAAAAGCAGAGTGTGCTTGGCGTGCATGCTGTACCTGCATTCCCTGGACTTTGTGTGGCTGTCATGGCCCACAAACAGGTAGGAACTAGTGTTAGGGACCACTCCATAGAGGCGACCTTGACGTGGTGAGTGGCTTATTACGCTTTGGCTAAAATGTACACCAATGCCTCATCCAGCATAGAGGCAGGGCAGAATGCTGGATGCAGAGTGCTATTGCATTTGTGTCTTTTTCTTTGTAATTTTCCACAGCTACCATAATGTTTAAAGAAGAGCATGTTTTGGAGGGAAAAACAGATTTGTGTATTACCAAAACCAGACAGACTGACCTTTTGAATGTCTGGTTTTAGCTCTGTTGTTATGTCTCAAAACGTATTTTTGTCTGGAAAAACTGCCATTGAGTATCCTTAAAGGTCTAATTCAAGCCTATGAGAGACGGAAGTTGTAACAATGTATCTGTTTGTGCCAAGTTTCTCCACTCCACCTCTCCCACTACAAGGTTCCAGTCTAGCTAAAAATGGTATATAAGGAGAGCAGTCAGAGCCCCTAGTGTGCTGCAGATAGGGAACAGTGCTTGGAGGGAAGAATCTGCCTCAGTCTACATTAGTGACCAAAAGAAGACGCTGAGATGGGGATACTCTTTCACAGATCATGGTTTCCTAGCCTTTGTCCAGGGTACCATCATTCTGTGAGAGAAAGGCCTTTCCTCAGCATCAAACCCTTTTTCTTCCTGGGAGGAGACTACAGAAGACAGCCCTATGTCTCATCTCAGGGAGGAGACTGGAGAAGACAGCCCTATGCCTCATCTTAGGGAGGAGACTGGAGAAGCCAGCCCTGTGCCTCATATCAGGGAGGAGACTGGAGAAGACAGCCCTATGCCTCATATCAGGGAGGAGACTGGAGAAGACAGCCCTATGCCTCATCTCAGGGAGGAGACTGGAGAAGACAGCCCTATGCCTCATCTCAGGGAGGAGACTGGAGAAGACAGCCCTATGCCTCATCTTAGGGAGGAGACTGGAGAAGCCAGCCCTGTGCCTCATATCAGGGAGGAGACTGGAGAAGACAGCCCTATGCCTCATATCAGGGAGGAGACTGGAGAAGACAGCCCTATGCCTCATCTCAGGGAGGAGACTGGAGAAGACAGCCCTATGCCTCATCTCAGGGAGGAGACTGGAGAAGACAGCCCTATGCCTCATCTTAGGGAGGAGACTGGAGAAGCCAGCCCTATGCCTCATCTCAGGGAGGAGACTGGAGAAGACAGCCCTATGCCTCATATCAGGGAGGAGACTGGAGAAGACAGCCCTATGCTTCATATCAGGGAGGAGACTGGAGAAGCTAGCCCTATGTCTCATCTCAGGGACGAGACTGGAGAAGACAGCCCTATGCCTTGTCTCAGGGAGAAGACTGGAGAAGCCGGCCATATGCCTCGTCTCAGGGAGGAGACTGGAGAAGCCAGCCCTGTGCCTCATATCAGGGAGGAGACTGGAGAAGACAGCCCTATGCCTCATCTCAGGGAGGAGACTGGAGAAGACAGCCCTATGCCTCATCTCAGGGAGGAGACTGGAGAAGACAGCCCTATGCCTCATATCAGGGAGGAGACTGGAGAAGACAGCCCTATGCTTCATATCAGGGAGGAGACTGGAGAAGCTAGCCCTATGTCTCATCTCAGGGACGAGACTGGAGAAGACAGCCCTATGCCTTGTCTCAGGGAGGAGACTGGAGAAGCCGGCCCTATGCCTTGCCAGTATTATTTTTTTTGCACCTGAATTCCTCCAGTAAAGAAGCACCCTGGTTAACTGCAGACCCTGACTCTCTGGACTTATTTCCCATTGGTGTATAGCACACCTTACCATCCCTCCTGGAGAGCAGCAACACGTGGTGACAGCTCGACGGTGTCCGGGGGACCCAGAATAGCGTTGCGGCCATCCCAAACCCTGCCACTGCACATACCCTGTTCCCTGACCCCATTAATTTCTGGGCAGGCAGACTGGAACAATGGCCTGAACTAGCACAGCACTCTCTCTTTCTTCTTTCTTGCCCAGTCTCCAGTGTTATCTTGGAGAAGGTTTTCAGCACTGTGGGGGGACATGGTAACACCCAAATGGACCAAGTTGTTCTTTGCCAGTGTCCAAAACATCACTTTGTCAAAATTAACCAAGCCTGGACTGGAGAGGATTTTCATACTCCTCAGGCTGAGGCCGATGAATAGATATGGCCTTGCTGGCAATGCCCCATATTGCCACTGTTGCTGTCTGTCTGCCTGCCTCCATCATCTTCTGTAAGGCTCCTGCCACCTCCAACATGCTACCGCTGTCTATCTGCCAACCATCATATTCTATATGACTGCTGCTGCCACTTGCATCTAGACACTGCTGTGACCTGCCTACCGTCAAGTTCTGAATGGTTGCTGCTGCTGTCTCCATTATGCCACTGCTGCCAGCTGCTGACTATCATTCTTCAATAAGTCTCCTGCTGCCTCTATCATGTTGCTGCTTTTCTGCCAAAATGTATCAAATGGCTGCTGCTGCAGCCACCGCAGCCTCAGCTCCTGCTGCTTTTTTTTGTTAATACCCTACTACCACCACCATTAACACAAAGCATCTGCCACTACTGCCACTACTACTCCTATTGCTACTACTACCCATAGACAGCCTTGTATGTTTCATGCTATGCTCCTCCAGTGGCAGCTCCTCATCCTCCTCCTCCTCCATGGCAAAAAGAGAGAAATGTAGCAGCACAACAAAAAATTATATATTGTTCCTTACTGTGGTGGTGCCCGCTGTGTCAGAAGCCAGTCTTAAGCTTCCCCAACTCCAGATGCAATCATGAAAGAAACTGCAGCACTCTCCAGCCTTGGTCTTGAAAACTTTATTCACCAATACAATGCGACGTTTCGATCTGTGTGATCTTTCTCAAGCAATTGCTTGAGAAAGATCACACAGATCGAAACGTCGCATTGTATTGGTGAATAAAGTTTTCAAGACCAAGGCTGGAGAGTGCTGCAGTTTCTTTCATGATTGCACCTCCTCCTCCATGGGAGTTTCTCCTTGTAGGTCCCAAACAGCTACAGGGCAGACAGCAAGATACGTTGGCTGTTCTTCCGCCATCATCCTCTGCTGCATGAGCATCAGCACCTGTTCTGATAAATATCAGGAGATAACATCATTCATGCTCAGTTCAGTTGTCTCTACTGACAGATTTTGGGACCTCTTCGAAGGGCTTCAGCACCCAACAGGCGTCTCGGGTGAGCTTCCACTGTCTGACCTGGAAACAACACATACTCCCTGCTGAGGCGGGCTGATGCATGATAAAATCGTTCTTGGCTTTCGGCTGCTCATACAGACAATCGAACATGTGCAATGTTGAATTCCAGCAACTTAAGAAGTCATGGATTAACCACCTCCGGACCGCCTAACGCAGGATCGCGTTCCGGAGGTGGCAGCGCTGCGCACAGTCACGCATATATGCGTCATCTCGCGAGACGCGAGATTTCCTGTGAACGCGCGCACACAGGCGCGCGCGCTCACAGGAACGGAAGGTAAGAGAGTTGATCTCCAGCCTGCCAGCGGCGATCGTTCGCTGGCAGGCTGGAGATGTGTTTTTTTTTAACCCTAACAGGTATATTAGACGCTGTTTTGATAACAGCGTCTAATATACCTGCTACCTGGTCCTCTGGTGGTCCCCTTTGTTTGGATCGACCACCAGAGGACACAGGTAGCTCAGTAAAGTCCCACCAAGCACCACTACACTACACTACACCCCCCCCCGTCACTTATTAACCCCTTATTAGCCCCTGATCACCCCATATAGACTCCCTGATCACCCCCCTGTCATTGATTACCCCCCTGTCATTGATCAACCCCCTTTAAAGCTCCATTCAGACGTCCGCATGATTTTTACGGTACCACTGATAGATGGATCGGATCCGCAAAACGCATACGGGCGTCTGAATGAAGCCTTACAGGGGCGTGATCAATGACTGTGGTTATCACCCCATATAGACTCCCTGATCACCCCCCTGTCATTGATTACACCCCTGTCATTGATTACCCCCCTGTAAAGCTCCATACAGACGTCCGCATGATTTTTACGGATCCACTGATAGATGGATCGGATCCGCAAAACGCATCCGGACGTCTGAATGAAGCCTTACAGGGGCGTGATCAATGACTGTGGTGATCACCCCATATAGACTCCCTGATCAACCCCCTGTCATTGATCACCCCCCTGTAAAGCTCCATTCAGATGTCCGCATGATTTTTACGGATGCACTGATAGATGGATCCGATCCGCAAAACGCATCCGGACGTCTGAATGAAGCCTTACAGGGGCGTGATCAATGACTGTGGTGATCACCCCATATAGACTCCCTGATCACCCCCCTGTAAAGCTCCATTCAGATGTCCGCATGATTTTTACGGATGCACTGATAGATGGATCCGATCCGCAAAACGCATCCGGACGTCTGAATGAAGCCTTACAGGGGCATGATCAATGACTGTGGTGATCACCCCATATAGACTCCCTGATCACCCCCCCTGTAAAGCTCCATTCAGATGTCCGCATGATTTTTACGGATGCACTGATAGATGGATCGGATCCGCAAAACGCATCCGGACGTCTGAATGAAGCCTTACAGGGGCGTGATCAATGACTGTGGTGATCACCCCATATAGACTCCCTGATCACCCCCCTGTCATTGATTACCCCCCTGTAAAGCTCCATTCAGACGTCCGCATGATTTTTACGGATCCACTGATAGATGGATCGGATCCGCAAAACGCATCCGGACGTCTGAATGAAGCCTTACAGGGGCGTGATCAATGACTGTGGTGATCACCCCATATAGACTCCCTGATCACCCCCCTGTCATTGATTACACCCCTGTCATTGATTACCCCCCTGTAAAGCTCCATTCAGACGTCCGCATGATTTTTACGGATCCACTGATAGATGGATCGGATCCGCAAAACGCATCCGGACGTCTGAATGAAGCCTTACAGGGGCGTGATCAATGACTGTGGTGATCACCCCATATAGACTCCCTGATCACCCCCCTGTCATTGATTACCCCCCTGTAAAGCTCCATTCAGACGTCCGCATGATTTTTACGGATCCACTGATAGATGGATCGGATCCGCAAAACGCATCCGGACGTCTGAATGAAGCCTTACAGGGGCGTGATCAATGACTGTGGTGATCACCCCATATAGACTCCCTGATCACCCCCCTGTCATTGATTACACCCCTGTCATTGATCAACCCCCTGTAAAGCTCCATTCAGATGTCCGCATGATTTTTACGGATCCACTGATAGATGGATCGGATCCGCAAAACGCATCCGGACGTCTGAATGAAGCCTTACAGGGGCGTGATCAATGACGGGGGTGATCACCCCATATAGACTCCCTGATCACCCCCCTGTCATTGATTACCCCCCTGTCATTGATCACCCCCCTGTCATTGATCACCCCCCTGTCATTGATCACCCCTCTGTCATTGATCACCCCCCCTGTCATTGATCACCCCCCCTGTCATTGATCACCCCCCCTGTCATTGATCACCCCCCTGTCATTTATAACCCCCCTGTCATTGATCACTCCCCCTGTCATTGATCACCCCCCCTGTCATTGATCACCCCCCTGTCATTGATCACTCCCCCTGTCATTGATCACCCCCCTGTCATTGATCACCCCCCTGTAAGGCTCCATTCAGACATTTTTTTGGCCCAAGTTAGCGGAATTTTTATTTTTTTTTCTTACAAAGTCTCATATTCCACTAACTTGTGTCAAAAAATAAAATCTCACATGAACTCACCATACCCCTCACGGAATCCAAATGCGTAAAATTTTTTAGACATTTATATTCCAGACTTCTTCTCACGCTTTAGGGCCCCTAGAATGCCAGGGCAGTATAAATACCCCACATGTGACCCCATTTCGGAAAGAAGACACCCCCAGGTATTCCGTGAGGGGCATATTGAGTCCATGAAAGATTGAAATTTTTGTCCCAAGTTAGCGGAACGGGAGACTTTGTGAGAAAAAAATTAAAAATATCAATTTCCGCTAACTTGTGCCAAAAAATTTTTTTTTCTATGAACTCGCCATGCCCCTCATTGAATACCTTGGGGTGTCTTCTTTCCAAAATGGGGTCACATGTGGGGTATTTATACTGCCCTGGCATTCTAGGGGCCCCAAAGCGTGAGAAGAAGTCTGGTATCCAAATGTCTAAAAATGCCCTCCTAAAAGGAATTTGGGCACCTTTGCGCATCTAGGCTGCAAAAAAGTGTCACACATCTGGTATCGCCGTACTCAGGAGAAGTTGGGGAATGTGTTTTGGGGTGTCATTTTACATATACCCATGCTGGGTGAGAGAAATATCTTGGTCAAATGCCAACTTTGTATAAAAAAATGGGAAAAGTTGTCTTTTGCCAAGATATTTCTCTCACCCAGCAAGGGTATATGTAAAATGACACCCCAAAACACATTCCCCAACTTCTCCTGAATACGGCGATACCACATGTGTGACACTTTTTTGCAGCCTAGGTGGGCAAAGGGGCCCATATTCCAAAGAGCACCTTTCGGATTTCACAGGTCATTTACCTACTTACCACACATTAGGGCCCCTGGAAAATGCCAGGGCAGTATAACTACCCCACAAGTGACCCCATTTTGGAAAGAAGACACCCCAAGGTATTCCGTGAGGGGCATGGCGAGTTCCTAGAATTTTTTATTTTTTGTCACAAGTTAGTGGAAAATGCAGATTTTTTTTTTTTTTTTTTTTTTCATACAAAGTCTCATATTCCACTAACTTGTGACAAAAAATAAAAACTTCCATGAACTCACTATGCCCATCAGCGAATACTTTGGGGTGTCTTCTTTCCAAAATGGGGTCACTTGTGGGGTAGTTATACTGCCCTGGCATTCTAGGGGCCCAAATGTGTGGTAAGGAGTTTGAAATCAAATTCTGTAATAAATGACCTGTGAAATCCGAAAGGTGCTCTTTGGAATATGGGCCCCTTTGCCCACCTAGGCTGCAAAAAAGTGTCACACATCTGGTATCTCCGTACTCAGGAGAAGGTGGGGAATGTGATTTGGGGTGTCATTTTACATATACCCATGCTGGGTGAGAGAAATATCTTGGCAAAAGACAACTTTTCCCATTTTTTTATACAAAGTTGGCATTTGACCAAGATATTTCTCTCACCCAGCATGGGTATATGTAAAAAGACACCCCAAAACACATTCCCCAACTTCTACTGAATACGGAGATACCAGATGTGTGACACTTTTTTGCAGCCTAGGTGGGCAAAGGGGCCCATATTCCAAAGAGCACCTTTCGGATTTCACTCGTCATTTTTTACAGAATTTGATTTCAAACTCCTTACCACACATTTGGGCCCCTAGAATGCCAGGGCAGTATAACTACCCCACAAGTGACCCCATTTTGGAAAGAAGAGACCCCAAGGTATTCGCTGATGGGCATAGTGAGTTCATGGAAGTTTTTATTTTTTGTCACAAGTTAGTGGAATATGAGACTTTGTATGAAAAAAAAAAAAAAAAAAAAAATTCATCATTTTCCACTAACTTGTGACAAAAAATAAAAAATTCTAGGAACTTGCCATGCCCCTCACGAAATACCTTGGGGTGTCTTCTTTCCAAAATGGGGTCACTTGTGGGGTAGTTATACTGCCCTGGCATTCTAGGGGCCCAAATGTGTGGTAAGGAGTTTGAAATCAAATTCTGTAAAAAATGACGAGTGAAATCCGAAAGGTGCTCTTTGGAATATGGGCCCCTTTGCCCACCTAGGCTGCAAAAAAGTGTCACTCATGTGGTATCTCCGTACTCAGGAGAAGGTGGGGAATGTGTTTTGGGGTGTCTTTTTACATATACCCATGCTGGGTGAGAGAAATATCTTGGCAAAAGACAACTTTTCCCATTTTTTTATACAAAGTTGGCATTTGACCAAGATATTTATCTCACCCAGCATGGGTATATGTAAAAAGACACCCCTAAACACATTCCTCAACTTCTCCTGAATACAGAGATACCAGATGTGTGACACTTTTTTGCAGCCTAGGTGGGCAAAGGGGCCCACATTCCAAAGAGCACCTTTCGGATTTCACCGGCCATTTTTTACAGAATTTGATTTCAAACCACTTACCACACATTTGGGCCCCTAGAATGCCAGGGCAGTATAACTACCCCACAAGTGACCCCATTTTGGAAAGAAGAGACCCCAAGGTATTTCGTGATGGGCATAGTGAGTTCATAGAAGTTTTTATTTTTTGTCACAAGTTAGTGGAATATGAGACTTTGTAAGGAAAAAAAAAAAAAAAAAATAAATCATCATTTTCCGCTAACTTGTGACAAAAAATAAAAAGTTCTATGAACTCACTATGCCCATCAGCGAATACCTTAGGGTGTGTACTTTCCGAAATGGGGTCATTTGTGGGGTGTTTGTACTGTCTGGGCATTGTAGAACCTCAGGAAACATGACAGGTGCTCAGAAAGTCAGAGCTGCTTCAAAAAGCGGAAATTCACATTTTTGTACCATAGTTTGTAAACGCTATAACTTTTACCCAAACCATTTTTTTTTTTACCCAAACATTTTTTTTTTATCAAAGACATGTAGAACTATAAATTTAGAGCAAAATTTCTATATGGATCTCGTTTTTTTTTGCAAAATTTTACAACTGAAAGTGAAAAATGTCATTTTTTTGCAAAAAAATCGTTAAATTTCGATTAATAACAAAAAAAGTAAAAATGTCAGCAGCAATGAAATACCACCAAATGAAAGCTCTATTAGTGAGAAGAAAAGGAGGTAAAATTCATTTGGGTGGTAAGTTGCATGACCGAGCAATAAACGGTGAAAGTAGTGTAGTAGTGTAAAAAGTGGTCTGGTCTTTCAGGGTGTTTAAGCACTGGGGGCTGAGGTGGTTAAGAGGTATAATGGCAGTTATGTCGCTGCAAGTCTTGTAGGGTGTTCCTCACCATGTAAGAATAGATGAAATGTGACGTCTCCTTGACATTGCCAGCACCTTGTGCAAGCCAGTGTAGTTTTTTCTTAAAACCCTTACACTACTAGGTTAGTCACGTCATTGCGCCTTTGTTATTTTGCCCAGGTTCAGGGCGGCCAGGATGTTGTGGCCATTGACACTGACCACCTTGCCCAGTTGGAGTTGATGTACTTTAGCAATTGCTCAGCTGTGTGGCTACTCTTGGCCAGGCCAATTAGTTCCAACACGGCATGGCAAATCTTGACTTGACACATGTGATAGGAAGGAGTGGGATCAATGCTGTGTCCTGCTGCTGTGGTTGGGAGCGTGTCCGTGAAGGAGGAAGTGGCAGATAAATGCCTGTGTGGGGGGATCAAAATGACCTGGCCTCGTTGTCGGATTGCTGTATCGGCACTGCGCAAAAATGTTGACCCAGTAGGCTATGAAAGACATGTATTGTCCATGCACATAAAAGCTGCTCCAGGTGTCTACCATGGGGTGCACCTTGCCGCAAACCAACAATTGCAAGGAGCAGCTCATGTTCTCCATCATGTGAGAGCAGATTCCACTAAATGGTATGGCAGTGACTGCACCACAAGCAACTTGGCCAGGTGAGGGTCCAGCTTGTAGACAAGCTATTTGCTTGTCAAGAATAGTTTTTTTTATGGCTACACATTCCGTTATGCATATCTCACGATGGAGTGGAGGACGAGCAGGAGGAGGAGTCTTAGCTGGAGAAGAAGAAGCTGATGATGACGACAAGGCCACTGTATTGCTTGGGTATGCGGCAGGCTGCTACAAAGAACACCAGTAGAAGGAGGACAGACTTGTTGTGATTGGTAATGCTGGCCAGTTGCATTTTCCCAAAGGATCCAGTGATGCGGCCTTATGTGCTGGAATAGACCTCTGTTACCTATGTTTCTGTTGGAATGCCCGAAGCCTATTTTAATTCTGCAGATCTTGCACATGGCTGTGGTTTTCTGTGCCGGCGTTGTGGAGAAAAAACGCTATACAGGAGTTACTCGCACAGCGCTAGTGAAACCTAGGCACAGGTCTGGCGCCTTTTACACTTGTGTTCACAGTATTAGTGGCATCACCAGTCCCTGAGCTGATAACATAAGCAGATCGGGCCCTGACAGTTGTTTGTCGGTTTTGGCTGGACATTGCCTCCACTCTATATTGCCCCCGCGGCCACCACCCTTCTCCTCAGATTTCTCCTCCTCCTCTTTGGCTCCCAGGTTGTGTCCAACACACAATCATCATCATCGGAGTCCTTGGCCCCACTCCCCATTCCCTGCTCTACATTTGCCAGGGTCATGTGAGCGTCCTTCTTCTTCCTCCCTCATACTTTATTCCACTGATATGTGCTGTGAAATGGCGCTGCGCACCGCTTTACTGGATTCATCTGAAAAAAATCTGGTATGTCTGGCGGACAAATTTTGGGAAGTTCGTTATGAACCCAGTTGATTACGAACTGATTCGCTCACCTCTAATGTGAACATCTGCGTGTGAATCTGGGTTTGTAATGAATGTGTAACCATTAAGCATCGGTGTAGCCACTAAGTGCATGAATCTCTGTGTGTATAGGATATATAAGTATTACGTGTGCTAACTGGGGTGAGCGAACCAGGACTTTGCCGCGAAAGTCTGTGTTTGGGTTCGGTGTTTGGATGAATAATAAAGCTTGTTGAAAGGCTGCAGGACAGCCAATAAACAAGCGTTCAAGCTGTGGGCACTTGGAAGCCATCACAGTCATGCCTAGTATTGGCCTGGCTGTGATTGGCCGGCGCAGCACGTGACTATGCATGTGTAACGCCCCCGAGGGGTATTACCACTCCTGCGCCCTTCTTCTGTCTGTATATGCAATAACCATCTAAGGCTACTTTCACACTTAAAGTTTTCCGGTATTGAGTTCCGTCCTAGGGGCTCAATACCGGGGAAAAAAACCCGCATCAGTTTGGTCCTAATGCATTCTGAATGGAAAGCAATCCGTTCAGTATGCATCAGGATGTCTTCCATTCCGTCCCTTTTACGGTATTTGGCCGGAGAAAATACCACAGCATGCTGCAGTATTTTCTCCGGCCAAAATTCTGGAACACTTGCCGGAATGCCGGATCTGGCATTAATTTCCATTGAAATGTATTAGGCTACTTTCACACTTGCGGCAGAGAGATCCGGCAAGCAGTTCCGTCGCCGGAACTACCTGACGGATCAGGCAAAACGTATGCCAACTGATGGCATTAGTAAGACTGATCAGGATCCTTATCAGTCTTAAAAATTTTGAAAAATGCCTTGAAATGCCGGATCCGTCTTTCCGGTGTCATCCGGCAAAACGGATCCGGCATTTATTCTTTTCACCTTCTTTTCAGTCTGCGCATGCGCAGACCGGAAGGACGGATCTGGCACTAATACATTCCTATGGGAAAAAATGGCGGATCCGACATTCAGGCAAGTCTTCAGTTTTTTTCGCCGGAGATAAAACCGTAGCATGCTGCTGTTTTATCTTTTGCCTGATCAGTCAAAATGACTGAACTGAAGACATCCTGATGCATCCTGAACGGATTACTCTCTATTCAGAATGCATGGGGATGAATCTGATCAGTTCTTTTCCGGTATTGAGCCCCTGTGACGGAACTCTATGCCGGAAAATAAAAATGCTAATGTGAAAGTACCCTAAGTGCTGAATCCGGCATTGACGGATCCTGTCTTCCGGTCTGCACATCCGCAGATCTTCAAAATTGTGAAAAAAATAAATACAGCATTCGTTTTTCCTGATGACACCGGAGAGACTGATCTGGTATTTCAATGCATTTGTCAGACGGATCTGGATCCGTAAACAAATGAGATCCGTTTGCATACGGATTTCCGGATCCGACAGGCAGTGGCGGCAACTGAACTGCCTGCCAGAATCCAACAACGCTAGTGTGAAAAGGGCCTTATGCTTGTATTCCAGATCCTCCAAGTAGTGTGCATTTCCTATTATGCATTTGTTCTTGTGCATGTGATAACCTGGCTCACCAGCAGGTGGCAGCAAACTTGGCAGTGCTGTATAGCAGAGTCTGGAATCCTGCTCCAGGCTCTATTGCTCTCTCAGGGAGATAAGCAGATTAGCTAGTTAGAACCAGTTCAGTCCCCTCCATCTTGGAGAAGAGAGAGTTAGTTCCTGCACTCCATGCTGTAGGGAGAAAAGCAGACGCTCGTCCCTGTGGGACTGAGCTCTCCCTAAAAGCCAGCCAGGAAGAAGTTTCCTTGGATTTACCCACTAAAGAGTCAGACTAAAGCTAGAAGTCGCAGCAGAAAGCAAAGCAAGAGAAAAAAAATCCTATTTAATATTACCAGCATAGCAGTGCTGAGACAGTACAGATTCAGCAGAGAGGAATTTGTTGCAGAAGTTGTTGCCTGCCAAGCCAATGCTAAAATCTGCTTGGAATTAGTCTGGAAACAGTTTGGATTACAGTTTATTGAAAGTAAAGCTGCATTTGAACTTAATACTAAGTCTGGACTCAATCTCTTCACCATCCCAGTTCATCACCCCCTTTTTTGCTTTGGACGACAGCGCCTGGGGTTTCCAAAGGTATGCAGGTAGGAGCACCGTGACACGTGCAATACCATCATACAGGGACATTGTAGGCCACCCTACATCGCTCTGGCATTCCTACATCTGGGTTGTTACAGTCACAACACAAAAAGCGGACTCTATGTCCTCGTTGCTGAAATGCAACTGGCGTCACAAAAAACACCTTCTTAAAGAGAACCCCCAGACCCGCGTTTTTTGATGACTGCTGGCAGGGTTTCCATGAGTCACCCACCTAGTCCTGTCCCAGAAGTGGAAGAGATCGAGTGCACAGATGCTCAACCACTTGTGTTTGAGGATGACGATGTGGGAGGACCACCGCGGCACGTCTCTGATGACGAAACACAGGTGTCAACTGCTGGGGCTTTCTGCACTGTACAGACCGACCAGGAGGGCAGGGGTGAGGAGTCGGTGGAAGATGATGGGGAGGATGATGAGGCCCTAGACCTCACATGGCATCCAGGTCATGCCAGTGATGTGTGCAGTTCAGAGGAAGAGGTGGTGATCACACAGCACCAGCCGCACAGCACAAGAGGGAGCAGGGTTTAAAGCAACAGCGGCCGGCAACTGCCCACTGCGCCGAAGGACAGAGCTCACCAAGGCCAGCTCAAAGGAGTTCCCTGGCGTGGCAGTTCTTCAGGCAGTGTGCTGACGACAGGACACAGGTAGTTTGCATACTGTGCAGTCAGAGACTGAAGCGAGGCATAAATGTTCTAAACCTGAGCACCACCTGCATGACCTTGCATCTAACCGCAAAGCACAAGCTGCAGTGGAGTAGACACCTGAAAAACCACAAAAGATCTGAGTGCAGTGTCCTGAAACACACTGCTTAAGGCCTCATGCACACGACCGTATTTTTTCACAGTCCGCAAAACGGGGTTCCGTTGGTCCGTGATCCGTGACCGTTTTTTCGTCCGTGGGTCTTCCTTGATTTTGGAGGATCCACGGACATGAAAAAAAAGTCGTTTTGGTGTCCGCCTGGCCGTGCGGAGCCAAACGGATCCGTCCTGAATTACAATGCAAGTCAATGGGGACGGATCCGTTTGACGTTGACACAATATGGTGCCATTTCAAACGGATCCGTCCCCCATTGACTTTCAATGTAAAGTCAGGAGTTAATATACCATAGGATCAGAGTTTTCTCCAATCCGATGGTATATTTTAACTTGAAGCATCCCCATCACCATGGGAACGCCTCTATGTTAGAATATACTGTCGGATATGAGTTACATCGTGAAACTCATATCCGACAGTATATTCTAACACAGAGGCGTTCCCATAGTGATGGGGACACTTCTAGTTAGAATATACTACGAACTGTGTACATGACTGCCCCCTGCTGCCTGGCAGCACCCGATCTCTTACAGGGGGCTGTGATCCGCACAATTAACCGCTCAGGTGCTGAGTGGTTAATTGTGCATATCATAGCCCCCTGTAAGAGATCAGGGGCTGCCAGGCAGCAGGGGGCAGACCCCCCTCCCTCCCCAGTTTGAATATCATTGGTGGCCAGTGTGCGGCCACCACCCCTGGCCCCCCCTCCCTCCCTCCCTCTATTGTATTATCATTGGTGGCCAGTGTGCAGCCTCCCCTGGCCCCCCTCCCTCCCTCTATTGTAATATCATTGGTGTCCAGTGTGCGGCCTCCCCCGGCCCCCCCTCCCTCCCTTTATTGTATTATCATTGGTGGCCAGTGTGTGGCCCCCCCGGCCCCCCCTCCCTCTATTGTATTATCATTGGTGGCCAGTGTGCACCCCCCCTCCCTCCCTCTATTGTAATATCATTGGTGGCCAGTCTGCGGCCTCCCCTCTCCCCCCCCCCATCATTGGTGGCAGCGGAGAGTTCCGATCGGAGTCCCAGTTTAATCGTTGGGGCTCCGATCGGTAACCATGGCAACCAGGACGCTACTGCAGGCCTGGTTGCCATGGTTACTTAGCAACATTACAATATTAGAAGCATCATACTTACCTGCTGCGCTGTCTGTGACCGGCCGGGAGCTCCTCCTACTGGTAAGTGACAGGTCTGTGCGGCGCATTGCTTAATGATCTGTCACTTACCAGTAGGAGGAGCTCCTGGCCGGTCACAGACAGCGCAGCAGGTAAGTATGATGCTTCTAATATTGTAATATTGCTAAGTAACCATGGCAACCAGGCCTGCAGTAGCGTCCTGGTTGCCATGGTTACCGATCGGAGCCCCAGAGCGATTAAACTGGGACTCCGATCGGAACTCTCCGCTGCCACCAATGATGGGGGGGGGGAAAGGGGAGAGGGGAGGCCGCACACTGGCCACCAATGATATTAATACAATAGAGGGGTGTCCGGGGGGGGGCTGCACACTGGCCACCAATGATAAAACAATAGAGGGAGGGAGGGGGGCCGGGGGAGGCTGCACACTGGCCACCAATGATATTAATACAATAGAGAGGGGGCCACACACTGGCTACCAATGATAATACAATAGAGGGAGGGAGGGGGGGCCGGGTGGGCCGCACACTGGCCACCAATGATAATACAATAAAGGGAGGGAGGGGGGGGGCGGGGGAGGCCGCACACTGGCCACCAATGATATTACAATAGAGGGAGGGGGGGCCGGGGGGGGCGCACTGGCCACCAATGAAATTAAAACTGGGGAGGGAGGGGGGTCTGCCCCCTGCTGCCTGGCAGCCCCTGATCTCTTACAGGGGGCTATGATATGCACAATTAACCCCTCAGGTGCAGCACCTGAGTGGTTAATTGTGCGGATCACAGCCCCCTGTAAGAGATCGGGTGCTGCCAGGCAGCAGGGGGCAGTCATGTACACAGTTCGTAGTATATTCTAACTAGAAGCGTCCCCATCACTATGGGAACGCCTCTGTGTTAGAATATACTATCGGATATGAGTTTTCACGAAGTGCATTGGGTTCTAACCAGCCTCCCAGGGCTGACTCCACCCTACACACAGTACAGAGGACAAGGTGGTCAGTGTGTGGTGTCTGAGGACAAAGCTGCACCTCAGCAGCCATTTTGGAGAGTTATTCAAAATCCATAGTTAGTTCCATGTACCAGCCCATAGAAGGGAAAAATTGCAGAAGAACCAGGCAACTCAGAGAGGGAGTGAGAATATTGTCAAAGGAAAGTAACTGTCGTTTATCAGGCTCCAGTCTCCTTTGCATCAGGTGGAGAGATTCTAAGCTACAAGCTGCCCTCCATAACCAAGGACAGAAAGGCCATCTGTCAGGAGATAGTATTCCTAGAGAGGATACAGAAGTATATGATTATACAGTACAATAGTTTCTGTTAATATTTTTACTGAACCTTGCTCCTGAGGAAGGGGTCTGTTATCCCCCGAAACGCGTTGAGCTACACCTGACTTATCTTATTAAAGGATTATACCAGAAGTACAGTGCGTTGGACTGCCGTATATTCCACTAACCCTGCGAGCGAGCCAGGCGAGGGAGGAGGTTGTTGTGGGTGTCTTGAGCTTTATCCCACAGCACCCCTCCCTGGTGAGGTGAGTGTGGTGTTTCCCACCTGTCTTTTATGTTTTTTAAGTGAATTTATATGGTTTTGTGCATGCTATATTAGATTGGACAACGGAACCGGGTGGTGGGTAGTTGTACCGTATGGTCACCGATTATTGATTATCTTACTATTTATTGGTAAGGGGCATCTATTTACATATGATTTTATCATACAGCTATTTTATCCGCTAGTAGTTTGGCGCCATCAGGTGTATCTTTTTTCTCTATTTCCTCTATTATACAGTACAGCAGAGATAGTGCATCCCTCCAGAAACAAGGGAGAGAAATTGATTGTCATAGAAAACTGCCCCTAATGCAACTTCTGGGAACTAATCTGAATCACTGTAGAAGTTGCCTTGCTGTAAATGACTTTTGCATACCTTGATGACCTTTTGGATCAGCTTCAGTAAAGTTCTGGGAGTTTATTAATAAACTTGGTCTCCTTATTCCACTCCATCTCCTCATTGCACCTAACGGTGCTGGCGTCACAAACAACCGAGGTCCCAGCCCCTAAGCACCTTAAACATCTATACCATCAAGGGCACCTCAACTACCTTCTGGGTTGTGACCCTCGTACTAGAGTGTGCCCCGGAAGATCCAGTGCTGTCTTCCTCATCACTGCACGCCGACCCAGGTAGCTGCAAAACCGTGAGTACGACTACTACCCCCATCAGCCCACCGTGCAATCCCATACTGCCCCTGCGGTCCGGTCTGCTGCATGATGCTCCTCCTCTTCCCTCTTGGATTGACAGAGCCACCTGGCACCCCGCAAAGAGAGGATGTGACAGCAACCCCACCACCAGCAGCAGCGTCATCCAGCATCTCCACACTGTCCCATGGAAGCGTTCAGCTGTCCATCCCCCAAACTCTGGAGAGAAAGAGGAAGTACCTGTGGCAAACCTAGCCACTTACAGAATGTCTTTCTTGTCTGTACCTCTTCCCCTCCCCCCTTTTCCTTGTACCATAGTCATCTATGTATTGTATGTAAATGAGGCTGTTGGCAGTTTGAAACCAGGTGCGCCATGCCTAGTAAAGTCAGTTGACTCCCAAACTGTGTGTCGTCCAGTCACTGGGGAAATTGTCTCTTGGATATTGACCTGCTTCTTCAGCTACAAGGGGATTTAAGTGAAGATATTAACCCCTTAAGGACCGGGCTCATTTTCACCTTAAGGACCAGGCCATTTTTTGCAAATCTGACCAGTGTCACTTTAAGTGCTCATAACTTTAAAACGCTTTGACTTATCCAGGCGGTTCTGAGATTGTTTTTTCGTCACATATTGTACTTCATGACACTGGTAAAATGAAGTCAAAAAAATTATTTTTTTTTGCACAAAAAAATACCTAATTTACCAAAAATTTGGAAAAATTTGCAAATTTCAAAGTTTCAGTTTCTCTACTTCTGTAATACATAGTAATACCCCAAAAAATTGTGATGACTTTACATTCCCCATATGTCTACTTCCTGTTTGAATTGTTTTGGGATTGATATTTTATTTTTTGGGGATGTTATAAGGCTTAGAAGTTTAGAAGCAAATCTTGAAATTTTTCAGAAATTTACAAAAACTCAATTTTCAGGGACCAGTTCAGGTCTGAAGTCACTTTGCGAGGCTTACATAATAGAAACCACCCAATAATGACCCCATCTAAGAAACGACACCCCTCAAGGTATTCAAAACTGATTTTGCATACATTGTTAACCCTTTAGGTGTTGCACAAGAGTTATTGGCAAATGGGGAGGAAATTTGAGAATTTCATTTTTTGGTCTAATTTTTAATTTTAACCCATTTTTTCTACTAACAAAGCAAGGGTTAACAGCCAAACAAGACTGTATCTTTATTGCCCTGACTCTGCCGTTTACAGAAACACCCAATATGTGGCCGTAAACTACTGTACGGCCACACAGCGGGGCGTAGAGGGAAAGGTGCGCCGTTTGGTTTTTGGAAGGCTGATTTTTATGGACTGGTTTATTTACACCATGTCCCCTTTGAAGCCCCCCTGATGCACCCCTAGAGGAGAAAGTCCATAAAAGTGACCCCATCTAAGAAACTACACCCCTCAAGGTATTCAAAACTGATTTTACATACGTCGTTAACCCTTTAGGTGTTGCACAAGAGTTATTGGCAAATGGGGATGAAATTTGAGAATTTCATTTTTTTGCCTAATTTTCAATTTTAACCCATTTTTTCCACTAACAAAGCAAGGCTTAACAGCCATACAAGACTGTATCTTTATTGCCCTGACTCTGATGTTCACAGAAACACCCCATATGTGGCCGTAAACTACTGTACGGCCACACAGCGGGGCGTAGAGTGAAAGGTGCGCCGTTTGGTTTTTGGAAGGCAGGTTTTGCTGGACTGTTTTTTTTGACACCATGTCCCATTTGAAGCCCCCCTGATGCACCCCTAGAGTAGAAACTCCATAAAAGTGACCCCATCTAAGAAACTACACCCCTCAAGGTATTCAAAACTGATTTTACAAACTTTGTTAACCCTTTAGGTATTGCACAAGATTTAATGGAAAATAGAGACACAATTTCAAAATTTCACATTTTTGGCAGATTTTCCATTTTAATATTTTTTTTTCAGTTACAAAGCAAGGGTTAACAGCCAAACCAAACTCATTATTTATGGCCCTGATTCTGTATTTTACAGAAACACCCCATATGTGGTCGTAAACCGCTGTACGGGCACACGGCAGGGCGCAGAAGGAAAGGAATGCCATACGGTTTTTGGAAGGCAGATTTTGCTGGACTGGTTTTTTGACACCATGTCCCATTTGAAGCCCCCCTGATGCACCCCTAGAGTAGAAACTCCAAAAAAGTGACCCCATTTTAGAAACTACGGGATAGGGTGGCAGTTTTGTTGGTACTAGTTTAGGGTACATATGATTTTTGGTTGCTCTATATTACATTTTTTGTGCAGCAAGGTAACAAGAAATAGCTTTTTTGGCACGTTTTTTTTTTTGTTATTTACAACATTCATCTGACAGGTTTTATCATGTGGTAGTTTTATAGAGCAGGTTGTCACGGACGCGGCGATACCTAATATGTATACTATTTTTTTTATTTATGTAAGTTTTATACAATAACTTCATTTTTAAAACCAAAAAAATGTTTTAGTGTCTCCATAGTCTAAGAGCCATAGTTTTTTCAGTTTTTGGGCGATTATCTTGAGTAGGGTCTCATTTTTTGCGGGATGAGATGACGGTTTGATTGGCACTATTTTGGGGTGCATATGACTTTTTGATCGCTCGCTATTACACTTTTTGTGACGTAAGATGGCAAAAAATGGCTTTTTTTACACCATTTTTGTTTTTATTTTTTTATGGTGGTCACCTGAGGGGTTAGGTCATGTGATATTTTTATAGAGCCGGTCGATACGGACGCAGCGATACCTAATATGTATACTTTTTTTTTATTTATTTAAGTTTTACACAATGATTTCATTTTTGAAACAAAAAAAATCATGTTTTAGTGTTTCCATAGTCTAAGAGCCATAGTTTTTTCAGTTTTTGGGCGATTATCTTGAGTAGGGTCTCATTTTTTGCGGGATGAGATGATGGTTTGATTGGTACTATTTTGGCGTACATGCAACTTTTTTGATCACTTTTATTACCTTTTTTGGGAAGTAAGGTGGGCAAAATTTCAATTTTCTCATAGTTTTTATTTTTTTATTTTTATGGCGTTCACCATGCGGGGAAAGTAACATGACCGTTTTATAGATCAGGTCGTTATGGACGCGGCGATACCTAATATGTGTAGTGTATTTTTTTTATTTTTTTTTATTCAGTGATAAATGTTTTTTTTTTTTATCTTAACTTTTTTCCCTTTTTTTTACATTTTTGTGACCCAGACCCACTTGGTTCTTGAAGATCCAGTGGGTCTGATGTCTGTATAATACAGTACAGTACAATATATATTGTTCTGTACTGTATTTTACTTACACTGAACAGATCTCTGCTTTTAGCACAGATCTGTTCAGCACCATGGACAGCAGGACGCCTGAGCAGGCGTCCTGTTGCCATGGGAACCTTCCCCGTCTGCTCAGAACTTTGCAGACGGGGAAGGGTAAGCACAGGGCTGAGGGGGGCTCTCTGGGGGCTCTCTCCCTCTCCATCGGGGGGCTGCAAAGGCACAGCAGCCCCCCGATGGAGAGGGAGGGAGCTCCCTGACCGATGACAGTTAACTTTTTCCATACAGTGGTCCGTACGGACCGCGGTATGGAAAGTGTTAAACGGCTGACATCTTCACAGATGTCAGCCGTTTATACCAGGGTGCCAGCAATGTGCTGGCACCCTGGTATACCCACTAGACGCCAACCATCATTCATGGGGAGGCGGGCGGGGGATCGCGATCCCGCCTGCCGCACCGCCCGCCTCCCGCAACGCCCCCACCGCCTGATTTCAGGCACTCAAAAGTTTCTGATCCCCGCGGTCAGGGCCCGCGGGGATCAGAAACTGCAAAAAGCGCAGCAAACCGCAGGTCTGAATTGACCTGCGGTTTGCTGCGATCGCCGATACGGGGGGGTCAAATGACCCCCCCTGCATTGTTACGGGATGCCGGCTGAATGATTTCAGCCGAAATCCCGCTCCGATTAACCCCTGGGGCGCCGGAATACAGATTTTAAGTCAGGACGTACCGGTACGTCCTTGGTCCTTAAGGACTCGGGAAATAGGGCGTACCGGTACGTCCTATGTCCTTAAGGGGTTAAGGGTATACCGTGAAGCTCCGCAACAATTGGTGGCAGCGGCGGGATACAAGCCTTGCAGCACAGCAAAGCAGCAGTTTGTTAAAACAGCCATTCGGATATACCGGAGTTCGAGAATATGTGCAGTCATAGGAACGAACGGTGAATGGAGACGAATTATGCAACATTGAAACGAACTACGTTAAAGGAATTATTGGAAGCAAGGGGAAGAATAGCCAGCAACAAAACCAAAGCTACTCTGGTGGCCGAACTCATGGAGGGGGACAGAGCGACCACTGCGGCAGCTCCACAGGAGACAGAGCCAACGGAATTTACAAGAGAGCTCAATAGCAGGTTAGCTTTTTACCCAAACACCCCCTCCGTGGAGACACTAGAAAGACTGATAGCAGATGTACACGAGTACATTGTAGCGAAGCAAAACGCTATTCAGCGAGTCGGGGAAGGAGCCCCAGCGCCCACCAACACTACCCAGGGAAAAGCTAAGATTCCCTACCAAGCTTTTATAAATTACACAGAAGGAGAAAGTGATATTGACGAATACCTACAGGATTTCGAAAGGTTGTGCCAGCTACACGACATCAGCCCAGCCGACCAAGTACCCCTGCTGGCAGGTAGATTGTCAGGCCGCGCCGCAGAGGCATACCGGACCGTCCCAGACGAAGACATCAGGAATTATCACAAAGTCAAACAAGCCATCCTAGCACGGTATGCCATTACCGCTGAGGCATACCGACTCAAATTCCGGGACATCAAGAAACAAACAAAAGACTCACACACTGAATGGGCACACCGACTACAACGAGCCGCCAAGGGGTGGATGGAAGCGGCACGGGTCACCACTATGGAAGAGATGTTCCAGTTAATAGTAATGGAGCAGTTTTTTAATGGACTAACCACAGAACTTCAAAATTGGGTACGAGATCGCAAACCCCGTACCCTACCAGAGGCAGCCAAGCTAGCTGACGAGTTCCAAGACACCAGGCGAGATCAACGCACACCACACTGGACCACGTTTGGATCTACCACCCCTCTGCCAGCAGTGACTACCTTGGCTCACCCACGACCAGCCGCGAGCCACAACCCGTACCCTGCTAGGTACAATACCCGACCACCGATCCGCTGCCACACCTGCAACCAACAGGGGCACATCCAGAGAGACTGCCCACGTAACCGACCTCGCCAGAACTGGAACCACCAGGGTCCTCCTCCCCCCAATCGGGCTGCAGTACACTGCTGCCAAAGAGAATCTGTGCTCCCAACATCCACAGTCACCTCAAAAGAAGAGCCTCTGGGGATCCTACACGAGGTAAACCCCATACAAGCCGCCTCCGACAACCGCCAGGGGCACCGCCAGGTGGTACACATGGAGGGAAAGAGTATACAAGGATTACGTGACTCTGGGGCCACGTTAACCCTGGTCCAAAATCATTTGGTGCCTAAGCACACCCTCACCGGAGACTGTGTAGCTGTACGGGTGGCAGGGGGAGCAATTTACAAAGTTCCCACTGCCAAGGTGCATTTGAATTGGGGGGCAGGGCATGGAAACGTGGAGGTGGGAATTATGCAGGATTTGCCCGCTGATGTTATTTTGGGCAACGACTTGGGGGAGCTCACCTCTGCTTTTGTCCCTCAACCAACTATCCAAGAGGCCTACCCGGTTGTTACCCGGCAGCAAACACGCACCACGGCTCCATCCGATCACACTGAGGCTCAGGTAAACAATATGCCACACACCCCTCCTATTCTACCCTGGGATGCCCCCCTGGAATTTGGCAGTGAGGTGGCCCTAGATCCCTCCCTGCAGGTATATAAAGATAGGATAAACAAGGACCAAGGAGGGTTGGAGGGAGAGAGATATGCTTGGGACAAAGGTCTCATATACCGCTATGCAGAGAAGGTAGTAGCAGGGTCCATACCCGTGCCCACTAAGCAGTTAGTGGTACCCCGAAAGTATAGACAAGAGTTGCTGCGCATCGCGCACGATATACCATTATCAGGGCATTTAGGAATCAGCCGAACGAAACATCGGCTGACGCAGAACTTCTTCTGGCCAGATATCTCGAAGGATATTAGACAATACTGTCAAACATGCGATACCTGCCAGAGGGTAGGGAAGAGAGGGGATCGCTTTAAAGCCAAACTCAGATCCCTGCCCATAATTGAAGAACCCTTCAGTCGAGTAGCTGTAGACATAATAGGACCCCTAGCGAAACCCAGTCCCTCCGGCAAGAAATACATCTTGACCGTAGTGGACTACGCCACTAGATACCCAGAGGCAGTGGCGTTGACCAATGTACATGCAGAGACTATAGCCGATGCCCTTATGCGAATATTCTCCCGTATGGGATTTCCCCAGGAGATTATTTCGGATAGGGGCACCCAGTTCACTGCAGAGGTCACCCACCAACTCTGGAAAGTGTGTGGGGTGAAACCGATCTTAAACTCTGCCTACCACCCCCAGTCCAACGGGCTCTGTGAACGGTTTAACGGAACACTTAAACAGATGATCCGCACGTTCATAGACACTCAAAAAGACTGGGAACGGTTTTTGCCCCACTTGCTCTTTGCCTATAGGGAAGTACCCCAAGAATCCACGGGATTCTCCCCTTTTGAATTATTGTTCGGGAGGAGAGTGAGGGGCCCCTTAGACCTTATCAGAGAACACTGGGAGGGAGGGGTAACTACGAATGGTACCCCTATTGTCCCATACGTGCTGGAGTTTAGGGAACGCTTGGAGGCTCTGACCCAGACGGCACGTGCTAACCTCCAAGCGGCCCAACAACGACAGCGCAGATGGTACGATAAGGGGGCCAGAGACCGCAGCTTTCAGGTCGGGCAGAAGGTGTTAATCCTATGGCCAGTCCCTAATGACAAGCTGCAGGCCTCCTGGCAGGGCCCATACAAGGTGGTGGAGCAAATCTGCGATACCACCTATGTGATCGGCCCGTCCGCTGGAGCAGGGGGCAGACGCATGCTCCATGTGAACATGCTGAAGCCCTACTACGAGCGCATAGAAGAGGTGACCGCTATTTGCGCCTCTGCCGCAGAGGACTTTGACAATTTACCTCTCCCAGATCTCCTAGAGAAAGAGGGCCAGAAAGAGGACCTGGAAGAGGTTCAGTTAGGTGAACGGCTGAGTCCCCAGGAAAGGGCGCAGGCTCATAGTCTAATAAGGGAAAAGGGAACCACTTTTTCTAATCTCCCCGGGTACACCCCGTTAGCCACCCACAGAGTAGAAACACCAGGGCAGACCCCTCTCCGCCAACCTCCTTACCGCATACCTGAATCCGTAAAGGATAATATGCGCAAGGAAATAGAAGAAATGCTACAACTAGGAGTCATAGAGCACTCTGAAAGCCCTTGGGCCTCCCCAGTAGTTCTGGTGCCGAAGCGGGATGGGACTACCCGCTTCTGCGTAGACTACCGGAGGCTTAATGATAAGACCGTATCCGATGCCTACCCTATGCCCCGGATAGACGAGCTCCTGGACAAAATGGCCAGGGGCCAATACATCACCACAATAGATCTTTGTAAGGGGTATTGGCAGATTCCCCTAGCCGAAGACGCCATCCCTAAGTCGGCGTTTGTCACCCCGTTTGGCCTGTACCAGTTTAAGGTCATGCCATTCGGGATGAAAAACGCTACTTTTCAGAGGATGGTGGATCGGCTATTGGATGGGTTCCAGGAGTACGCTTGCGCCTATCTAGATGATATAGCGATCTTCAGCCACTCCTGGACTGAACACCTGACCCACATAGGAGCCGTACTAGACCGTATTAGGGAGGCAGGATTAACTCTGAAACCCAGTAAGTGCCATATAGGGATGGCAGAAGTCCAATACCTAGGACACCGGGTAGGGAGCGGCCAACAAAAACCCGAACCGGCTAAGGTAGAGGCTGTAGCCAAATGGCCAACCCCTCGTACCAAAACTCAAGTACTGGCATTCCTAGGTACCGCAGGATACTACCGTAAATTTGTACCCAACTACAGTACCCTGGCCAAACCCCTCACCGATTTGACCCGCAAGAATCTCCCTAAGATAGTAGTCTGGACCCCAGAGTGTGAGCAGGCATTCCAGCAACTAAAAACGGCTCCTGTGAATTCACCTGTACTTGCCGCCCCTGATCCAACTAAACGCTTTCTCGTCCACACAGATGCTTCTATGTTTGGATTGGGGGCAGTACTGAGCCAAGTCGGAGAAGATGGCGGCGAGCATCCAGTGGCTTACTTAAGCAGAAAACTTTTACCCCGGGAAGTAAGCTACGCCGCCATAGAAAAGAATGTCTGGCCGTGGTGTGGGCCCTTAAAAAGCTGCAGCCCTATTTGTACGGACAACCCTTTTCCTTACTCACAGATCACAACCCGTTGGTGCGGCTGAACAGGGTGTCAGGAGACAATGCCCGGCTGCTGCGCTGGAGTTTGGCGCTGCAGCCTTTTGACTTTACCATCCACTACCGCCCTGGGAAGCAAAATGGCAACGCCGACGGGTTATCCAGACAAACTGAACTTGAAAAGTGATCTGTGAGCGCTCCTCCGGACATCCCCAAGCCGATCCGTTGGGATCAGACTGTGTATGCCGGCTTGGTTCTGGGGGAGCATTGTGGCAAACCTAGCCACTTACAGAATGTCTTTCTTGTCTGTACCTCTTCCCCTCCCCCCTTTTCCTTGTACCATAGTAGTCTATGTATTGTATGTAAATGAGGCTGTTGGCAGTTTGAAACCAGGTGCGCCATGCCTAGTAAAGTCAGTTGACTCCCAAACTGTGTGTCGTCCAGTCACTGGGGAAATTGTCTCTTGGATATTGACCTGCTTCTTCAGCTACAAGGGGATTTAAGTGAAGATATTGAGGGTATACCGTGAAGCTCCGCAACAGTACCCATTTCTAAAATCCTGCCATTCTGTCTGGTGGAGACGGGCAGTTTTAAAAACATAATGACGGTGGCTGTTCCACAGTACTACTTTTCCAGGCGGGCCATCCTTGCCCTGAACGAACAAGTGGACAAAATCATGTGTGCGCTGAGCAATGCCATCAGTGGCAAGGTCCACATGACCACCGATAAGTGGACCAGTAAGTACAGGCAGGGACGTTATATCTCCCTAACTGCCCACTGAGTAAATGTAGTGGTGGCTGGGCCTGAGGCAGAAAGCGGTTTGGCTCATGTCCTACAGCCACCGAGGATTGCTGGACGTTTCTCGGTGCCTCCTCCTGCTCCGCTTCCTCCTTCTGTTCCTCCTCTACCGCCTTCTCATCAGGTAAGCGTAACACCTGCACCACCAACTTCAGCAGAGCCAGTGGGAAATGACAGCAGGCTGTTCTGAAACTCCTCTGGGGGAAAACCCCACACCGTGCAGGAGCTGTCGTCGGACAGACCGATGAGTGGCTGGTGCTGCTGAGCTTGGTGGTGCGCGGTAATGGGTGAAATCTCGTAGCAGCTCTGGGACGAGCCAGTTTGACGCACATCCCTTGCCTGGCGCATGTGCTGAATTTGGTGGTTAAAAGGTTCTTGAAAAATTACCCTTACATGTCTGAGCTGCTTAGAAAGTGCGGGTCATCTGTGCGTGCTTTCAGCGTTCTCACCTGTCTGCGATGCAGCGTCATTTCTGCTTTTACGCTCACCGCCTCATATGTGATGTACCCACAAGGTGGAACGCCTCCTTGCACATGCTGGAGAGACTGTTCAAACAGCAGCAGGAGATAGTGGATCAGTGCAGTGCACTGTATTGAGCACTCCATCAACATGGCCAGCACCGATCACGCCGTCATTAGCAAAATGCTTCAGGTGATAATGGATGAGGATGTGGCACAGGAGGAACAGGGATTATTTCCATGGTTATCAGGACAGTCGTCCACAGGTGACTTAGAGGGTGGGTTCCGGCACCAACTGTGCAGCTAGGGCACAGTTTTGGAGGATGAGGAGGAAAATCATGATGATGAGGAGGAGAAACCGTGTCCACAGTAGGATGGCGCCCAAAGCAGCTCACGGGCATCACTAGAGTGTGGCTGGGGGAATACAGAGGACGCAGACAATACACCTCCCACCAAGGACAGCTTGTCGTTGACTCTGGGCAGCCTAGCACTCATGAGCGGCTACATGCTGCAGTGCCTGTGCAACGACCGCCGAGTTGCCCTGATTACTGGGTGGCCACCCTGCTGGAACCCCGCTACAAGGACAACGTGCCATCCTTACTTCCGTCACTAGAATGTAATTGGAGGATGCGCAAGTACAAGCGCACGCTGGTATTCGCGCTACTGATGGCATTGCCACCTGATAGTCGAGGCACAGTGGAAGCACCAGGTGGAGGAGGAGGAGGAAGTCGCCAACGCAGCTGAGGCACCGCCAGCACCTCAGAAGGGAGGGTTAGCATGCCTGAAATGTGGAAAAGCTTTGTCTGCACATCACAATATGCAGCACCACCATCTGATATGGACCGTCTTAGCAGGAGGCAACGTTTCAGCAACATGGTGGAAGAGTATGTGTCCACACATCTGCACGTACAGACTGATGGGTCTTTCCTATTTAACTTCTGGGTCTCAAAATTGGGCCCATGGCCTGGTCTTGCCCTTTATGCCGTGGAGGTGCTGGCCTGCCCTGCGACAAGTGTATTGTCCGAACATGTGTTTAGCACAGCGGAGGGGGGTGATCACGGATAAGCGCATCCGTCTGTCCACAGCCAACGTGGACAAGCTCACGTTCATTAAAATTAACCAGGCATGGATCCCACAGGACTTGTCCGTACCTTGGGCAGAGTAGAGAGGCATACCAGCCGCACCCAGCCATTGATATAATCCAGTTCAATTTGCCATTTCCCAATATTTTGGGGCCTCCCTAATTAAAAAAAACTAACAAAAAAACAAAAACACAAAAATAGTATTATCTCCTCCGCCTCTTCCGCCTACACTGCCATGTCCACCTCCACCTCCTGGCTCAAGATTATCATTTGTTATATTGGCAGAGTAGAGAAATATACCGGCCGCGCCCAGCCATTGTTATACTCCAGCGCAGTTTGTTCTGTGGGGTCTCCGCAAATAGCCAACACTGTTTTGTGTTTTTTTATCTACTCCGCCTCCACCGCCATGTCCACCTCCTCTTCCACTCGGGCCTCCACCCCCTGATTCAAGATAAATTTTTTTCTTTCTATTCTATTCTATGTTATTTTAGGTCATTTCCCTATCTACATTTGTTTGCAGGGCAATTTTCCTCCTCTTACCCTCCTCTTTCTTCCATTTGCAGCCCTCTAGCCCTTTCTATTACTGTTTTACAGCCATTTCACAACACCAAAGTTCGGATCCCCATTGACTTCTATGGGTTTCGGGGTCAAGTTGGGGTACCCGAACCGAACTTTTAAACAAATTTCAGGTGAACCCGTTGAACTCGAACATCTATGGGTTTGCTCATCCCTAGTGCTAACCACTGTGTAATGGATGTGTAACCACTAAGTGCATGAATCTTGTAAAGGCCAAATCAGTTGGACATGATGGCCACTGGATGTAGACAAGAATGTTTCCCTTCACAGGCAGCAAGCAGAGATCTTGACAATGGTTTAGTGTGCGCTGGTGCCTGTCACAGAGACCAGAATGCCCTGACGTGACTCAGGTTATTATTTCTTCTCCTTTATGGAGGCTTCACATACATCCACCGTCCAGAGGCCGCGAGATAAACCGCTGATCCTCCGCACTGCAAGCACCATTGTGGGATGACGAATATGAGCAGCAAACCCAGCATCATCTCATTACTAAAAACAAGAGGCAGCAGGGGCAATGGGTGGCCTCCCCCCAGGGCCCTCTATCGCGTCCCAGGTTTGGTAGGAATGCCAAGTGGTGTAGAGCGGCCTAAATGTCTCTTTATGTGTGTCATGGTGCTCCTACCTGGATACAGCTGGATCTCAGGCTTTGGCTCTGAAGCAATAAATAGGAGGAATAATAGAGGAATTTGAAGAAATAACTTGAGTCCAGACCTTGAGATGAAGTTCAATGGCTGTTTTACTTGAATAAACATTTTTCCAAACAGTTTCAGGCTTTGTCTTGGTTCCAGCAGGCTTTAGCATTAAACTGGCAGGCAAAGTCAACTCTGCTATATTTTTCTGTCACTCTGCTGTACTGACAAGCTAACTTGGTGTCTTTGTTTCCTCTTTAAGCTGCACTTCACTCTTGTAGTCGGACTGATGTTCAGCCAAAAAGTACGTTAGAATCCTGGCGGCTCCAACATGGAGTCTAAACCAGAACTGCTCCACCTCCTTCTGGTAGCAAGCAAGACTGGCCCACTTCTGACCAAAGGGGGGGATAATGGAATGGTGAGTTCCATTCTATCTAACTATAGCTCTGCCGTTTTTGCTGCCACCTGCTGGTAAACCAGGCACATTACATATGAACAATTGAATAACAAGATTATGAATGCACATTGTGGAGGACCTGGAAAGACATACATAAGATGATGTTTTGTTAGCCCATTAGAGATTTTAGCAAGGTGTAGGAGTGGTAACACCACTCTGGGGTGTTACACAGGCCTACCACAACCCCCATCCTCTTCCTGCTCAGTACTCACTGAAGCCACAAGTGTCGCCAACAGCAGTGTTACAAATACAAACCGTGCAAAACATACACAAGAGCGACATGCGGACAGCAGCAAAGTACAAGAGCTTCCTACCAGTCGCACTGCAGTACAGTAACCCGACCCAAGGAGGCGCCGTCACACCCGCTTTCATATATCGGGGACCTCAAAGTGATAGGACTCCTTATCAGGGGTGTAGAGAGGGGACAGGGGTGCAGGGGCAGGCCATCTGGCTGAAACTGAACCCGGACAAACCAGAAGCTCTTCTGGTTGGAGGGCACAGCTTGGCAGAAAAGTGGCAACTTGCACATCTAACACTTCTGTCCCTGGGAAGCACAACCCTTCTAAGCTCTGACTATGTATGACATTTGGGGAACTGTCTCCCAGGAAACAGATATCAGCCTTCATTAAATCTTCATACTTCCACCCGCAAGAATCAATGCGCTCATTCCAGCAGAAGATTTATCCGCACTGGTACAGGCCCTTATAACCTTGTAGCTGGACCTATATGGAGCAATACACCCCCTCTAGCTACTTCAACATGCTGCAGCTAGAATCATAACCAATCAGCCCCAGCATGCTGCCACAATCCCCCATCCTCCTCTCTCTGCACTGCCTGACAATAAAATGGAGGAGAACTTTTAAAATCTGCTTGCAGACCTTTTAAGCCATGAATAATTTAGGCCCCAGCTACCTAAAAGGACCACTGTTGCCCTACACTCCCTGTTGTACACTTAGATCAGCAGGCTCGAGCACACTGTCCAAACCCAGGATCCACCACAGAACTTTTGGAGCCAGAGCCTCTGCCATGCACCCCCAAACTATGGAACTACCCAGGTCAATATTCAGTTTGGCACTTGAGGGCTGTAAAAATCTGCAGTGCCCTGGAGCAGGGGTACTGTGAGGTCTGGACATTTGTGGACATTTGCCTTGTTTTCCTTATGCAAAGTTATAAATGTGTTCCTTTATTTGACTTGAAAGGGTTAACATGCACTGTGTAATACTGTGAAACATCATTTTATATGTATGTTGTGATATATATACTATTCATTTGCACTGTATTTGCGAGGCTCTGTGGAAAGGGTTAATGAATACTGGGAGACTTTTGGGACTTTGAATGAGAAGCTGATAATTTTCCACAGCAACAGAGGAGCCTGTTTTGGAAGTAAAAAGACAGACGTTGTTTACCACCAAAACCAGACAGACTGACCTTCTGCATGTCCGGTTTACTTCTGTTGCTATGTCTGGAAACGTATTTTTGTCATTGCCATTGAGTATCATTGAAGCTCTAATTTAAGTCTATGACAGACGGAAAGTGTAACATTGTATATGTTTTTGCTGAGTTTCTCCACTCCACCCCTCCAACTAGAAGGTCCCAGTCTAGCTAGAAATAGTATAAAAGGAGAACGGTCAGAGACCCTAGTATTCTGCAGTTAGGGGCCAGTCTGTCTCCCAGGAAACAGATATAAGCCTTCATTAAATCTTCATACTTCCACCCGAGAATCATTGCAAAAATCATACCGCTTATTCCAGCAGAAGATTTATCCGCACTGGTACAGGCCCTTATAACCTTGCGGCTGGACCTATTTGGAGCAATACACCCCCTCTAGCTACTTCAACATGCTGCAGCTAGAATCATAACCAATCAGCCCCGGCATGCTGCCACAACCCCCATCCTCCTCTCTCTGCACTGCCTGCCAATAAAATGGAGGATAACTTTTAAAATCTGCTTGCAGACCTTTAAGCCATGAATAATTTAGGCCCCAGCTACCGAAAAGGACCACTGTTGCCCTACGCTCCCTGTTGTAACCTTAGATCAGCAGGTTCGAGCACACTGTCCAATCCCAGGATCCACCACAGAACTTTTGGAGCCTGAGCCTCTGCCATGCACCCCCAATCTATGGAACTACCTAGGTCAATATTCAGTTTGGCATTTGAGGGCAAATAACGAATTTGCTTCAAGAAAGCTGTAGTGCCCTGGAGCAGGGGTACTGTGAGGTCTGGACATTTGTGGACATTTGCCTTGTTTCTCTTATGCAAAGTAATACATTTCTTCCTTTATTTGACTTGAAAGAGTTAACTTACACTGTGTAATACTGTGTAATATATATCCTGTTCATTTCCACTGTATTTGCAAGGCTCTGTGGAAAGAGTTAATGAATACTGGGAGACTTTGAATAAGAAGCTGGTAATTTTCCACAGCAACAGAAGACCATGTTTTGGAAGGAAAAAGCCAGACGTTGTTTACCACCAAAACCAGACAGATTGACCTTCTGAATGTCTGGTTTAGCTCTGTTGTTATGTCTGGAAACTTGTTTTTGTCATTGCCATTGAGTTTCATTGAAGCTCTAATGTAAGTCTATGACAGATGGAAAGTGTAACATTGTATATGTTTGTGTTGAGTTTCTCCACCCCCACCCCTCCAACTAGAAGGTCCCAGTCTAGATAGAAATGATATATAAGGAGAACGGTCAGAGCCCCTAGTGTTCTGCAGTTAGGGGCCAGTGCTGGCCGAGTAGACTCTGCCAGACTGCATGAGTGACCAGAAGAAGATGCCAAGATGGGGACGCTGAGCCACAGACCATGGTCAACAGCCCTGTGACCAAGGAGCCACCTGGACTACTGAGCTACAGACCATGGGCCGCCAGCCTTTGGCCAGGGTACCAGCCTTCTGAGAGAGAGGGACCACTAGCTCAGGCCTTTCCTCAGCATCCAACCCTTCTTCTACCGGGTAGGAGACTGGAGAAGCCAGCCCTAAGCCTCACCTGTATTGTTTTGTACCTGAATCCCTCCAGTAAAGAAGCCCCCTGGTTACTGCAGACCCAGACTCTCTGGACTTATTTCCCATTGGGGTGCACCACATCTTACCATCCTTTCCGGAGAGCAGCAACACGTGGTGACACCTCAACGGTGTCCGGCGACCAAGCGTAGCGTTGGGGCCATGCCAAACCTGGTCACTGCACGACCTCACATGGTATTACCATGAACTAGTGGACTGCGCTTTGAGTCCCTGGTGAGAAAAGCTCATTACAAATGTTTGTCACTGTGGTGGATAAATTCAGACGATGTTAGCCTCACCCCAAAACCGCCGTATATCAGCAAGGTCAGGGGTCTGCCACCTCTGCGCTTATAGTAGGGTCTATGGACTCTTTCCAGACACCCAAAGGGGATGTAGGTGATCTTTCACGTGGTTAGTACATTGTTGACCTCCTGGTCCATGCCCACTGCTCTAGATGGCTTTCAGAATAACCTCTGCAGCACAATATGGCAGCAGTTTATGCAGAAGCCGCCTGGTTACGTTAACCAGTCCACAGCGACAAACTTTAGGGTGTATTATTCTGGGGTCGCCAGATGTTATTCCAAAATCTCAAGGACCCTCCACTTCTAAAACATATACCTCATTGTACCGTTGAAGGTGACCCAGCCATATAATACCATACCTCCCAACTTTTGAAAATGGCAAAGAGGGACAATACGTGCGGCGTGCATCACGGCCTTTTTTTCATACTAGGCCACGCCTCTAACTCCGCCCAAAGCATAATTACTGACTCTGTCACAACTGCAGCAGCCGGGGATCGGTGAGGAGGGTGTAAGATCCTTTATTATTTTACAGCATGTGGAGCCCCCGGGACAATTTTTTCTTTTGCGCTACAATATCCATTTAAATATTAGCACCTAATTCACGGGATTATAGATATTTTAAGGTCCAAATTGCGCCAAATAATGAAGTTCTGGTCTAATCTACAGGCAGAAACCAGAGAGAGAGATTAGTGAGGAGCGATTTAGTATATTTATTAATGCACATTCATGCACTAATTCCCCAGGTCAAAAAGAGGGACATTTAAGGATCAAAGAGGGACAGAGGGACATTGGACCAAAAGAGGGACATTTGGGAGGCCTGTAATACATGACCTGTAACTATAGAGATGCATGAGTCTGCACAGGAGCTGTGTACTATTTGTGAAGTTCATTTTTCTATTAAGTACAAGTTCAAATGTATACACACCCTTAGGCCTCATGCACACGACCGTTGCGTGCATCCGTGGCCGTTGTTCCGTTTTCCGTGATTTTCTGTGGACCCATTGACTTTCAATGGGTCCGTTGAAAACTCGGAAAATGCACCTTTTGTTCATCCGTGGCCGTGATCCGTATTTCCTGTCCGTCCAAAAAATATGACCTGTCCTAATTTTTTGATGGACAACGGTTCACGGACCCATTCAAGTCAATGGGTCCGTGAAAAAACACGGATGCACACAAGATTGGCATCCACGTCCATGATCCGTGGCCGTAGGCTACTTTCACACAGACGGATCGCACCTGAGGGGTTAATTGTGTGTATCATAGCCCCCTGTAAGAGATCATGTGCTGCCAGGCAGGAGGGGGCACACCCCCCTCCCTCCCCAGTTTTAAATTCATTGGTGGCCAGTGCAGCCCTCCCTCCCCTGTATTACTGTACATTCATTGGTGGCCAGTGGGCCCCCCCTCCCTCCCCTGTATTACTGTACATTCATTGGTGGTCAGTGCGGCCCCCCTCCCTCCCCCTCCTAATTAAAATCCCCCCCCATCATTAGTGGCAGCGGAGAGTTCCGATCAGAGTCCCAGTTTAATCGCTGGGGCTCCGATTGGTAACAATGGCAACCAGGACGCTACTGCAGTCCTGGTTGCTATGGTTACTTAGCAATTTTTAGAAGCATTATACTTACCTGCGAGCTGCGATGTCTGTGACCGGCCGGGCGCTCCTCCTACTGGTAAGTGACAGGTCTGTGCTATAAGCAATGCGCCGCACAGACCTTTCACTTACCAGTAGGAGGAGCGCCCGGCCGGTCACAGACATCGAAGGTAAGTATAATGCTTCTAAAATTGCTAAGTAACCATGGCAACCAGGACTGCAGTAGCGTCCTAGTTGCCATGGTTACCGATCGGAGTCCCAGCGATTAAACTGGGACTCCGATCGGAACTCTCCGCTGCCACCAATGATGGGGGGGTAATTTAATTAGGAAGGGGAGGGAGGGGGGGGCCCAATGGCCACCAATGAATGTACAGTAATACAGGGGAGGGAGGGGGGCACACTGGCCACCAATGAATGTACTGTAATACAGGGGAGGGAGGGGGGGCCCACTGGCCACCAATGAATGTACAGTAATACAGGGGAGGGCACCTGATCTCTTACAGGGGGCTATGATACGCACAATTAACCCCTCAGGTGCTGCACCTGAGGGGTTAATTATGCGGATCATAGCCCCCTGTAAGAGATCGGGTGCTGCCAGGCAGCAGGGGGCAGTCATGTACACAGTTCTCAGTATATTCTAACTTGAAGCGTCCCCATCACTATGGGAACGCCTCTGTGTTAGAATATACTGTCGGATATGAGTTTTCACGATCTAACTCAAATCCGATGGTATATTCTAACATAGAGGCGTTCCCATAGTGATGGGGACGCTTCAAGTTAAAATATACCATCGGATTGGAGAAAACTCCGATCCTATGGTATATTAACTCCTGACTTTACATTGAAAGTCAATGGGGGACGGATCCGTTTTCAATTGCACCGTATTGTGTCAACGTCAAACGGATCCGTCCCCATTGACTTGCATTGTAAGTCAGGACGGATCCGTTTGGCTCCGCACCGGAAGGCGGACACCGAAACGACTTTTTTTTCATGTCCGTGGATCCTCCAAAAATCAAGGAAGACCCACGGACGAAAAAACGGTCACGGATCACGGAACAACGGAAATCCGTTTTGCGGACCGCAAAAAAAAACGTCCGTGTGCATGAGGCCTTAGTGTCACATCCTGTCTCCTGCCATTTCATCAGATAAGAGGGTGAATATAATATCTTCACGTCACCCTCCGCCATCCCACCCTTTTATGAAGAAACAACAATTTCGGATAATTATATACCGTCGGTTCCCCTCTTTAGTTTGTGTTTTTTATGTGTTTTTACTGTGATTTTTCCTCCCTGCATTGTTCTTTAGCGCTGCCTTCCTGCTCCGGGGATTTCTTTTTTGTGACGTCTAATTATTAGGTCATTAAAATCTCATTCAGTGTTTCTGGGAACGTAAAAAACTAATTGAGTCACTGGAGAAGATAATGACATTTCTTCATGAAGTAGTCACAATACAAACCGGTTACACACACCAACCCAAAGTACACCTTAAAGGGAACGTCTGCCCCGAACTCCACCCAAAGTGTCTTCTGAAGCTCGAAAGGAATCTGCATCATTCTGGCCAGAGGGCTGGTAAAGTGAGGACATCCTGGTGTCCACTGTATGCGCATACCATTCACGAGGATCCGCTCCTGGCCACACTCTTCATGTACCCGGCACGGGGCACAAAGGGTTAAAGCGATCTGCCTGGATCCGCAGTGATACGGGAGCGGTGGAGAGGCAATCCAGGAATGTTGGGTAACAGCCCCCGGGCAGACATTTGAGTTGTTACCCAGTTTTCCCAGAATCAGACAGGAATAGAAGTATCTGATATTGAGAAATGAACTTTTTAAAGAATTTTTGAATGCATTTTGGTGACCGATCCCCAGATTTCACTTGCCCGCCGATGTATTATACGAGTCCAGTCCAGTACAGACCAGTGTCCGGCCCAGTCCAGGATGATCCCACTATGAGATCTGTGCCGTCAGGCAGTACACCGTCACTGGCCGGACAATGGATCAGATCCCACATCCCGCCAGGAGACAGCCTTACACAGGTCTACGCTAAGGCCCCATTCGTCAAAGGGCCCATCATGTGTTATATCTGGATTTCTAGAGGCAGCGCCATGAAGTGATCGTTGTGGAATGAAGTGATCTGCAACTTTCAAGATCTCTGCTTGTTGTCAGTGAATGAAAACCCTACACACACGTGTTTTCTCAGGTTTGCTATAAATACATCCATTCTAGACAATCCCTGAGCAAAGACCTCCCTCCTACCGTGATACTTTGTTACAATGTTTCAGTGTTCTTCACATGTATCAGTCTGGAGTCCCCACAGATGCTTATATAGTTGGGCACAACTGTAGCAAATCCTCCGCTGTGACCACAACTACAGTATGTTTGTGATTTCATTCTCTTGAGTGTAAGCAAGAAGTTTCCCATTCACTGACAGCAAACAGGGATCTTGAAAATGGTGAAGAATGGAAACACAAAGTCTACTAGAAAGATTCCGAGGGATTCTGTAAAGTGGAGCAGCCCTGTAAGTGCCCGGAGATCAGCGCAGACATGGCGCTCACATACAGGGAGCTTCGTGTGGGACATGTCTGTGTTTGAGGTCTGGAAAATGTGAAGATTTGTGAGAAGTGTGAGATCAGATGGCAGGAAGTGGTATCACTGGGGGGGGGGGGGGGGGTATGTGCCAGGGGCACAAGACCGACCTGTAATCCTGGACAGGTAGGTGGCTCTTACACGCCACACCGGAGGCCTAGCTGTGGACGACTTTACCAGGGTTATTGCTTTTATCCCATCGAGCATTGCCTGAGTCTCCACATCCCACTGAGACTCTTCATCACCTCATCTACAGATATGTAGTAACAAGACATCCAGACTCCTCCTGAATTGTACAATTAATCAGCCATCAGAACCAACTCTGACAGAGTCCCATACAGTAAAGACCCTCATAGTCTTCCTGCTCTTACAGTATAGAGTCCATAGTCTCACTGCTCTTACAGTAAAGACCCTCATAGTCTTCCCGCTCTAACAGTACAGAGTCCATAGTCTCACTGCTCTTACAGTATAGAGTCCATAGTCTCACTGCTCTTACAGTAAAGAGTCCACAGTCTCACTGCTCTTACAGTATAGAGTCCATAGTCTCACTGCTCTTACAGTAAAGAGTCCATAGTCTCACTGTTCTTACAGTAAAGAGTCCATAGTCTCACTGCTCTTACAGTAAAGAGTCCATAGTCTCACTGCTCTTACAGTAAAGAGCCCATAGTCTCACTGCTCTTACAGTAAAGAGTCCATAGTCTCACTGCTCTTACAGTAAAGAGTCCATAGTCTCACTGCTCTTACAGTAAAGAGTCCATAGTCTCACTGCTCTTACAGTATAGAGTCCATAGTCTCACTGCTCTTACAGTAAAGAGTCCATAGTCTCACTGCTCTTACAGTATAGAGTCCATAGTCTCACTGCTCTTACAGTAAAGAGTCCATAGTCTCACTGCTCTTACAGTAAAGAGTCCATAGTCTCACTGCTCTTACAGTATAGAGTCCATAGTCTCACTGCTCTTACAGTAAAGAGTCCATAGTCTCACTGCTCTTACAGTAAAGAGTCCATAGTCTCACTGCTCTTACAGTAAAGAGTCCATAGTCTCACTGCTCTTACAGTATAGAGTCCATAGTCTCACTGCTCTTACAGTATAGAGTCCATAGTCTCACTGCTCTTACAGTAAAGAGGCCATAGTCTCACTGCTCTTACAGTAAAGAGTCCATAGTCTCACTGCTCTTACAGTAGAGTCCATAGTCTCACTGCTCTTACAGTAAAGAGTCCATAGTCTCACTGCTCTTACAGTAAAGAGCCCATAGTCTCACTGCTCTTACAGTAAAGAGTCCATAGTCTCACTGCTCTTACAGTAAAGAGTCCATAGTCTCACTGATCTTACAGTATATAGTCCATAGTCTCACTGCTCTTACAGTATAGAGTCCATAGTCTCACTGCTCTTACAGTATAGAGTCCATAGTCTCACTGCTCTTACTCTATAGAGTCCATAGTCTCACTGCTCTTACAGTAAAGAGTCCATAGTCTCACTGCTCTTACAGTATAGAGTCCATAGTCTCACTGCTCTTACAGTAAAGAGTCCATAGTCTCACTGCTCTTACAGTAAAGAGTCCATAGTCTCACTGCTCTTACAGTAAAGAGTCCATAGTCTCACTGCTCTTACAGTATAGAGTCCATAGTCTCACTGCTCTTACAGTATAGAGTCCATAGTCTCACTGCTCTTACAGTAAAGAGTCCATAGTCTCACTGCTCTTACAGTAAAGAGTCCATAGTCTCACTGCTCTTACAGTAGAGTCCATAGTCTCACTGCTCTTACTGTAAAGAGACCATAGTCTCACTGCTCTTACAGTAAAGAGCCCATAGTCTCACTGCTCTTACAGTAAAGAGTCCATAGTCTCACTGCTCTTACAGTAAAGAGTCCATAGTCTCACTGCTCTTACAGTAAAGAATCCATAGTCTGACTGCTTTTACAATAAAGAGTCCATAGTCTCACTGCTCTTACAGTATAGAGTCCATAGTCTCACTGCTCTTACAGTAAAGAGTCCATAGTCTCACTGCTCTTACAGTATAGAGTCCATAGTCTCACTGCTCTTACAGTAAAGAGTCCATAGTCTCACTGCTCTTACAGTATAGAGTCCATAGTCTCACTGTTCTTACAGTAAAGAGTCCATAGTCTCACTGCTCTTACAGTATAGAGTCCATAGTCTCACTGCTCTTACAGTAAAGAGTCCATAGTCTCACTGCTCTTACAGTAAAGAGTCCATAGTCTCACTGCTCTTACAGTAAAGAGTCCATAGTCTCACTGCTCTTACAGTATAGAGTCCATAGTCTCACTGCTCTTTCAGTATAGAGTCCATAGTCTCACTGCTCTTACAGGAGAGTCCATAGTCTCACTGCTCTTACAGTAAAGAGTCCATAGTCTCACTGCTCTTACAGTAAAGAGTCCATAGTCTCACTGCTCTTACAGTAAGGTCCATAGTCTCACTGCTCTTACAGTATAGAGTCCATAGTCTCACTGCTCTTACCGTAAAGAGTCCATAGTCTCACTGCTCTTACCGTAAAGAGTCCATAGTCTCACTGCTCTTACAGTATAGAGTCCATAGTCTCTCAGCTCTTACAGTAAAGAGTCCATAGTCTCACTGCTCTTACAGTAAAGAGTCCATAGTCTCACTGCTCTTACAGTATAGAGTCCATAGTCTCACTGCTCTTACAGTAAAGAGTCCATAGTCTCACTGCTCTTACAGTAAAGAGTCCATAGTCTCACTGCTCTTACAGTAAAAAGTCCATAGTCTCACTGCTCTTACAGTACAGAGTCCATAGTCTCACTGCTCTTACAGTAAAGAGTCCATAGTCTCACTGCTCTTACAGTAAAGAGTCCATAGTCTCACTGCTCTTACAGTAAAGAGTCCATAGTCTCACTGCTCTTACAGTACAGAGTCCATAGTCTCACTGCTCTTACAGTACAGAGTCCATAGTCTCACTGCTCTTACAGTATAGAGTCCATAGTCTCACTGCTCTTACAGTAAAGAGTCCATAGTCTCACTGCTCTTACAGTAGAGTCTATAGTCTCACTGCTCTTACAGTAAAGAGTCCATAGTCTCACTGCTCTTACAGTAAAGAGTTCATAGTCTCACTGCTCTTACAGTATAGAGTCCATAGTCTCACTGCTCTTACAGTACAGAGTCCATAGTCTCACTGCTCTTACAGTATAGAGTCCATAGTCTCACTGCTCTTACAGTAAAGAGTCCATAGTCTCACTGCTCTTACAGTAAAGAGTCCATAGTCTCACTGCTCTTACAGTAAAGAGTCCATAGTCTCACTGCTCTTACAGTAAAGAGTCCATAGTCTCACTGCTCTTACAGTAAAGAGTCCATAGTCTCACTGCTCTTACAGTAAAGAGTCCATAGTCTCACTGCTCTTACAGTAAAGAGTCCATAGTCTCACTGCTCTTACAGTATAGAGTCCATAGTCTCAGTGCTCTTACAGTATAGAGTCCATAGTCTCACTGCTCTTAGAGTATAGAGTCCATAGTCTCACTGCTCTTACAGTAAAGAGTCCATAGTCTCACTGCTCTTACAGTAGAGTCTATAGTCTCACTGCTCTTACAGTAAAGAGTCCATAGTCTCACTGCTCTTACAGTAAAGAGTTCATAGTCTCACTGCTCTTACAGTATAGAGTCCATAGTCTCACTGCTCTTACAGTACAGAGTCCATAGTCTCACTGCTCTTACAGTATAGAGTCCATAGTCTCACTGCTCTTACAGTAAAGAGTCCATAGTCTCACTGCTCTTACAGTAAAGAGTCCATAGTCTCACTGCTCTTACAGTAAAGAGTCCATAGTCTCACTGCTCTTACAGTAAAGAGTCCATAGTCTCACTGCTCTTACAGTAAAGAGTCCATAGTCTCACTGCTCTTACAGTAAAGAGTCTATAGTCTCACTGCTCTTACAGTAAAGAGTCCATAGTCTTACTGCTCTTACAGTATAGAGTCCATAGTCTCAGTGCTCTTACAGTATAGAGTCCATAGTGTCACTGCTCTTACAGTAAAGAGTCCATAGTCTCACTGCTCTTACAGTATAGAGTCCATAGTCTCACTGCTCTTACAGTAAAGAGTCCATAGTCTCACTGCTCTTACAGTATAGAGTCCATAGTCTCAGTGCTCTTACAGTATAGAGTCCATAGTCTCACTGCTCTTAGAGTATAGAGTCGATAGTCTCACTGCTCTTACAGTATAGAGTCCATAGTCTCACTGCTCTTACAGTAAAGAGTCCATAGTCTCACTGCTCTTACAGTATAGAGTCCATAGTCTCACTGCTCTTACAGTAAAGAGTCCATAGTCTCACTGCTCTTACAGTAAAGAGTCCATAGTCTCACTGCTCTTACAGTATAGAGTCCATAGTCTCACTGCTCTTACAGTATAGAGTCCATAGTCTCACTGCTCTTACAGTATAGAGTCCATAATCTCACTGCTCTTACAGTAAAGAGTCCATAGTCTCACTGCTCTTACAGTAAAGAGTCCATAGTCTCACTGCTCTTACAGTAAATAGTCCATAGTCTCACTGCTCTTACAGTAGAGTCCATAGTCTCACTGCTCTTACAGTATAAAGTCCATAGTCTCACTGCTCTTACAGTTTAGAGTCCATAGTCTCACTGCTCTTACAGTAAAGAGTCCATAGTCTCACTGCTCTTACAGTAGAGTCTATAGTCTCACTGCTCTTACAGTAAAGAGTCCATAGTCTCACTGCTCTTACAGTAAAGAGTTCATAGTCTCACTGCTCTTACAGTATAGAGTCCATAGTCTCACTGCTCTTACAGTACAGAGTCCATAGTCTCACTGCTCTTACAGTATAGAGTCCATAGTCTCACTGCTCTTACAGTAAAGAGTCCATAGTCTCACTGCTCTTACAGTAAAGAGTCCATAGTCTCACTGCTCTTACAGTATAGAGTCCATAGTCTCACTGCTCTTAGAGTATAGAGTCCATAGTCTCACTGCTCTTACAGTATAGAGTCCATAGTCTCACTGCTCTTACAGTAAAGAGTCCATAGTCTCACTGCTCTTACAGTATAGAGTCCATAGTCTCACTGCTCTTACAGTAAAGAGTCCATAGTCTCACTGCTCTTACAGTATAGAGTCCATAGTCTCACTGCTCTTACAGTATAGAGTCCATAGTCTCACTGCTCTTACAGTATAGAGTCCATAATCTCACTGCTCTTACAGTAAAGAGTCCATAGTCTCACTGCTCTTACAGTAAAGAGTCCATAGTCTCACTGCTCTTACAGTAAATAGTCCATAGTCTCACTGCTCTTACAGTAGAGTCCATAGTCTCACTGCTCTTACAGTATAAAGTCCATAGTCTCACTGCTCGTACAGTAGAGTCCATAGTCTCACTGCTCTTACAGTATAGAGTCCATAGTCTCACTGCTCTTACAGTAAAGAGTCCATAGTCTCACCGCTCTTACAGTATAGAGTCCATAGTCTCACTGCTCTTACAGTAAAGAGTCCATAGTCTCACCGCTCTTACAGTAAAGAGTCCATAGTCTCACTGCTCTTACAGTACAGAGTCCATAGTCTCACTGCTCTTACAGTAAAGAGTCCATAGTCTCACTGCTCTTACAGTAAAGAGTCCATAGTCTCACTGCTCTTACAGTATAGAGTCCATAGTCTCACTGCTCTTACAGTAAAGAGTCCATAGTCTCACTGCTCTTACAGTATAGAGTCCATAGTCTCACTGCTCTTACAGTATAGAGTCCATAGTCTCACTGCTCTTACAGTAAAGAGTCCATAGTCTCACTGCTCTTACAGTATAGAGTCCATAGTCTCACTGCTCTTACAGTAAAGAGTCCATAGTCTTAGTAATCTTACAGTAAGGAGTCCTGGCGTTTCGGCCAGCCAATCACTGTAATGCCAGTAACCCACATGGCTACAGCATTACAGTGAGTGCCAGTACTTCCCGGCTCGTTTATTGGCTGCGCTCGAGCACGTGCGGTACTCTGCCAAACACCGACATTTGCCGAGCATCGAGATGATCGAGCCGAACTGGTATTCGAATGGGCATGCTCGATCAACACTAGTCAACAGCCCTGTGACCAAGGAGCCAACTGGACTACTGAGCTACAGACCATGGGGCTCCAGTCTTTGGCCACGGTACCAGCCTTCTGAGAGAGAGGGACCACTAGCTCAGGCCTTTCCTCAGCATCAAACCCTTCTTCTGCCGGGTAGGAGACTGGAGAAGCCAGCCCTATGCCTCACCTGTACTGTTTTGCACCTGAATCCCTCCAGTAAAGAAGCCCCCTGGTTACTGCAGACCCTGACTCTCTGGACTTATTTCCCATTGGGGTGCACCACATCTTACCATCCTTTCCAGAGAGCAGCAACAAGTGGTGACACCTCGACGGTGTCCGGGGACCAAGCGTAGCGTTGGGGCCATGCCAAACCTGGTCACTGCGCGACCTCACATGGTATTACCATGAACTAGTGGACTGCGCTTTGAGTCCCTGTTGAGAAAAGCTCATTACAAATGTTTGTAACTGTGGTGGATAAATTCAGACCATATATATCAGCAAGTTCAGGGGTCAGCCACCTCTGCGCTTGTAGTAGGGTCTATAGAATCTTTCCGGACACCCAAAGAGGATGTAGGTGATCTTTCACGTGGTTAGTACATTGTTGACCTCCTGGTCCATGCCCGCTGCTCTAGATGGCTTTCAGAATAACCTCTGCAGCACAATATGGCAGCAGTTTATGCAGAAGCCGCCTGGCTACGTTAATTAGTCCAAATGACAAACTTTAGGGTGTATTATTCTGGGGTCACCAGATGTTATTCCATAATCTCAAGGACCCTCCACTTCTAAAACATATACCTCATTGTACCGTTGAAGGTGACCCAGCCATATAATACCATACCTCCCAACTTTTGAAAATGGCAAAGAGGGACAATACGTGCGGCGTGCATCACGGGCCTTTTTTTCATACTAAGCCACGCCTCTAACTCCGCCCAAAGCATAATTACTGACTCTGTCACAACTGCAGCCGCCGGGGATCGGTGAGGAGGGTGTAAGATCCTTTATTATTTTACAGCATGTGGAGCCCCCGGGACAATTTTTTCTTTTGCGCTACAATATCCATTTAAATATTAGCACCTAATTCATGGGATTATAGATATTTTAAGGTCCAAATTGTGCCAAATAATGAAGTTCTGGTCTAATATACAGGTAGAAACCAGACAGTTTACAGTGCTTTGCAAAAGTATTCACCCCCCTTGACTTTTTTCATATTTTGGTGCTTCACAACCTGGAATTTCCATGGATTGTTTGAGGATTTCCAACAAGTAATTACAGAACATGCCGACAACTTTGCAGATTTTTTTTTTTGTTTTATTGTGAAGCAAACAACAAATAGGACAAAATAACAGAAAAGGTCAATGTGCAGAACTATTCACCCCCCTAAAGTCAGTACTTTGTAGAGCCCCTTTTGCGGCAATCACAGCTCCAGGTCCCTTTGGATCAGTCTCTAGGAGCAGTTGCCACATCTGACCGCTGGGATTGTTGCCCATTCCTCCTTGCAGAACGGCTCCGGCTCCTTCAGGTCGGATGTTTGTGAACAGCCATCTTTACGTCTGACCACAGATTTTCTAGTGGACTGAGATCTGGGCTGTGACTCGGCCATTCCAACACATTTACATGTTTCCCCTTAAACCCCTCAAGTGTTGCTTTAGCCGTGTGTTTGGGGTCATTGTCCTGCTGGAAGGTGGACCTCCGTCCTAGCCTCAGATCACGCACAGAGTGGGACAGGTTCTGCTGAAGAATATCCCTGTATTTAGCACCATCCATCTCTCCCTCAGCTCTGACCAGTTTCCCAGTCCCATCCCCCAGTATGATGCTGCCACCACCATGTCTCACTGTGGGGATGGTGTTCTTTGGGTGATGAGATGTGTTGGGTTTGCCCCGGACACAGCGTTTTCTTTGATGGCCAAAAAGTTCATTGTTAGTCTCCTCAGACCAGAGCCCCTTCCTCCATACATTTTGGGGTCTCCTCAGACCAGAGCCCCTTCCTCCATACATTTTGGGGTCTCCTCAGACCAGAGCCCCTTCCTCCATACATTTTGGGAGTCACCCACAGGCCTTTTCACAAACTCACAACGTGCCTTATTGTTTTTAGCTGACAGTAATGGCTTCTTCTGGCCGCTCTGCCATAAAGCCCAACTCTATGGAGCGTACGGCTTATTGTCGTCCTATGTACAGATCCTCCAGTCTCTGCTGTGGAACTCTGCAGCTCCTCCAGGGTTACCTTAGGTCTCTGTGCTGCCTCTCTGATTAACGCCTCCTTGCCTGGTCCGTCAGTTTGGGTGGGCGGCCGTCTCTTGGCAGGTTTGCTGTTGTGCCATGTTCTTTCCATTTGGTTATGATAGATTTGATGGTGCTCCTGGGGATCATCAAAGATTTGGATATTTTTTATAACCTAACCCTGACTTGTACTTCTCCACAACATTGTCCCTTACTTGTTTGGAGAGTTCCTCGGCCTTCATGGCAGTGTTTGGTTAGTGATGCCTCTTGCTTAGGTGTTGCAGCCTTTGGTGTGTATATTTAATGACAGATCATGTGACACTTAGATTGCACACAGGTGACATCATCTCACTAATCATGTGACTTCTGAAGGTAATTGGTTGCACCAGAGTTTTTTATGGGCTTCCTAGCAAAGGGGGTGAATACATACGCACAGGACAACTTTCTGTTTTCTATTTCTAAACAATCGTTTTATTTATATATTTTTCTCCTTTCACTTCACCGACTTAGTCTATTGTGTTCTGATCCATCACATACAATTCAGATTAACAAAACATTGAACTTAAGGCTGTAATGTAACAAAATACAAAAAAAGTCAAGGGGGGAGGGAATACTTTTGCAAGGCTCTGTAGTAAGGAGCAATTTAGTAACTTTATTAATGCACATTCATGCACTAATTCTCCAGGTCAAAAAGAGGGACATTTAAGGATCAAAGTGTGACAGAGGGACATGGGTCCAAAAGAGGGACACTTGGGAGGCCTGTAATACAGGACCTGGAGGAACCCAAGCTTTGATCCTGGGAGGACCAGAGCTGGTACGGAGGTCGTTACAATCTCCCAGATCAGACATGTGTCGGCTCCATCACTCATGGTTCTATGTGTAAAGAAGGTGGAGGGCAGTTTTTTGAGGACTGTAGAGAGAGCCAGTTCCTCCAACGAGGATGAGTTTAGAGGAATGTCTAGACTAGTGATGAGTGGCATAGGCAATAATCGAATTTGCGATATTTTGCAAATTTCTGGCCGAATATTTGACATAAATTCGCAAATTTGAGGATTCGTGATCTCCAGTCATTGTTTACTTAATATATTACCTACTATTTGCGAATACGAATATATAGAACTATATTCAAAATATTTGTGAATTCTCGAAGTGGCGATATTCGCGATTAAAATTCGCAATTCGAATATTCGCGCTCCCACTAGTCTAGACATCCAAATTGCGTCCATGGTGCTGTAGCGGCAGGACTTCTGACAGGTGGGTATACGTCTTTTATTACTTTTTTGCAGCTATGTCACAGAATCCCATTCAGGTCATCAAGTCTTTCCTCTTTTTTGCTCATCTGCAAATGGATGGTGATGGAGTAAGGGAGGAGTGCGGGGTCTGACTACACAGGGCTTGTTCGTAGTCTGTAACTATAGAGATGCATGAGTCTGCACAGGAGCTGTGTACTATTTGTGGAGTTCATATGTATACACCCCCTTAGTGTCACGTCCTGTCTCCTGCCATTTCATCAGATAAGAGGGTGAATATAATATCTTCACGTCGACCCTCCGCCATCCCACCCTTTTTTGAAGCAGCGACACTTTTGGATAATTATATACCGTCGGTTCCCCTCTTTAGTTTGTGTTTTTTTATGTGTTTTTACTGTGATTTTTCCTCCCTGCATTGTTCTTTAGCGCTGCCTTCCTGCTCCGGGGATTAGTTTTTTGCGACGTCTAATTATTAGGTCATTAAAATCTCATTCAGTGTTTCTGGGAACGTAAAAAACAAATTGAGTCACTGGAGAAGATAATGACATTTCTCCATGAAGTAGTCACAATACAAACCGGTTACACACACCAACCCAAAGCAAACCTTAAAGGGAATGTCTGCCCCGAACTCCACCCAAAGTGTCTTCTGAAGCTCGAAAGGAATCTGCATCTGCAATGAGCAGAACACTGGGTCATAGGGGCTGCTATGCAGTGGGTCAGATTTAGGTGTAAATAAGTTTGTGACGCCAGTTGCACCTTGCGCAGGTACTGTAAAAGGGCCCTTTAAGATGGTATGGCTCATGTACTAGGTTAGGAATGCCAGAGGGGGATATTGTCTCTGTGTAGTGTCAACGGTGTCTCCTACCTTAGTACGGCCGGACTCCTGTATCCCGGCTCACATGCAACAAAATTGAGTGTTGTAAATAGGAGTAATGGAGGAATGATGGAATTCCACACAGAAAAGAGGGTCCAACTTGTCTTTACTTGGTGGTATAATGATGCAGCTTTAGATCCATACAATTTACAGCAATAGTCTAGGATCCCAGCAGGCATTGGCAATATGTGGCAGGAATTATATCTATAGTCTGCATCTGAACATACGCCTTTAAGAATCTGGCAGGTATCTGTCTTCTGCTCTGTCTGAGGGCTGCTTGGTTTGGGCCTGACTAGCTATGGAGGTACTTATCTTCTCCTTGTCTTGGAATCTGTACTTACAGGACTGCTCGCAGGGAATGGTGGCTTCTTCCCGGAGATCTGATAGTTCTGAAGTTGGCTGCTTTCTTTGTCATCCAGCTGAGGTAAGGAACTAAGGCTGGGAAGGTTGCTTTGGGCCTCAGCAAAGGCCTGAATCCTTTGTTGGGATCCCTGTTTTGTGGGAGCTCCTATTCACACAGCCTACCCCAACAGGGGGGGGGGGGGGGCTGGTACACTGCCTAGAACTTTCTGTCCTCCCTCTGAAGTAGGATGTGGGATCAGTCCACTCCTCCTCAGATAGGGGGAAACTAGCCTGGAATGGTATATTCCAGTCTAGATATACTAACTGGCTTGGTCCTACTACATACTGCTGCCACCTGCTGGTGTACATGGATATTACAGCAAATACATATTAAACACAAATGCAATGTCAGATTACGTAGAATATTAACACATTCACATCTTAACATCATATAGCCGGGTGACAGAGTTTTAGTGACATACTCTGGGATGTTACACATCATTCTGGCCAGAGAGCTGGTAAAGTGAGGACATCCTGGTGTCCACTGTATGCGCATACCATTCACGAACACCTGGCCACACTTATCATGTACCTGGCACGGGGCACAAAGGGTTAAAGTGATCTGCCTGGATCCGCAGTGATACAGGAGCGGTGGAGAGGCAATCCAGGAATGTTGGGTAACATTTAATGCATTTTGGGGACCAGCCCCCAGATTTCACTTGCCCGCCGATGTATTATACGAGTCCAGTCCAGTACAGACCAGTGTCTGGCCCAGTCCAGGATGATCCCACTATGAGATCTGTGCCGTCAGGCAGTACACCGTCACTGGCCGGGCAATGGATCAGATCCCACATCCCGCCAGGTGATAGCCATGAAGTAATCGTTGTGGAACGAAGTGATCTGCAACTTTCAAGATCTCTGCTTGTTGTCAGTGAATGCAAACCCTACACACACGCGTTTTCTCAGGTTTGCTATAAATACATCCATTCTAGACAATCCCTGAGCAAAGACCTCCCTCCTACCTTGATACTTTGTTACAATGTATCAGTGTACGTCACATGTATCAGTCTGGAGTCCCCACAGATGCTTATATAGTTTGGTACAACTGTAGCCAGGGGAGGGCTGGCAGCCTTAGTCCTGGGGGGCAAATCCAGTCAAGTGGCCAATTTTTATTTTGCAGACTTTTATTTTATTTTATACAGAAACACATTGCATTTACTGCCCCCCAATGTGGCACGTGTAGCGCGCTGCGCCGATTCTTGTGCCTGGCCATTTCTAAAAGTTCCGCCCATTATTAAAAGCCCCTCCTACATATAATAGGCCACGCCCAACACACACTGCACAGCTGACATTCTATAGTTGCGGCCTGTCTCTACACATCATACGGAGAGGGGGAGGGCCCGTCCTGGCTGCACTGCCTGCTTCACATTATACAATAGACAGCCGGCTACAGCCAGGACGCTCCTCCGCTCTCCTCCCTCCCCAGACCTGTGGTTCCCCCCACCATCTGCCACCCGCCCGTGGCCTGCTGCCCCCTTTGGCCGTCCTCCCCCAGCTCTGAATCCTCCTTCTGCAAATGGAAGGGGGGGGGGGGGAGCCGGAGCATCTCCTCTCCTACATAGCGCTTCATACCTCCTACATCCAGTGATGTCACCTTTGTTGTAGACGTTCTCTTTCCTCATCTTCTCCATTCAGACCAGACCGCCATGATGAATTTTTCAGCCATCTCCCGTCTCTGCAGAGATTGAGAAACAGACATTAGTTTCCCACATTTCCATCATCTTCACATCTGCTGAGCACCCATTCCTGCCACCCCCAATACTATACTGCAGAAACAGTCCCCCTGGAAATACTACTACCACACAGATAGTGCCCCCATACTGTACCCGCTATGCCCCCAATACTATACTGCAGAAACAGTCCCCCTGGAAATACTACTACCACACAGATAGTGCCCCCAATACTGTGCCCACTGTGCCCCCAATACTATACTGTAGAAACAGTCCCCCCTGAAATACGGCTACCACACAGATAATGCCCCCAATACTGTACCCACTGTGCCCCCAATACTATACTGCAGAAACAGTCCGCCTGGAAATACTACTACCACACAGATAGTGCCCCCAATACTGTGCTCCCCAATACTATACTACTACCACACAGATAGCGCCCCCAATTCTGTGCTCCCCAATACTATACTGCAGAAACAGTCCGCCTGGAAATACTACTACCACACAGATAGTGCCCCCAATACTGTGCTCCCCAATACTATACTACTACCACACAGATAGCGCCCCCAATTCTGTGCTCCCCAATACTATACTGCAGAAACAGTCCCCCTGGAAATACTACTACCACACAGATAGTGCCCCCAATACTATACTGCAGAAACAGTCCCCCTGGAAATACTACCAGGGCCGGCGCCACCCATAAGCAGAGTAGGCCACCGCGTAGAGCGCCCTCTGCCTGGGGGTGCCGGCACTCTGGAGGTCGAATCCCAAGCACCGCCTGCACCCCGCCCCCTACTTGTGATCCATCTGACATCATTAAAATGTCCTGTACTTGCCGGCCTGCGCTGCAAAGGAGTTTGTTCAGTCACTTCGGGCAGAGCGAGCGGCACGCAGCTGACACACAGCTACGAGACCCTGGTGTATTTAAATCTCATTTAGGTTGTCTTTCTGAAAAGTTTCTCCTGGGATTCGAACTCACGACCTTTCACATCAGAGGCAAGGCATTTACCCACACAGCTATGAAAGCTGTATAGCTAATTGCTTACATCCATACACATGACAGCTGCCCCAACACACCCAGCTCTGCTACATCCATACACTGTGTACTGGGGCAGCTGTCATGTGTATGGATGTACACTATCAAAGTTATCTACAGGAGAAGTCTTATATATATTTTTTTTTTAAGCAACTGGCTATACAGCTCTCATAGCTGTGTGGGTAAATTCCTTGCCTCTGATGTGAAAGGTTGTGAGTTCGAATCCCAGGAGAAACTTTTCTGAAAGTGTTATTTTTTTTTTTTAAATACTGGATGTTACTTTACTGCCACGGGGAAGGGGGGGCTATTGGCGCCATGATACTGGCACATGGAGGGGGGAGGAGAGAGGCACTTGATACTGGCACATTAGGGGGCAGGGGGAGAGGATGGCACTATGATATTAGCACATGGGGGGGCAAGAAATGGACATGAATCATAAGGGGCAGAAATGTGAAATGATGGAGGGGGGGGGGGCGCCAAAATGTAGATTCACTTGTGTTGACAAAAATCCTTGCACCGGCCCTGACTTCGGGCACGCAATCCCGCGAGACCAGTGACCTCCAGAGGTGGGTCTCGCTGGATCACGCGCCGAAGACACATGATCTTGGCAAGAGCCAAGGCAATGTGGACCTGGAGCACTGCGAGGAGCAGAACCTGGTGAGCACCCCTGGCAACCGCACTCTGACAACCTGCACTAGGGTGTCAGAGGCTGCAGGGTGGTACACACTTGTGTACAGGGGTCAGGGCACACCTGCTGCTTGACTAGGGGCCATAGATTCTGACTGGTACAGGGTGCCCAGCAGTGGCACATGGAGCCTAATAGGTGGCACAGACTGTCTAAAGTGCTATGAATGGTACAGGGTGCAGGACAGTGCCAGACTGGCAGAGGGCACAAGGCAGCATACTGTTTTATGTTGCCCTGGTGGCACAGGATTTCAGACAGTGGCTGAATGGCGCCTGGCAGTGAATAGGTGGCACTGCTCGTGTTTGGTGTGCCAACCTGCTGAACAGCGCAGAGTGATTGGCATCACTGGGATGGTACTAGGTGGCAGACAATGGCTGGATATTATATATACATGACCATAGTCAGACTGGCACAGGGTACATGACCATAGACTAGCACAGGGTACACGACCATAGTTAAATGTTGCATGCAATAGGTGGCTGAAAAAGGGGCAGGTAAAAGGGTGTGGTCAATGGGCGGAGTCAAGGGGGCGGCAAAATTAGCTTTTGCCTAGGGTGGCAAAAATCCTTGCACCAGCCCTGAATACTACTACCACATAGATACGGTAGTTCCCCCAATACTGTGCCCGCTGTGCCCCCAATACTATACTGCAGAAACAGTCCCCCTGGAAATACTACTACCACACAGAGAGTGCCCCAATACTGTGCCCCCAATACTATACTGCAGAAACAGTTCCCCTGGAATTACTGGTACCACACAGATAGTGCCCCCAATACTGTACCCACTGTGCCCCCAATACTATACTGCAGAAACTTTCCCCCTGGAAATACTACTACCACACAGATAGTGCCCCCAATACTGTGCCCCCAATACTATACTACTACCACACAGATAGTGCCCCCAATACTGTGCCCACTGTGCCCCAATACTATACTGCAGAAACAGTCCCCCTGTAAATACTACTACCACACAGATAGTGCCCCCAATACTGTGCCCGCTGTGCCCCCAATACTATACTGCAGAAACAGTCCCCCTGGAAATACTACTAACACACAGATAGTGCCCCCAATACTGTGCCCCCAATACTATACTACTACCACACAGATAGTGCCCCCAATACTGTGCCCACTGTGCCCCAATACTATACTGCAGAAACAGTCCCCCTGGAAATACTACTACCACACAGATAGTGCCCCCAATACTGTGCCTGCTGTGCCCCCAATACTATACTGCAGAAACAGTCCCCCTGGAAATGCTACTACCACATAGATAGTGCCCCCAATACTGTGCCCGCTGTGCCCCCAATACTATACTGCAGAAACAGTCCCCCTGGAAATACTACTACCACACAGATAGTGCCCCCAATACTGTGCCTGCTGTGCCCCCAATACTATACTGCAGAAACAGTCCCCCTGGAAATACTACTACCACATAGATAGTGCCCCCAATACTGTGCCCGCTGTGCCCCCAATACTATACTGCAGAAACAGTCCCCCTGGAAATACTACTACCACACAGATAGTGCCCCCAATACTGTGCCTGCTGTGCCCCCAATACTATACTGCAGAAACAGTCCCCCTGGAAATACTACTACCACACAGATAGTGCCCCCAATACTGTGCCCGCTGTGCCCCCAATACTATACTGCAGAAACAGTCCCCCTGGAAATACTACTACCACATAGATAGTGCCCCCAATACTGTGCACGCTGTGCCCCCAATACTATACTGCAGAAACAGTCCCCCTGGAAATACTACTACCACATAGATAGTGCCCCCAATACTGTGCACGCTGTGCCCCCAATACTATACTGCAGAAACAGTCCCCCTGGAAATACTACTACCACTACCACAATACTACTAGATAGTGCCCCTTCAACAATTATTGGCACACCGTACTCTAAAAAATAACTGCGCCCAGACTCTAATAGTATAAAGATAATCTCCCCCAAAAATAATTGTGCTAAGCTGATACTGTGCCAGGGGCCCCCCTGAAGTAACAGTGCTCCCCAAAATCCCACCAATAGAAATAATTCTCTGCCAGAGCACACTTAGTAGTAATAATGCTCCTATAGTGCCCATACTAGTGATCATGTTCCTCATAGCCCCCCAGTAGTAGTAAAGCTCCCCATAATACCCCCTAGTAGTACTAATTCTCCCTATAATATGACAGTACATGAAATACCCCCGCTTAGTGCCCGCAGTTGAGCTAATGTCCCCATAATGTATGCCAGTATAAAATACCCCTATATAGTGCCCCAGTAAATGCCCTCATAGTGCTCCTCTACCCCCTTCCCCATAGTGTCCCCCATAATATGCCAGAAAAAAATGCCCCTTCTTAGTGCCCCCAGCAGATGCCCCAATAGTACTCCACTCCCCCATAGTGCCCCCAAATAATGCCCCATATTGCCGCTCTCCCCTATAATGCCTCCTATAATGTGCCAGTAAAAAATGCCCCCTTAGTGCCACCAGATGCCATAGTGCCCCCCATAATGTGCCAATAAAAAAAGGCACCTTCAGAGCCCCCACTTCCCCATAGTGCCCCCAAATAATGCCTCTATAATGCCAACATGATGCCCCAAAGTGCGCCAATAAAAAAAAAGCCCCTTTAGAGCCCCCAGATGTCCCCATAGTGCTCCTCTCCCCCATGGTGCCGCCCCCCATAATGTGCCAGTAAGAAATGCCCACATAGTGCCCCCCCCCAAAATGGGCAAGAAATAAAAAGGGAGTGCCACCCAAAGAAAATGGGGCTGTAAGAAATGCCAGATGCCCCTATAGTGCAAGCTCCCCCGCAAAGAAAAAAACCCCCACTAATACTTACCTCCATCAGCAGTGACGCGATGCAGCCTCTTCCGGCCTGTGTCCCCCGCTGTGTGCTGCCCGGCTCAGGAGGCGTGATGATAATGATGTCATCGGGCCGCTTGAGCCGGCCTCTGATAGGCTGCAGGCATTAGTGCCTGCGGCCTATCAGAAGAACAGGGAAGGGACACGCCTCTCCCTCCCCCGCCGCAGCACAGTCATCTGTGTCACTGTCCTGAGGACGGCGATACAGATGAATATGGAGATGAGCGCTTCCACAATGGAGGCACTCATCTCCTACTGCCCCCCACCACCGCCAGCAACTAAACCCAGGACCGCGCCGCTTGTGGTGATCGGCGGTGCGGCCCTGAGGAATAAAAAATAAATAAAAAATATTCGTTAAAGACAGCCCAGCAATTGCCTCCCTGCCCCCCATCCCAGCCCGCCCCTGACTGTAGCAAATCCTCCGCTGTGACCACAACTACAGTATGTTTGTGATTTCATTCTCTTTAGTGTAAGCAAGAAGTTTCCCATTCACTGACAGCAAACAGGGATCTTGAAAATGGTGAAGAATGGAAACACAAAGTCTACTAGAAAGATTCCGAGAGATTCTGTAAAGTAGAGCAGCCCTGTAAGTGCCCGGAGATCAGCGCAGACATGGCGCTCACATACAGGGAGCTTCGTGTGGGACATGTCTGTGTTTGAAGTCTGGAAAATGTGAAGATTTGTGAGAAGTGTGAGATCAGATGGCAGGAAGTGGTATCACGGGGGGGGGGGGGGGGGGGGGGGTATGTGCCAGGGGCACAAGACCGACCTGTAATCCTGGACAGGTAGGTGGCTCTTACCCGCCACACCGGAGGCCTAGCTGTGGACGACTTTACCAGGGTTATTGCTTTTATCCCATCGAGCATTGCCTGAGTCTCCACATCCCACTGAGACTCTTCATCACCTCATCTACAGATATGTAGTAACAAGACATCCAGACTCCTCCTGAATTGTACAATTAATCAGCCATCAGAACCAACTCTGACAGAGTCCCATACAGTAAAGACCCTCATAGTCTTCCTGCTCTTACAGTATAGAGTCCATAGTCTCACTGCTCTTACAGTAAAGACCCTCATAGTCTTCCCGCTCTTACAGTATAGAGTCCATAGTCTCACTGCTCTTACAGTATAGAGTCCATAGTCTCACTGCTCTTACAGTATAGAGTCCATAGTCTCACTGCTCTTACAGTAAAGAGTCCATAGTCTCACTGCTCTTACAGTATAGAGTCCATAGTCTCACTGCTCTTACAGTAAAGAGTCCATAGTCTCACTGCTCTTACAGTAAAGAGTCCACAGTCTCACTGCTCTTACAGTAAAGAGTCCATAGTCTCACTGCTCTTACAGTATAGAGTCCATAGTCTCACTGCTCTTACAGTAAAGAGTCCATAGTCTCACTGCTCTTACAGTATAGAGTCCATAGTCTCACTGCTCTTACAGTAAAGAGTCCATAGTCTCACTGCTCTTACAGTAAAGAGTCCATAGTCTCACTGCTCTTACAGTAAAGACCCTCATAGTCTTCCTGCTCTTACAGTATAGAGTCCATAGTCTCACTGCTCTTACAGTAAAGACCCTCATAGTCTTCCCGCTCTTACAGTATAGAGTCCATAGTCTCACTGCTCTTACAGTAAAGAGTCCATAGTCTCACTGCTCTTACAGTAAAGAGTCCATAGTCTCACTGCTCTTACAGTATAGAGTCCATAGTCTCACTGCTCTTACAGTAAAGAGTCCACAGTCTCACTGCTCTTACAGTAAAGAGTCCATAGTCTCACTGCTCTTACAGTAAAGAGTCCATAGTCTCACTGCTCTTACAGTAAAGAGTCCATAGTCTCACTGCTCTTACAGTATAGAGTCCATAGTCTCACTGCTGTTACAGTATAGAGTCCATAGTCTCACTGCTCTTACAGTAAGGAGTCCATAGTCTCACTGCCCTTACAGTAAAGAGTCCATAGTCTCACTGCTCTTACAGTAAAGAGTCCATAGTCTCACTGCTCTTACAGTAAAGAGTCCATAGTCTCACTGCTCTTACCGTAAAGAGTCCATAGTCTCACTGCTCTTACAGTATAGAGTCCATAGTCTCACTGCTCTTACAGTATAGAGTCCATAGTCTCACCGCTGTTACAGTAAAGAGTCCATAGTCTCACTGCTCTTACAGTATAGAGTCCATAGTCTCACTGCTCTTACAGTAAAGAGTCCATAGTCTCACTGCTCTTACAGTAAAGAGTCCATAGTCTGACTGCTCTTACAGTAATGAGTCCATAGTCTCACTGCTCTTACAGTATAGAGTCCATAGTCTCACTGCTCTTACAGTAAAGAGTCCATAGTCTCACTGCTCTTACAGTAAAGAGTCCATAGTGTCACTGCTCTTACAGTAAAGAGTCCATATTCTCACTGCTCTTACAGTACAGAGTCCATAGTCTCACTGCTCTTACAGTAAAGAGTCCATAGTCTCACTGTTCTTACAGTAAAGAGTCCATAGTCTCACTGCTCTTACAGTAAATAGTCCATAGTCTCACTGCTCTTACAGTAAAGAGTCCATGGTCTCACTGCTCTTACAGTAAAGAGTCCATAGTCTCACTGCTCTTACAGTAAAGAGTCCATAGTCTCATTGCTCATACAGTAAAGAGTCCATAGTCTCACTGCTCTTACAGTAAAGAGTCCATAGTCTCACTGCTCTTATAGTAAAGAGTCCATAATCTCACTGCTCTTACAGTAAATAGTCCATAGTCTCATTGCTCTTACAGTAAAGAGTCCATAGTCTCACTGCTCTTACAGTAAAGAGTCCATAGTCTCACTGCTCTTACAGTATAGAGTCCATAGTCTCACTGCTCTTACAGTAAAGAGTCTATAGTCTCACTGCTCTTACAGTATAGAGTCCATAGTCTCACTGCTCTTACAGTATAGAGTCCATAGTCTCACTGCTCTTACAGTATAGAGTCCATAGTCTCACTGCTCTTACAGTAGAGTCCATTGTCTCACTGCTCTTACAGTAAAGAGTCCATAGTCTCACTGCTCTTACAGTAAAGAGTCCATAGTCTCACTGCTCTTACAGTATAGAGTCCATAGTCTCACTGCTCTTACAGTAAAGAGTCCATAGTCTCACTGCTCTTACAGTAAAGAGTCCATAGTCTCACTGCTCTTACAGTAAAGAGTCCATAGTCTCACTGCTCTTACTGTAAAGAGTCCATAGTCTCACTGCTCTTACAGTAAAGAGTCCATAGTCTCACTGCTCTTACAGTATAGAGTCCATAGTCTCACTGCTCTTACAGTAAAGAGTCCATAGTCTCACTGCTCTTACAGTAAAGAGTCCATAGTCTCACTGCTCTTACAGTAAGGAGTCCATAGTCTCACTGCTCTTACAGTAAAGAGTCCATAGTCTCACTGCTCTTACAGTAAAGAGTCCATAGTCTCACTGCTCTTACAGTAAGGAGTCCATAGTCTCACTGCTCTTACAGTAAAGAGTCCATAGTCTCACTGCTCTTACAGTATAGAGTCCATAGTCTCACTGCTCTTACAGTAAAGAGTCCATAGTCTCACTGCTCTTACAGTAAAGAGTCCATAGTCTCACTGCTCTTACAGTAAAGAGTCCATAGTCTCACTGCTCTTACAGTATAGAGTCCATAGTCTCACTGCTCTTACAGTAAGGAGTCCATAGTCTCACTGCTCTTACAGTATAGAGTCCATAGTCTCACTGCTCTTACAGTAAAGAGTCCATAGTCTCACTGCTCTTACAGTATAGAGTCCATAGTCTTACTGCTCTTACAGTAAAGAGTCCATAGTCTCACTGCTCTTACAGTATAGAGTCCATAGTCTCACTGCTCTTACAGTATAGAGTCCATAGTCTCACTGCTCTTACAGTAAAGAGTCCATAGTCTCACTGCTCTTACAGTATAGAGTCCATAGTCTCACTGCTTTTACAGTATAGAGTCCATAGTCTCACTGCTCTTACGGTAAAGAGTCCATAGTCTCACTGCTCTTACAGTAAAGAGTCCATAGTCTCACTGCTCTTACAGTATAGAGTCCATAGTCTCACTGCTCTTACAGTATAGAGTCCATAGTCTTACTGCTCTTACAGTAAAGAGTCCTTAGTCTCACTGCTCTTACAGTAAAGAGTCCATAGTCTCACTGCTCTTACAGTAAGGAGTCCATAGTCTCACTGCTCTTACAGTAAAGGGTCCATAGTCTCACTGCTCATACAGTAAAGAGTCCATAGTCTCACCGCTCTTACAGTAAAGTGTCCATAGTCTCACTGCTCTTACAGTAGAGTCCATAGTCTCACTGCTCTTACAGTATAGAGTCCATAGTCTCACTGCTCTTACAGTAAAGAGTCCATAGTCTCACTGCTCTTACAGTAAAGAGTCCATCTTCTCACTGCTCTTACAGTAGAGTCCATAGTCTCACTGCTCTTACAGTAAAGAGTCCATCGTCTCACTGCTCTTACAGTAAAGAGTCCATAGTCTCACCGCTCTTACAGTAAAGTGTCCATAGTCTCATTGCTCTTACAGTAGAGTCCATAGTCTCACTGCTCTTACAGTATAGAGTCCATAGTCTCACTGCTCTTACAGTAAAGAGTCCATAGTCTCACTGCTCTTACAGTAAAGAGTCCATCTTCTCACTGCTCTTACAGTAGAGTCCATAGTCTCACTGCTCTTACAGTAAAGAGTCCATCGTCTCACTGCTCTTACAGTAAAGAGTCCATAGTCTCACTGCTCTTACAGTAAAGAGTCCATAGTCTCACTGCTCTTACAGTAAAGTGTCCATAGTCTCACTGCTCTTACAGTAGAGTCCATAGTCTCACTGCTCTTACAGTATAGAGTCCATAGTCTCACTGCTCTTACAGTAAAGAGTCCATAGTCATACTGCTCTTACAGTAAAGAGTCCATCTTCTTACTGCTCTTACAGTAGAGTCCATAGTCTCACTGCTCTTACAGTAAAGAGTCCATCGTCTCACTGCTCTTACAGTAAAGAGTCCATAGTCTCACTGCTCTTACAGTAAAGAGTCCATAGTCTCACTGCTCTTACAGTAAAGAGTCCAAAGTCTCACTGCTCTTACAGTAAAGAGTCCATAGTCTCACTGCTCTTACAGTAAAGAGTCCATAGTCTCACTGCTCTTACAGTAAAGAGTCCATAGTCTCACTGCTCTTACAGTAAAGAGTCCATAGTCTCACTGCTCTTACAGTATAGAGTCCATAGTCTCACTGCTCTTACAGTAAAGAGTCCATAGTCTCACTGCTCTTACAGTAAAGAGTCCATAGTCTCACTGCTCTTACAGTAAGGAGTCCATAGTCTCACTGCTCTTACAGTAAAGAGTCCATAGTCTCACTGATCTTACAGTAAAGAGTCCATAGTCTCACTGCTCTTACAGTAAGGAGTCCATAGTCTCACTGCTCTTACAGTAAAGAGTCCATAGTCTCACTGCTCTTACAGTATAGAGTCCATAGTCTCACTGCTCTTACAGTAAAGAGTCCATAGTCTCACTGCTCTTACAGTAAAGAGTCCATAGTCTCACTGCTCTTACAGTAAAGAGTCCATAGTCTCACTGCTCTTACAGTATAGAGTCCATAGTCTCACTGCTCTTACAGTAAGGAGTCCATAGTCTCACTGCTCTTACAGTATAGAGTCCATAGTCTTACTGCTCTTACAGTATAGAGTCCATAGTCTTACTGCTCTTACAGTAAGGAGTCCATAGTCTCACTGCTCTTACAGTATAGAGTCCATAGTCTCACTGCTCTTACAGTATAGAGTCCATAGTCTCACTGCTCTTACAGTATAGAGTCCATAATCTCACTGCTCTTACAGTAAAGAGTCCATAGTCTCACTGCTCTTACAGTAAAGAGTCCATAGTCTCACTGCTCTTACAGTAAATAGTCCATAGTCTCACTGTTCTTACAGTAAAGAGTCCATAGTCTCACTGCTCTTACAGTAAAGAGTCCATATTCTCACTGCTCTTACAGTACAGAGTCCATAGTCTCACTGCTCTTACAGTAAAGAGTCCATAGTCTCACTGTTCTTACAGTAAAGAGTCCATAGTCTCACTGCTCTTACAGTAAATAGTCCATAGTCTCACTGCTCTTACAGTAAAGAGTCCATGGTCTCACTGCTCTTACAGTAAAGAGTCCATAGTCTCACTGCTCTTACAGTAAAGAGTCCATAGTCTCATTGCTCATACAGTAAAGAGTCCATAGTCTCACTGCTCTTACAGTAAAGAGTCCATAGTCTCACTGCTCTTACAGTATAGAGTCCATAGTCTCACTGCTCTTACAGTAAAGAGTCTATAGTCTCACTGCTCTTACAGTATAGAGTCCATAGTCTCACTGCTCTTACAGTATAGAGTCCATAGTCTCACTGCTCTTACAGTATAGAGTCCATAGTCTCACTGCTCTTACAGTAGAGTCCATTGTCTCACTGCTCTTACAGTAAAGAGTCCATAGTCTCACTGCTCTTACAGTAAAGAGTCCATAGTCTCACTGCTCTTACAGTATAGAGTCCATAGTCTCACTGCTCTTACAGTAAAGAGTCCATAGTCTCACTGCTCTTACAGTAAAGAGTCCATAGTCTCACTGCTCTTACAGTATAGAGTCCATAGTCTCACTGCTCTTACTGTAAAGAGTCCATAGTCTCACTGCTCTTACAGTAAAGAGTCCATAGTCTCACTGCTCTTACAGTATAGAGTCCATAGTCTCACTGCTCTTACAGTAAAGAGTCCATAGTCTCACTGCTCTTACAGTAAAGAGTCCATAGTCTCACTGCTCTTACAGTAAGGAGTCCATAGTCTCACTGCTCTTACAGTAAAGAGTCCATAGTCTCACTGCTCTTACAGTAAAGAGTCCATAGTCTCACTGCTCTTACAGTATAGAGTCCATAGTCTTACTGCTCTTACAGTAAAGAGTCCATAGTCTCACTGCTCTTACAGTATAGAGTCCATAGTCTCACTGCTCTTACAGTATAGAGTCCATAGTCTCACTGCTCTTACAGTAAAGAGTCCATAGTCTCACTGCTCTTACAGTATAGAGTCCATAGTCTCACTGCTTTTACAGTATAGAGTCCATAGTCTCACTGCTCTTACGGTAAAGAGTCCATAGTCTCACTGCTCTTACAGTAAAGAGTCCATAGTCTCACTGCTCTTACAGTATAGAGTCCATAGTCTCACTGCTCTTACAGTATAGAGTCCATAGTCTTACTGCTCTTACAGTAAAGAGTCCTTAGTCTCACTGCTCTTACAGTAAAGAGTCCATAGTCTCACTGCTCTTACAGTAAGGAGTCCATAGTCTCACTGCTCTTACAGTAAAGGGTCCATAGTCTCACTGCTCATACAGTAAAGAGTCCATAGTCTCACCGCTCTTACAGTAAAGTGTCCATAGTCTCACTGCTCTTACAGTAGAGTCCATAGTCTCACTGCTCTTACAGTATAGAGTCCATAGTCTCACTGCTCTTACAGTAAAGAGTCCATAGTCTCACTGCTCTTACAGTAAAGAGTCCATCTTCTCACTGCTCTTACAGTAGAGTCCATAGTCTCACTGCTCTTACAGTAAAGAGTCCATCGTCTCACTGCTCTTACAGTAAAGAGTCCATAGTCTCACCGCTCTTACAGTAAAGTGTCCATAGTCTCATTGCTCTTACAGTAGAGTCCATAGTCTCACTGCTCTTACAGTATAGAGTCCATAGTCTCACTGCTCTTACAGTAAAGAGTCCATAGTCTCACTGCTCTTACAGTAAAGAGTCCATCTTCTCACTGCTCTTACAGTAGAGTCCATAGTCTCACTGCTCTTACAGTAAAGAGTCCATCGTCTCACTGCTCTTACAGTAAAGAGTCCATAGTCTCACTGCTCTTACAGTAAAGAGTCCATAGTCTCACCGCTCTTACAGTAAAGTGTCCATAGTCTCACTGCTCTTACAGTAGAGTCCATAGTCTCACTGCTCTTACAGTATAGAGTCCATAGTCTCACTGCTCTTACAGTAAAGAGTCCATAGTCATACTGCTCTTACAGTAAAGAGTCCATCTTCTTACTGCTCTTACAGTAGAGTCCATAGTCTCACTGCTCTTACAGTAAAGAGTCCATCGTCTCACTGCTCTTACAGTAAAGAGTCCATAGTCTCACTGCTCTTACAGTAAAGAGTCCATAGTCTCACTGCTCTTACAGTAAAGAGTCCAAAGTCTCACTGCTCTTACAGTAAAGAGTCCATAGTCTCACTGCTCTTACAGTAAAGAGTCCATAGTCTCACTGCTCTTACAGTAAAGAGTCCATAGTCTCACTGCTCTTACAGTAAAGAGTCCATAGTCTCACTGCTCTTACAGTATAGAGTCCATAGTCTCACTGCTCTTACAGTAAAGAGTCCATAGTCTCACTGCTCTTACAGTAAAGAGTCCATAGTCTCACTGCTCTTACAGTAAGGAGTCCATAGTCTCACTGCTCTTACAGTAAAGAGTCCATAGTCTCACTGCTCTTACAGTAAAGAGTCCATAGTCTCACTGCTCTTACAGTAAGGAGTCCATAGTCTCACTGCTCTTACAGTAAAGAGTCCATAGTCTCACTGCTCTTACAGTATAGAGTCCATAGTCTCACTGCTCTTACAGTAAAGAGTCCATAGTCTCACTGCTCTTACAGTAAAGAGTCCATAGTCTCACTGCTCTTACAGTAAAGAGTCCATAGTCTCACTGCTCTTACAGTATAGAGTCCATAGTCTCACTGCTCTTACAGTAAGGAGTCCATAGTCTCACTGCTCTTACAGTATAGAGTCCATAGTCTTACTGCTCTTACAGTATAGAGTCCATAGTCTTACTGCTCTTACAGTAAGGAGTCCATAGTCTCACTGCTCTTACAGTATAGAGTCCATAGTCTCACTGCTCTTACAGTATAGAGTCCATAGTCTCACTGCTCTTACAGTAAGGAGTCCATAGTCTCACTGCTCTTACAGTATAGAGTCCATAGTCTTACTGCTCTTACAGTATAGAGTCCATAGTCTTACTGCTCTTACAGTAAGGAGTCCATAGTCTCACTGCTCTTACAGTATAGAGTCCATAGTCTCACTGCTCTTACAGTATAGAGTCCATAATCTCACTGCTCTTACAGTAAAGAGTCCATAGTCTCACTGCTCTTACAGTAAAGAGTCCATAGTCTCACTGCTCTTACAGTAAATAGTCCATAGTCTCACTGCTCTTACAGTAGAGTCCATAGTCTCACTGCTCTTACAGTATAAAGTCCATAGTCTCACTGCTCTTACAGTTTAGAGTCCATAGTCTCACTGCTCTTACAGTAAAGAGTCCATAGTCTCACTGCTCTTACAGTAGAGTCTATAGTCTCACTGCTCTTACAGTAAAGAGTCCATAGTCTCACTGCTCTTACAGTAAAGAGTTCATAGTCTCACTGCTCTTACAGTATAGAGTCCATAGTCTCACTGCTCTTACAGTACAGAGTCCATAGTCTCACTGCTCTTACAGTATAGAGTCCATAGTCTCACTGCTCTTACAGTAAAGAGTCCATAGTCTCACTGCTCTTACAGTAAAGAGTCCATAGTCTCACTGCTCTTACAGTATAGAGTCCATAGTCTCACTGCTCTTAGAGTATAGAGTCCATAGTCTCACTGCTCTTACAGTATAGAGTCCATAGTCTCACTGCTCTTACAGTAAAGAGTCCATAGTCTCACTGCTCTTACAGTATAGAGTCCATAGTCTCACTGCTCTTACAGTAAAGAGTCCATAGTCTCACTGCTCTTACAGTAAAGAGTCCATAGTCTCACTGCTCTTACAGTATAGAGTCCATAGTCTCACTGCTCTTACAGTATAGAGTCCATAGTCTCACTGCTCTTACAGTATAGAGTCCATAATCTCACTGCTCTTACAGTAAAGAGTCCATAGTCTCACTGCTCTTACAGTAAAGAGTCCATAGTCTCACTGCTCTTACAGTAAATAGTCCATAGTCTCACTGCTCTTACAGTAGAGTCCATAGTCTCACTGCTCTTACAGTATAAAGTCCATAGTCTCACTGCTCGTACAGTAGAGTCCATAGTCTCACTGCTCTTACAGTATAGAGTCCATAGTCTCACTGCTCTTACAGTAAAGAGTCCATAGTCTCACCGCTCTTACAGTATAGAGTCCATAGTCTCACTGCTCTTACAGTAAAGAGTCCATAGTCTCACCGCTCTTACAGTAAAGAGTCCATAGTCTCACTGCTCTTACAGTACAGAGTCCATAGTCTCACTGCTCTTACAGTAAAGAGTCCATAGTCTCACTGCTCTTACAGTAAAGAGTCCATAGTCTCACTGCTCTTACAGTATAGAGTCCATAGTCTCACTGCTCTTACAGTAAAGAGTCCATAGTCTCACTGCTCTTACAGTATAGAGTCCATAGTCTCACTGCTCTTACAGTATAGAGTCCATAGTCTCACTGCTCTTACAGTAAAGAGTCCATAGTCTCACTGCTCTTACAGTATAGAGTCCATAGTCTCACTGCTCTTACAGTAAAGAGTCCATAGTCTTAGTAATCTTACAGTAAGGAGTCCTGGCGTTTCGGCCAGCCAATCACTGTAATGCCAGTAACCCACATGGCTACAGCATTACAGTGAGTGCCAGTACTTCCCGGCTCGTTTATTGGCTGCGCTCGAGCACGTGCGGTACTCTGCCAAACACCGACATTTGCCGAGCATCGAGATGATCGAGCCGAACTGGTATTCGAATGGGCATGCTCGATCAACACTAGTCAACAGCCCTGTGACCAAGGAGCCAACTGGACTACTGAGCTACAGACCATGGGGCTCCAGTCTTTGGCCACGGTACCAGCCTTCTGAGAGAGAGGGACCACTAGCTCAGGCCTTTCCTCAGCATCAAACCCTTCTTCTGCCGGGTAGGAGACTGGAGAAGCCAGCCCTATGCCTCACCTGTACTGTTTTGCACCTGAATCCCTCCAGTAAAGAAGCCCCCTGGTTACTGCAGACCCTGACTCTCTGGACTTATTTCCCATTGGGGTGCACCACATCTTACCATCCTTTCCAGAGAGCAGCAACAAGTGGTGACACCTCGACGGTGTCCGGGGACCAAGCGTAGCGTTGGGGCCATGCCAAACCTGGTCACTGCGCGACCTCACATGGTATTACCATGAACTAGTGGACTGCGCTTTGAGTCCCTGTTGAGAAAAGCTCATTACAAATGTTTGTAACTGTGGTGGATAAATTCAGACCATATATATCAGCAAGTTCAGGGGTCAGCCACCTCTGCGCTTGTAGTAGGGTCTATAGAATCTTTCCGGACACCCAAAGAGGATGTAGGTGATCTTTCACGTGGTTAGTACATTGTTGACCTCCTGGTCCATGCCCGCTGCTCTAGATGGCTTTCAGAATAACCTCTGCAGCACAATATGGCAGCAGTTTATGCAGAAGCCGCCTGGCTACGTTAATTAGTCCAAATGACAAACTTTAGGGTGTATTATTCTGGGGTCACCAGATGTTATTCCATAATCTCAAGGACCCTCCACTTCTAAAACATATACCTCATTGTACCGTTGAAGGTGACCCAGCCATATAATACCATACCTCCCAACTTTTGAAAATGGCAAAGAGGGACAATACGTGCGGCGTGCATCACGGGCCTTTTTTTCATACTAAGCCACGCCTCTAACTCCGCCCAAAGCATAATTACTGACTCTGTCACAACTGCAGCCGCCGGGGATCGGTGAGGAGGGTGTAAGATCCTTTATTATTTTACAGCATGTGGAGCCCCCGGGACAATTTTTTCTTTTGCGCTACAATATCCATTTAAATATTAGCACCTAATTCATGGGATTATAGATATTTTAAGGTCCAAATTGTGCCAAATAATGAAGTTCTGGTCTAATATACAGGTAGAAACCAGACAGTTTACAGTGCTTTGCAAAAGTATTCACCCCCCTTGACTTTTTTCATATTTTGGTGCTTCACAACCTGGAATTTCCATGGATTGTTTGAGGATTTCCAACAAGTAATTACAGAACATGCCGACAACTTTGCAGATTTTTTTTTTTGTTTTATTGTGAAGCAAACAACAAATAGGACAAAATAACAGAAAAGGTCAATGTGCAGAACTATTCACCCCCCTAAAGTCAGTACTTTGTAGAGCCCCTTTTGCGGCAATCACAGCTCCAGGTCCCTTTGGATCAGTCTCTAGGAGCAGTTGCCACATCTGACCGCTGGGATTGTTGCCCATTCCTCCTTGCAGAACGGCTCCGGCTCCTTCAGGTCGGATGTTTGTGAACAGCCATCTTTACGTCTGACCACAGATTTTCTAGTGGACTGAGATCTGGGCTGTGACTCGGCCATTCCAACACATTTACATGTTTCCCCTTAAACCCCTCAAGTGTTGCTTTAGCCGTGTGTTTGGGGTCATTGTCCTGCTGGAAGGTGGACCTCCGTCCTAGCCTCAGATCACGCACAGAGTGGGACAGGTTCTGCTGAAGAATATCCCTGTATTTAGCACCATCCATCTCTCCCTCAGCTCTGACCAGTTTCCCAGTCCCATCCCCCAGTATGATGCTGCCACCACCATGTCTCACTGTGGGGATGGTGTTCTTTGGGTGATGAGATGTGTTGGGTTTTCCCCGGACACAGCGTTTTCTTTGATGGCCAAAAAGTTCATTGTTAGTCTCCTCAGACCAGAGCCCCTTCCTCCATACATTTTGGGGTCTCCTCAGACCAGAGCCCCTTCCTCCATACATTTTGGGGTCTCCTCAGACCAGAGCCCCTTCCTCCATACATTTTGGGAGTCACCCACAGGCCTTTTCACAAACTCACAACGTGCCTTATTGTTTTTAGCTGACAGTAATGGCTTCTTCTGGCCGCTCTGCCATAAAGCCCAACTCTATGGAGCGTACGGCTTATTGTCGTCCTATGTACAGATCCTCCAGTCTCTGCTGTGGAACTCTGCAGCTCCTCCAGGGTTACCTTAGGTCTCTGTGCTGCCTCTCTGATTAACGCCTCCTTGCCTGGTCCGTCAGTTTGGGTGGGCGGCCGTCTCTTGGCAGGTTTGCTGTTGTGCCATGTTCTTTCCATTTGGTTATGATAGATTTGATGGTGCTCCTGGGGATCATCAAAGATTTGGATATTTTTTATAACCTAACCCTGACTTGTACTTCTCCACAACATTGTCCCTTACTTGTTTGGAGAGTTCCTCGGCCTTCATGGCAGTGTTTGGTTAGTGATGCCTCTTGCTTAGGTGTTGCAGCCTTTGGTGTGTATATTTAATGACAGATCATGTGACACTTAGATTGCACACAGGTGACATCATCTCACTAATCATGTGACTTCTGAAGGTAATTGGTTGCACCAGAGTTTTTTATGGGCTTCCTAGCAAAGGGGGTGAATACATACGCACAGGACAACTTTCTGTTTTCTATTTCTAAACAATCGTTTTATTTATATATTTTTCTCCTTTCACTTCACCGACTTAGTCTATTGTGTTCTGATCCATCACATACAATTCAGATTAACAAAACATTGAACTTAAGGCTGTAATGTAACAAAATACAAAAAAAGTCAAGGGGGGAGGGAATACTTTTGCAAGGCTCTGTAGTAAGGAGCAATTTAGTAACTTTATTAATGCACATTCATGCACTAATTCTCCAGGTCAAAAAGAGGGACATTTAAGGATCAAAGTGTGACAGAGGGACATGGGTCCAAAAGAGGGACACTTGGGAGGCCTGTAATACAGGACCTGGAGGAACCCAAGCTTTGATCCTGGGAGGACCAGAGCTGGTACGGAGGTCGTTACAATCTCCCAGATCAGACATGTGTCGGCTCCATCACTCATGGTTCTATGTGTAAAGAAGGTGGAGGGCAGTTTTTTGAGGACTGTAGAGAGAGCCAGTTCCTCCAACGAGGATGAGTTTAGAGGAATGTCTAGACTAGTGATGAGTGGCATAGGCAATAATCGAATTTGCGATATTTTGCAAATTTCTGGCCGAATATTTGACATAAATTCGCAAATTTGAGGATTCGTGATCTCCAGTCATTGTTTACTTAATATATTACCTACTATTTGCGAATACGAATATATAGAACTATATTCAAAATATTTGTGAATTCTCGAAGTGGCGATATTCGCGATTAAAATTCGCAATTCGAATATTCGCGCTCCCACTAGTCTAGACATCCAAATTGCGTCCATGGTGCTGTAGCGGCAGGACTTCTGACAGGTGGGTATACGTCTTTTATTACTTTTTTGCAGCTATGTCACAGAATCCCATTCAGGTCATCAAGTCTTTCCTCTTTTTTGCTCATCTGCAAATGGATGGTGATGGAGTAAGGGAGGAGTGCGGGGTCTGACTACACAGGGCTTGTTCGTAGTCTGTAACTATAGAGATGCATGAGTCTGCACAGGAGCTGTGTACTATTTGTGGAGTTCATATGTATACACCCCCTTAGTGTCACGTCCTGTCTCCTGCCATTTCATCAGATAAGAGGGTGAATATAATATCTTCACGTCGACCCTCCGCCATCCCACCCTTTTTTGAAGCAGCGACACTTTTGGATAATTATATACCGTCGGTTCCCCTCTTTAGTTTGTGTTTTTTTATGTGTTTTTACTGTGATTTTTCCTCCCTGCATTGTTCTTTAGCGCTGCCTTCCTGCTCCGGGGATTAGTTTTTTGCGACGTCTAATTATTAGGTCATTAAAATCTCATTCAGTGTTTCTGGGAACGTAAAAAACAAATTGAGTCACTGGAGAAGATAATGACATTTCTCCATGAAGTAGTCACAATACAAACCGGTTACACACACCAACCCAAAGCAAACCTTAAAGGGAATGTCTGCCCCGAACTCCACCCAAAGTGTCTTCTGAAGCTCGAAAGGAATCTGCATCTGCAATGAGCAGAACACTGGGTCATAGGGGCTGCTATGCAGTGGGTCAGATTTAGGTGTAAATAAGTTTGTGACGCCAGTTGCACCTTGCGCAGGTACTGTAAAAGGGCCCTTTAAGATGGTATGGCTCATGTACTAGGTTAGGAATGCCAGAGGGGGATATTGTCTCTGTGTAGTGTCAACGGTGTCTCCTACCTTAGTACGGCCGGACTCCTGTATCCCGGCTCACATGCAACAAAATTGAGTGTTGTAAATAGGAGTAATGGAGGAATGATGGAATTCCACACAGAAAAGAGGGTCCAACTTGTCTTTACTTGGTGGTATAATGATGCAGCTTTAGATCCATACAATTTACAGCAATAGTCTAGGATCCCAGCAGGCATTGGCAATATGTGGCAGGAATTATATCTATAGTCTGCATCTGAACATACGCCTTTAAGAATCTGGCAGGTATCTGTCTTCTGCTCTGTCTGAGGGCTGCTTGGTTTGGGCCTGACTAGCTATGGAGGTACTTATCTTCTCCTTGTCTTGGAATCTGTACTTACAGGACTGCTCGCAGGGAATGGTGGCTTCTTCCCGAAGATCTGATAGTTCTGAAGTTGGCTGCTTTCTTTGTCATCCAGCTGAGGTAAGGAACTAAGGCTGGGAAGGTTGCTTTGGGCCTCAGCAAAGGCCTGAATCCTTTGTTGGGATCCCTGTTTTGTGGGAGCTCCTATTCACACAGCCTACCCCAACAGGGGGGGGGGGGGCTGGTACACTGCCTAGAACTTTCTGTCCTCCCTCTGAAGTAGGATGTGGGATCAGTCCACTCCTCCTCAGATAGGGGGAAACTAGCCTGGAATGGTATATTCCAGTCTAGATATACTAACTGGCTTGGTCCTACTACATACTGCTGCCACCTGCTGGTGTACATGGATATTACAGCAAATACATATTAAACACAAATGCAATGTCAGATTACGTAGAATATTAACACATTCACATCTTAACATCATATAGCCGGGTGACAGAGTTTTAGTGACATACTCTGGGATGTTACACATCATTCTGGCCAGAGAGCTGGTAAAGTGAGGACATCCTGGTGTCCACTGTATGCGCATACCATTCACGAACACCTGGCCACACTTATCATGTACCTGGCACGGGGCACAAAGGGTTAAAGTGATCTGCCTGGATCCGCAGTGATACAGGAGCGGTGGAGAGGCAATCCAGGAATGTTGGGTAACATTTAATGCATTTTGGGGACCAGCCCCCAGATTTCACTTGCCCGCCGATGTATTATACGAGTCCAGTCCAGTACAGACCAGTGTCTGGCCCAGTCCAGGATGATCCCACTATGAGATCTGTGCCGTCAGGCAGTACACCGTCACTGGCCGGGCAATGGATCAGATCCCACATCCCGCCAGGTGATAGCCATGAAGTAATCGTTGTGGAACGAAGTGATCTGCAACTTTCAAGATCTCTGCTTGTTGTCAGTGAATGCAAACCCTACACACACGCGTTTTCTCAGGTTTGCTATAAATACATCCATTCTAGACAATCCCTGAGCAAAGACCTCCCTCCTACCTTGATACTTTGTTACAATGTATCAGTGTACGTCACATGTATCAGTCTGGAGTCCCCACAGATGCTTATATAGTTTGGTACAACTGTAGCCAGGGGAGGGCTGGCAGCCTTAGTCCTGGGGGGCAAATCCAGTCAAGTGGCCAATTTTTATTTTGCAGACTTTTATTTTATTTTATACAGAAACACATTGCATTTACTGCCCCCCAATGTGGCACGTGTAGCGCGCTGCGCCGATTCTTGTGCCTGGCCATTTCTAAAAGTTCCGCCCATTATTAAAAGCCCCTCCTACATATAATAGGCCACGCCCAACACACACTGCACAGCTGACATTCTATAGTTGCGGCCTGTCTCTACACATCATACGGAGAGGGGGAGGGCCCGTCCTGGCTGCACTGCCTGCTTCACATTATACAATAGACAGCCGGCTACAGCCAGGACGCTCCTCCGCTCTCCTCCCTCCCCAGACCTGTGGTTCCCCCCACCATCTGCCACCCGCCCGTGGCCTGCTGCCCCCTTTGGCCGTCCTCCCCCAGCTCTGAATCCTCCTTCTGCAAATGGAAGGGGGGGGGGGGAGCCGGAGCATCTCCTCTCCTACATAGCGCTTCATACCTCCTACATCCAGTGATGTCACCTTTGTTGTAGACGTTCTCTTTCCTCATCTTCTCCATTCAGACCAGACCGCCATGATGAATTTTTCAGCCATCTCCCGTCTCTGCAGAGATTGAGAAACAGACATTAGTTTCCCACATTTCCATCATCTTCACATCTGCTGAGCACCCATTCCTGCCACCCCCAATACTATACTGCAGAAACAGTCCCCCTGGAAATACTACTACCACACAGATAGTGCCCCCATACTGTACCCGCTATGCCCCCAATACTATACTGCAGAAACAGTCCCCCTGGAAATACTACTACCACACAGATAGTGCCCCCAATACTGTGCCCACTGTGCCCCCAATACTATACTGTAGAAACAGTCCCCCCTGAAATACGGCTACCACACAGATAATGCCCCCAATACTGTACCCACTGTGCCCCCAATACTATACTGCAGAAACAGTCCGCCTGGAAATACTACTACCACACAGATAGTGCCCCCAATACTGTGCTCCCCAATACTATACTACTACCACACAGATAGCGCCCCCAATTCTGTGCTCCCCAATACTATACTGCAGAAACAGTCCGCCTGGAAATACTACTACCACACAGATAGTGCCCCCAATACTGTGCTCCCCAATACTATACTACTACCACACAGATAGCGCCCCCAATTCTGTGCTCCCCAATACTATACTGCAGAAACAGTCCCCCTGGAAATACTACTACCACACAGATAGTGCCCCCAATACTATACTGCAGAAACAGTCCCCCTGGAAATACTACCAGGGCCGGCGCCACCCATAAGCAGAGTAGGCCACCGCGTAGAGCGCCCTCTGCCTGGGGGTGCCGGCACTCTGGAGGTCGAATCCCAAGCACCGCCTGCACCCCGCCCCCTACTTGTGATCCATCTGACATCATTAAAATGTCCTGTACTTGCCGGCCTGCGCTGCAAAGGAGTTTGTTCAGTCACTTCGGGCAGAGCGAGCGGCACGCAGCTGACACACAGCTACGAGACCCTGGTGTATTTAAATCTCATTTAGGTTGTCTTTCTGAAAAGTTTCTCCTGGGATTCGAACTCACGACCTTTCACATCAGAGGCAAGGCATTTACCCACACAGCTATGAAAGCTGTATAGCTAATTGCTTACATCCATACACATGACAGCTGCCCCAACACACCCAGCTCTGCTACATCCATACACTGTGTACTGGGGCAGCTGTCATGTGTATGGATGTACACTATCAAAGTTATCTACAGGAGAAGTCTTATATATATTTTTTTTTTAAGCAACTGGCTATACAGCTCTCATAGCTGTGTGGGTAAATTCCTTGCCTCTGATGTGAAAGGTTGTGAGTTCGAATCCCAGGAGAAACTTTTCTGAAAGTGTTATTTTTTTTTTTTAAATACTGGATGTTACTTTACTGCCACGGGGAAGGGGGGGCTATTGGCGCCATGATACTGGCACATGGAGGGGGGAGGAGAGAGGCACTTGATACTGGCACATTAGGGGGCAGGGGGAGAGGATGGCACTATGATATTAGCACATGGGGGGGCAAGAAATGGACATGAATCATAAGGGGCAGAAATGTGAAATGATGGAGGGGGGGGGGCGCCAAAATGTAGATTCACTTGTGTTGACAAAAATCCTTGCACCGGCCCTGACTTCGGGCACGCAATCCCGCGAGACCAGTGACCTCCAGAGGTGGGTCTCGCTGGATCACGCGCCGAAGACACATGATCTTGGCAAGAGCCAAGGCAATGTGGACCTGGAGCACTGCGAGGAGCAGAACCTGGTGAGCACCCCTGGCAACCGCACTCTGACAACCTGCACTAGGGTGTCAGAGGCTGCAGGGTGGTACACACTTGTGTACAGGGGTCAGGGCACACCTGCTGCTTGACTAGGGGCCATAGATTCTGACTGGTACAGGGTGCCCAGCAGTGGCACATGGAGCCTAATAGGTGGCACAGACTGTCTAAAGTGCTATGAATGGTACAGGGTGCAGGACAGTGCCAGACTGGCAGAGGGCACAAGGCAGCATACTGTTTTATGTTGCCCTGGTGGCACAGGATTTCAGACAGTGGCTGAATGGCGCCTGGCAGTGAATAGGTGGCACTGCTCGTGTTTGGTGTGCCAACCTGCTGAACAGCGCAGAGTGATTGGCATCACTGGGATGGTACTAGGTGGCAGACAATGGCTGGATATTATATATACATGACCATAGTCAGACTGGCACAGGGTACATGACCATAGACTAGCACAGGGTACACGACCATAGTTAAATGTTGCATGCAATAGGTGGCTGAAAAAGGGGCAGGTAAAAGGGTGTGGTCAATGGGCGGAGTCAAGGGGGCGGCAAAATTAGCTTTTGCCTAGGGTGGCAAAAATCCTTGCACCAGCCCTGAATACTACTACCACATAGATACGGTAGTTCCCCCAATACTGTGCCCGCTGTGCCCCCAATACTATACTGCAGAAACAGTCCCCCTGGAAATACTACTACCACACAGAGAGTGCCCCAATACTGTGCCCCCAATACTATACTGCAGAAACAGTTCCCCTGGAATTACTGGTACCACACAGATAGTGCCCCCAATACTGTACCCACTGTGCCCCCAATACTATACTGCAGAAACTTTCCCCCTGGAAATACTACTACCACACAGATAGTGCCCCCAATACTGTGCCCCCAATACTATACTACTACCACACAGATAGTTCCCCCAATACTGTGCCCGCTGTGCCCCCAATACTATACTGCAGAAACAGTCCCCCTGGAAATACTACTACCACACAGAGAGTGCCCCAATACTGTGCCCCCAATACTATACTGCAGAAACAGTTCCCCTGGAATTACTGGTACCACACAGATAGTGCCCCCAATACTGTACCCACTGTGCCCCCAATACTATACTGCAGAAACTTTCCCCCTGGAAATACTACTACCACACAGATAGTGCCCCCAATACTGTGCCCCCAATACTATACTACTACCACACAGATAGTGCCCCCAATACTGTGCCCACTGTGCCCCAATACTATACTGCAGAAACAGTCCCCCTGTAAATACTACTACCACACAGATAGTGCCCCCAATACTGTGCCCGCTGTGCCCCCAATACTATACTGCAGAAACAGTCCCCCTGGAAATACTACTAACACACAGATAGTGCCCCCAATACTGTGCCCCCAATACTATACTACTACCACACAGATAGTGCCCCCAATACTGTGCCCACTGTGCCCCAATACTATACTGCAGAAACAGTCCCCCTGGAAATACTACTACCACACAGATAGTGCCCCCAATACTGTGCCTGCTGTGCCCCCAATACTATACTGCAGAAACAGTCCCCCTGGAAATGCTACTACCACATAGATAGTGCCCCCAATACTGTGCCCGCTGTGCCCCCAATACTATACTGCAGAAACAGTCCCCCTGGAAATACTACTACCACACAGATAGTGCCCCCAATACTGTGCCTGCTGTGCCCCCAATACTATACTGCAGAAACAGTCCCCCTGGAAATACTACTACCACATAGATAGTGCCCCCAATACTGTGCCCGCTGTGCCCCCAATACTATACTGCAGAAACAGTCCCCCTGGAAATACTACTACCACACAGATAGTGCCCCCAATACTGTGCCTGCTGTGCCCCCAATACTATACTGCAGAAACAGTCCCCCTGGAAATACTACTACCACACAGATAGTGCCCCCAATACTGTGCCCGCTGTGCCCCCAATACTATACTGCAGAAACAGTCCCCCTGGAAATACTACTACCACATAGATAGTGCCCCCAATACTGTGCACGCTGTGCCCCCAATACTATACTGCAGAAACAGTCCCCCTGGAAATACTACTACCACATAGATAGTGCCCCCAATACTGTGCACGCTGTGCCCCCAATACTATACTGCAGAAACAGTCCCCCTGGAAATACTACTACCACTACCACAATACTACTAGATAGTGCCCCTTCAACAATTATTGGCACACCGTACTCTAAAAAATAACTGCGCCCAGACTCTAATAGTATAAAGATAATCTCCCCCAAAAATAATTGTGCTAAGCTGATACTGTGCCAGGGGCCCCCCTGAAGTAACAGTGCTCCCCAAAATCCCACCAATAGAAATAATTCTCTGCCAGAGCACACTTAGTAGTAATAATGCTCCTATAGTGCCCATACTAGTGATCATGTTCCTCATAGCCCCCCAGTAGTAGTAAAGCTCCCCATAATACCCCCTAGTAGTACTAATTCTCCCTATAATATGACAGTACATGAAATACCCCCGCTTAGTGCCCGCAGTTGAGCTAATGTCCCCATAATGTATGCCAGTATAAAATACCCCTATATAGTGCCCCAGTAAATGCCCTCATAGTGCTCCTCTACCCCCTTCCCCATAGTGTCCCCCATAATATGCCAGAAAAAAATGCCCCTTCTTAGTGCCCCCAGCAGATGCCCCAATAGTACTCCACTCCCCCATAGTGCCCCCAAATAATGCCCCATATTGCCGCTCTCCCCTATAATGCCTCCTATAATGTGCCAGTAAAAAATGCCCCCTTAGTGCCACCAGATGCCATAGTGCCCCCCATAATGTGCCAATAAAAAAAGGCACCTTCAGAGCCCCCACTTCCCCATAGTGCCCCCAAATAATGCCTCTATAATGCCAACATGATGCCCCAAAGTGCGCCAATAAAAAAAAAGCCCCTTTAGAGCCCCCAGATGTCCCCATAGTGCTCCTCTCCCCCATGGTGCCGCCCCCCATAATGTGCCAGTAAGAAATGCCCACATAGTGCCCCCCCCCCAAAATGGGCAAGAAATAAAAAGGGAGTGCCACCCAAAGAAAATGGGGCTGTAAGAAATGCCAGATGCCCCTATAGTGCAAGCTCCCCCGCAAAGAAAAAAACCCCCACTAATACTTACCTCCATCAGCAGTGACGCGATGCAGCCTCTTCCGGCCTGTGTCCCCCGCTGTGTGCTGCCCGGCTCAGGAGGCGTGATGATAATGATGTCATCGGGCCGCTTGAGCCGGCCTCTGATAGGCTGCAGGCATTAGTGCCTGCGGCCTATCAGAAGAACAGGGAAGGGACACGCCTCTCCCTCCCCCGCCGCAGCACAGTCATCTGTGTCACTGTCCTGAGGACGGCGATACAGATGAATATGGAGATGAGCGCTTCCACAATGGAGGCACTCATCTCCTACTGCCCCCCACCACCGCCAGCAACTAAACCCAGGACCGCGCCGCTTGTGGTGATCGGCGGTGCGGCCCTGAGGAATAAAAAATAAATAAAAAATATTCGTTAAAGACAGCCCAGCAATTGCCTCCCTGCCCCCCATCCCAGCCCGCCCCTGACTGTAGCAAATCCTCCGCTGTGACCACAACTACAGTATGTTTGTGATTTCATTCTCTTTAGTGTAAGCAAGAAGTTTCCCATTCACTGACAGCAAACAGGGATCTTGAAAATGGTGAAGAATGGAAACACAAAGTCTACTAGAAAGATTCCGAGAGATTCTGTAAAGTAGAGCAGCCCTGTAAGTGCCCGGAGATCAGCGCAGACATGGCGCTCACATACAGGGAGCTTCGTGTGGGACATGTCTGTGTTTGAAGTCTGGAAAATGTGAAGATTTGTGAGAAGTGTGAGATCAGATGGCAGGAAGTGGTATCACGGGGGGGGGGGGGGGGGGTATGTGCCAGGGGCACAAGACCGACCTGTAATCCTGGACAGGTAGGTGGCTCTTACCCGCCACACCGGAGGCCTAGCTGTGGACGACTTTACCAGGGTTATTGCTTTTATCCCATCGAGCATTGCCTGAGTCTCCACATCCCACTGAGACTCTTCATCACCTCATCTACAGATATGTAGTAACAAGACATCCAGACTCCTCCTGAATTGTACAATTAATCAGCCATCAGAACCAACTCTGACAGAGTCCCATACAGTAAAGACCCTCATAGTCTTCCTGCTCTTACAGTATAGAGTCCATAGTCTCACTGCTCTTACAGTAAAGACCCTCATAGTCTTCCCGCTCTTACAGTATAGAGTCCATAGTCTCACTGCTCTTACAGTATAGAGTCCATAGTCTCACTGCTCTTACAGTATAGAGTCCATAGTCTCACTGCTCTTACAGTAAAGAGTCCATAGTCTCACTGCTCTTACAGTAAAGAGTCCATAGTCTCACTGCTCTTACAGTATAGAGTCCATAGTCTCACTGCTCTTACAGTAAAGAGTCCATAGTCTCACTGCTCTTACAGTAAAGAGTCCATAGTCTCACTGCTCTTACAGTAAAGAGTCCATAGTCTCACTGCTCTTACAGTAAAGACCCTCATAGTCTTCCTGCTCTTACAGTATAGAGTCCATAGTCTCACTGCTCTTACAGTAAAGACCCTCATAGTCTTCCCGCTCTTACAGTATAGAGTCCATAGTCTCACTGCTCTTACAGTAAAGAGTCCATAGTCTCACTGCTCTTACAGTAAAGAGTCCATAGTCTCACTGCTCTTACAGTATAGAGTCCATAGTCTCACTGCTCTTACAGTAAAGAGTCCACAGTCTCACTGCTCTTACAGTAAAGAGTCCATAGTCTCACTGCTCTTACAGTAAAGAGTCCATAGTCTCACTGCTCTTACAGTAAAGAGTCCATAGTCTCACTGCTCTTACAGTATAGAGTCCATAGTCTCACTGCTGTTACAGTATAGAGTCCATAGTCTCACTGCTCTTACAGTAAGGAGTCCATAGTCTCACTGCCCTTACAGTAAAGAGTCCATAGTCTCACTGCTCTTACAGTAAAGAGTCCATAGTCTCACTGCTCTTACAGTAAAGAGTCCATAGTCTCACTGCTCTTACCGTAAAGAGTCCATAGTCTCACTGCTCTTACAGTATAGAGTCCATAGTCTCACTGCTCTTACAGTATAGAGTCCATAGTCTCACCGCTGTTACAGTAAAGAGTCCATAGTCTCACTGCTCTTACAGTATAGAGTCCATAGTCTCACTGCTCTTACAGTAAAGAGTCCATAGTCTCACTGCTCTTACAGTAAAGAGTCCATAGTCTGACTGCTCTTACAGTAATGAGTCCATAGTCTCACTGCTCTTACAGTATAGAGTCCATAGTCTCACTGCTCTTACAGTAAAGAGTCCATAGTCTCACTGCTCTTACAGTAAAGAGTCCATAGTGTCACTGCTCTTACAGTAAAGAGTCCATATTCTCACTGCTCTTACAGTACAGAGTCCATAGTCTCACTGCTCTTACAGTAAAGAGTCCATAGTCTCACTGTTCTTACAGTAAAGAGTCCATAGTCTCACTGCTCTTACAGTAAATAGTCCATAGTCTCACTGCTCTTACAGTAAAGAGTCCATGGTCTCACTGCTCTTACAGTAAAGAGTCCATAGTCTCACTGCTCTTACAGTAAAGAGTCCATAGTCTCATTGCTCATACAGTAAAGAGTCCATAGTCTCACTGCTCTTACAGTAAAGAGTCCATAGTCTCACTGCTCTTATAGTAAAGAGTCCATAATCTCACTGCTCTTACAGTAAATAGTCCATAGTCTCATTGCTCTTACAGTAAAGAGTCCATAGTCTCACTGCTCTTACAGTAAAGAGTCCATAGTCTCACTGCTCTTACAGTATAGAGTCCATAGTCTCACTGCTCTTACAGTAAAGAGTCTATAGTCTCACTGCTCTTACAGTATAGAGTCCATAGTCTCACTGCTCTTACAGTATAGAGTCCATAGTCTCACTGCTCTTACAGTATAGAGTCCATAGTCTCACTGCTCTTACAGTAGAGTCCATTGTCTCACTGCTCTTACAGTAAAGAGTCCATAGTCTCACTGCTCTTACAGTAAAGAGTCCATAGTCTCACTGCTCTTACAGTATAGAGTCCATAGTCTCACTGCTCTTACAGTAAAGAGTCCATAGTCTCACTGCTCTTACAGTAAAGAGTCCATAGTCTCACTGCTCTTACAGTATAGAGTCCATAGTCTCACTGCTCTTACTGTAAAGAGTCCATAGTCTCACTGCTCTTACAGTAAAGAGTCCATAGTCTCACTGCTCTTACAGTATAGAGTCCATAGTCTCACTGCTCTTACAGTAAAGAGTCCATAGTCTCACTGCTCTTACAGTAAAGAGTCCATAGTCTCACTGCTCTTACAGTAAGGAGTCCATAGTCTCACTGCTCTTACAGTAAAGAGTCCATAGTCTCACTGCTCTTACAGTAAAGAGTCCATAGTCTCACTGCTCTTACAGTAAGGAGTCCATAGTCTCACTGCTCTTACAGTAAAGAGTCCATAGTCTCACTGCTCTTACAGTATAGAGTCCATAGTCTCACTGCTCTTACAGTAAAGAGTCCATAGTCTCACTGCTCTTACAGTAAAGAGTCCATAGTCTCACTGCTCTTACAGTAAAGAGTCCATAGTCTCACTGCTCTTACAGTATAGAGTCCATAGTCTCACTGCTCTTACAGTAAGGAGTCCATAGTCTCACTGCTCTTACAGTATAGAGTCCATAGTCTCACTGCTCTTACAGTAAAGAGTCCATAGTCTCACTGCTCTTACAGTATAGAGTCCATAGTCTTACTGCTCTTACAGTAAAGAGTCCATAGTCTCACTGCTCTTACAGTATAGAGTCCATAGTCTCACTGCTCTTACAGTATAGAGTCCATAGTCTCACTGCTCTTACAGTAAAGAGTCCATAGTCTCACTGCTCTTACAGTATAGAGTCCATAGTCTCACTGCTTTTACAGTATAGAGTCCATAGTCTCACTGCTCTTACGGTAAAGAGTCCATAGTCTCACTGCTCTTACAGTAAAGAGTCCATAGTCTCACTGCTCTTACAGTAAAGAGTCCATAGTCTCACTGCTCTTACAGTATAGAGTCCATAGTCTTACTGCTCTTACAGTAAAGAGTCCTTAGTCTCACTGCTCTTACAGTAAAGAGTCCATAGTCTCACTGCTCTTACAGTAAGGAGTCCATAGTCTCACTGCTCTTACAGTAAAGGGTCCATAGTCTCACTGCTCATACAGTAAAGAGTCCATAGTCTCACCGCTCTTACAGTAAAGTGTCCATAGTCTCACTGCTCTTACAGTAGAGTCCATAGTCTCACTGCTCTTACAGTATAGAGTCCATAGTCTCACTGCTCTTACAGTAAAGAGTCCATAGTCTCACTGCTCTTACAGTAAAGAGTCCATCTTCTCACTGCTCTTACAGTAGAGTCCATAGTCTCACAGCTCTTACAGTAAAGAGTCCATCGTCTCACTGCTCTTACAGTAAAGAGTCCATAGTCTCACCGCTCTTACAGTAAAGTGTCCATAGTCTCATTGCTCTTACAGTAGAGTCCATAGTCTCACTGCTCTTACAGTATAGAGTCCATAGTCTCACTGCTCTTACAGTAAAGAGTCCATAGTCTCACTGCTCTTACAGTAAAGAGTCCATCTTCTCACTGCTCTTACAGTAGAGTCCATAGTCTCACTGCTCTTACAGTAAAGAGTCCATCGTCTCACTGCTCTTACAGTAAAGAGTCCATAGTCTCACTGCTCTTACAGTAAAGAGTCCATAGTCTCACCGCTCTTACAGTAAAGTGTCCATAGTCTCACTGCTCTTACAGTAGAGTCCATAGTCTCACTGCTCTTACAGTATAGAGTCCATAGTCTCACTGCTCTTACAGTAAAGAGTCCATAGTCATACTGCTCTTACAGTAAAGAGTCCATCTTCTTACTGCTCTTACAGTAGAGTCCATAGTCTCACTGCTCTTACAGTAAAGAGTCCATCGTCTCACTGCTCTTACAGTAAAGAGTCCATAGTCTCACTGCTCTTACAGTAAAGAGTCCATAGTCTCACTGCTCTTACAGTAAAGAGTCCAAAGTCTCACTGCTCTTACAGTAAAGAGTCCATAGTCTCACTGCTCTTACAGTAAAGAGTCCATAGTCTCACTGCTCTTACAGTAAAGAGTCCATAGTCTCACTGCTCTTACAGTATAGAGTCCATAGTCTCACTGCTCTTACAGTATAGAGTCCATAGTCTCACTGCTCTTACAGTAAAGAGTCCATAGTCTCACTGCTCTTACAGTATAGAGTCCATAGTCTCACTGCTCTTACAGTAAAGAGTCCATAGTCTCACTGCTCTTACAGTAAAGAGTCCATAGTCTCACTGCTCTTACAGTAAGGAGTCCATAGTCTCACTGCTCTTACAGTAAAGAGTCCATAGTCTCACTGCTCTTACAGTAAAGAGTCCATAGTCTCACTGCTCTTACAGTAAGGAGTCCATAGTCTCACTGCTCTTACAGTAAAGAGTCCATAGTCTCACTGCTCTTACAGTATAGAGTCCATAGTCTCACTGCTCTTACAGTAAAGAGTCCATAGTCTCACTGCTCTTACAGTAAAGAGTCCATAGTCTCACTGCTCTTACAGTAAAGAGTCCATAGTCTCACTGCTCTTACAGTATAGAGTCCATAGTCTCACTGCTCTTACAGTAAGGAGTCCATAGTCTCACTGCTCTTACAGTATAGAGTCCATAGTCTTACTGCTCTTACAGTATAGAGTCCATAGTCTTACTGCTCTTACAGTAAGGAGTCCATAGTCTCACTGCTCTTACAGTATAGAGTCCATAGTCTCACTGCTCTTACAGTATAGAGTCCATAGTCTTACTGCTCTTACAGTAAAGAGTCCATAGTCTCACTGCTCTTACAGTATAGAGTCCATAGTCTCACTGCTCTTACAGTATAGAGTCCATAGTCTCACTGCTCTTACAGTAAAGAGTCCATAGTCTCACTGCTCTTACAGTATAGAGTCCATAGTCTCACTGCTTTTACAGTATAGAGTCCATAGTCTCACTGCTCTTACGGTAAAGAGTCCATAGTCTCACTGCTCTTACAGTAAAGAGTCCATAGTCTCACTGCTCTTACAGTATAGAGTCCATAGTCTCACTGCTCTTACAGTATAGAGTCCATAGTCTTACTGCTCTTACAGTAAAGAGTCCTTAGTCTCACTGCTCTTACAGTAAAGAGTCCATAGTCTCACTGCTCTTACAGTAAGGAGTCCATAGTCTCACTGCTCTTACAGTAAAGAGTCCATAGTCTCACTGCTCATACAGTAAAGAGTCCATAGTCTCACCGCTCTTACAGTAAAGTGTCCATAGTCTCACTGCTCTTACAGTAGAGTCCATAGTCTCACTGCTCTTACAGTATAGAGTCCATAGTCTCACTGCTCTTACAGTAAAGAGTCCATAGTCTCACTGCTCTTACAGTAAAGAGTCCATCTTCTCACTGCTCTTACAGTAGAGTCCATAGTCTCACTGCTCTTACAGTAAAGAGTCCATCGTCTCACTGCTCTTACAGTAAAGAGTCCATAGTCTCACCGCTCTTACAGTAAAGTGTCCATAGTCTCACTGCTCTTACAGTAGAGTCCATAGTCTCACTGCTCTTACAGTATAGAGTCCATAGTCTCACTGCTCTTACAGTAAAGAGTCCATAGTCTCACTGCTCTTACAGTAAAGAGTCCATCTTCTCACTGCTCTTACAGTAGAGTCCATAGTCTCACTGCTCTTACAGTAAAGAGTCCATCGTCTCACTGCTCTTACAGTAAAGAGTCCATAGTCTCACTGCTCTTACAGTAAAGAGTCCATAGTCTCACCGCTCTTACAGTAAAGTGTCCATAGTCTCACTGCTCTTACAGTAGAGTCCATAGTCTCACTGCTCTTACAGTATAGAGTCCATAGTCTCACTGCTCTTACAGTAAAGAGTCCATAGTCTCACTGCTCTTACAGTAAAGAGTCCATCTTCTTACTGCTCTTACAGTAGAGTCCATAGTCTCACTGCTCTTACAGTAAAGAGTCCATCGTCTCACTGCTCTTACAGTAAAGAGTCCATAGTCTCACTGCTCTTACAGTAAAGAGTCCATAGTCTCACTGCTCTTACAGTAAAGAGTCCAAAGTCTCACTGCTCTTACAGTAAAGAGTCCATAGTCTCACTGCTCTTACAGTAAAGAGTCCATAGTCTCACTGCTCTTACAGTAAAGAGTCCATAGTCTCACTGCTCTTACAGTAAATAGTTCATAGTCTGACTGCTCTTACAGTAAAGAGTCCATAGTCTCACTGCTCTTACAGTAAAGAGTCCATAGTCTCACTGCTCTTACAGTATAGAGTCCATAGTCTCACTGCTCTTACAGTATAGAGTCCATAGTCTCACTGCTCTTACAGTATAGAGTCCATAGTCTCACTGCTCTTACAGTAAATAGTCCATAGTCTCACTGCTCTTACAGTAAAGAGTCCATAGTCTCACTGCTCTTACAGTAGAGTCCATAGTCTCACTGCTCTTACAGTAAATAGTCCATAGTCTCACTGCTCTTACAGTAAAGAGTCCATAGTCTCACTGCTCTTACAGTAAAGAGTCCATAGTCTCACTGCTCTTACAGTAAAGAGTCCATAGTCTCACTGCTCTTACAGTAAAGAGTCCATAGTCTCACTGCTCTTACAGTATAGAGTCCATAGTCTCACTGCTCTTACAGTATAGAGTCCATAGTCTCACTGCTCTTACAGTATAGAGTCCATAGTCTCACTGCTCTTACAGTAAAGAGTCCATAGTCTCACTGCTCTTACAGTAAAGAGTCCATAGTCTCACTGCTCTTACAGTAAAGAGTCCATAGTCTCACTGCTCTTACAGTATAGATTCCATAGTCTCACTGCTCTTATAGTATAGAGCCCATAGTCTCACTGCTCTTACAGTAGAGTCCATAGTCTCACTGCTCTTACAGTAAAGAGTCCATAGTCTCACTGCTCTTACAGTATAGAGTCCATAGTCTCACTGCTCTTACAGTAAAGAGTCCATAGTCTCACTGCTCTTACAGTAAAGAGTCCATAGTCTCACTGCTCTTACAGTAAAGAGTCCATAGTCGCACTGCTCTTACAGTAAAGAGTCCATAGTCTCACTGCTCTTACAGTAAAGAGTCCATAGTCTCACTGCTCTTACAGTAGAGTCCATAGTCTCACTGCTCTTACCGTAAAGAGTCCATAGTCTCACTGCTCTTACAGTATAGAGTCCATAGTCTCACTGCTCTTACAGTAAAGAGTCCATAGTCTCACTGCTCTTACAGTAAAGAGTCCATAGTCTCACTGCTCTTACAGTAAATAGTCCATAGTCTCACTGCTCTTACCGTAAAGAGTCCATAGTCTCACTGCTCTTACAGTATAGAGTCCATAGTCTCACTGCTCTTACAGTAAAGAGTCCATAGTCTCACTGCTCTTACAGTATAGAGTCCATAGTCTCACTGCTCTTACAGTAAAGAGTCCATAGTCTCACTGCTCTTACAGTAAAGAGTCCATAGTCTCACTGCTCTTACAGTAAAGAGTCTATAGTCTCACTGCTCTTACAGTAAAGAGTCCATAGTCTCACTGCTCTTACAGTAAAGAGTCCATAGTCTCATTGCTCTTACAGTAAAGAGTCCATAGTCTCACTGCTCTTACCGTAAAGAGTCCATAGTCTCACTGCTCTTACAGTATAGAGTCCATAGTCTCACTGCTCTTACAGTAAAGAGTCCATAGTCTCACTGCTCTTACAGTAAAGAGTCCATAGTCTCACTGCTCTTACAGTAAATAGTCCATAGTCTCACTGCTCTTACCGTAAAGAGTCCATAGTCTCACTGCTCTTACAGTATAGAGTCCATAGTCTCACTGCTCTTACAGTAAAGAGTCCATAGTCTCACTGCTCTTACAGTATAGAGTCCATAGTCTCACTGCTCTTACAGTAAAGAGTCCATAGTCTCACTGCTCTTACAGTAAAGAGTCCATAGTCTCACTGCTCTTACAGTAAAGAGTCCATAGTCTCATTGCTCTTACAGTAAAGAGTCCATAGTCTCACTGCTCTTACAGTAAAGAGTCCATAGTCTCACTGCTCTTACAGTAAAGAGTCCATAGTCTCACTGCTCTTACAGTAAAGAGTCCATAGTCTCACTGCTCTTACAGTATAGAGTCCATAGTCTCACTGCTCTTACAGTATAGAGTCCATAGTCTCACTGCTCTTACAGTATAGAGTCCATAATCTCACTGCTCTTACAGTATAGAGTCCATAGTCTCACTGCTCTTACAGTAAAGAGTCCATAGTCTCACTGCTCTTACAGTAAAGAGTCCATAGTCTCACTGCTCTTACAGTATACACTGCGTGCAGAACTATTAGGCAAATGAGTATTTTGACCACATCATCCTCTTTATGCATGTTGTCTTACTCCAAGCTGTATAGGCTCGAAAGCCTACTACCAATTAAGCATATTAGGTGATGTGCATCTCTGTAATGAGAAGGGGTGTGGTCTAATGACATCAACACCCTATATTAGGTGTGCATAATTATTAGGCAACTTCCTTTCCTTTCGCAAAATGGGTCAAAAGAAGGACTTGACAGGCTCAGAATAGTCAAAAATAGTGAGATATCTTGCAGAGGGATGCAGCACTCTTAAAATTGCAAAGCTTTTGAAGCGTGATCATCGAACAATCAAGCGTTTCATTCAAAATAGTCAACAGGGTCGCAAGAAGCGCGTGGAAAAACCAAGGCGCAAAATAACTGCCCATGAACTGAGAAAAGTCAAGCGTGCAGCTGCCAAGATGCCACTTGCCACCAGTTTGGCCATATTTCAGAGTTGCAACATCACTGGAGTGCCCAAAAGCACAAGGTGTGCAATACTCAGAGACATGGCCAAGGTAAGAAAGGCTGAAAGACGACCACCACTGAACAAGACACACAAGCTGAAACGTCAAGACTGGGCCAAGAAATATCTCAAGACTGATTTTTCTAAGGTTTTATGGACTGATGAAATGAGAGTGAGTCTTGATGGGCCAGATGGATGGGCCCGTGGCTGGATTGGTAAAGGGGAGAGAGCTCCAGTCCGACTCAGACGCCAGCAAGGTGGAGGTGGAGTACTGGTTTGGGCTGGTATCATCAAAGATGAGCTTGTGGGGCCTTTTCGGGTTGAGGATAGAGTCAAGCTCAACTCCCTGTCCTACTGCCAGTTTCTGGAAGACACCTTCTTCAAGCAGTGGTACAGGAAGAAGTCTGCATCCTTCAAGAAAAACATGATTTTCATGCAGGACAATGCTCCATCACAAGCGTCCAAGTACTCCACAGCGTGGCTGGCAAGAAAGGGTATAAAAGAAGAAAATCTAATGACATGGCCTCCTTGTTCACCTGATCTGAACCCCATTGAGAACCTGTGGTCCATCATCAAATGTGAGATTTACAAGGAGGGAAAACAGTACACCTCTCTGAACAGTGTCTGGGAGGCTGTGGTTGCTGCTGCACGCAATGTTGATGGTGAACAGATCAAAACACTGACAGAATCCATGGATGGCAGGCTTTTGAGTGTCCTTGCAAAGAAAGGTGGCTATATTGGTCACTGATTTGTTTTTGTTTTGTTTTTGAATGTCAGAAATGTATATTTGTGAATGTTGAGATGTTATATTGGTTTCACTGGTAAAAATAAATAATTGAAATGGGTATATATTTGTTTTTTGTTAAGTTGCCTAATAATTATGCACAGTAATAGTCACCTGCACACACAGATATCCCCCTAAAATAGCTAAAACTAAAAACAAACTAAAAACTACTTCCAAAAATATTCAGCTTTGATATTAATGAGTTTTTTGGGTTCATTGAGAACATGGTTGTTGTTCAATAATAAAATTAATCCTCAAAAATACAACTTGCCTAATAATTCTGCACTCCCTGTAGAGTCCATAGTCTCACTGCTCTTACAGTATAGAGTCCATAGTCTCACTGCTCTTACAGTATAGAGTCCATAGTCTCACTGCTCTTACAGTAAAGAGCCCATAGTCTCACTGCTCTTACAGTACAGAGTCCATAGTCTCACTGCTCTTACAGTAAAGAGTCCATAGTCTCACTGCTCTTACAGTAAAGAGTCCATAGTCTCACTGCTCATACAGTAAAGAGTCCATAGTCTCACTGCTCTTACAGTATAGAGTCCATAGTCTCACTGCTCTTACAGTAAAGAGTCCATAGTCTCACTGCTCCTACAGTAAAGAGTCCATAGTCTCACTGCTCTTACAGTAAAGAGTCCTATAGTCTCACTGCTCTTACAGTAAGGAGTCCATAGTCTCACTGCTCTTACAGTAAAGAGTCCATAGTCTCACTGCTCTTACAGTAAAGAGTCCATAGTCTCACTGCTCTTACAGTAAAGAGTCCATAGTCTCACTGCTCTTACAGTAAAGAGTCCATAGTCTCACTGCTCATACAGTATAGAGTCCATAGTCTCACTGCTCTTACAGTAAAGAGTCCATAGTCTCACTGCTCTTACAGTATAGAGTCCACAGTCTCACTGCTCTTACAGTAAAGAGTCCATAGTGTCACTGCTCTTACAGTATAGAGTCCACAGTCTCACTGCTCTTACAGTAAAGAGCCCATAGTCTCACTGCTCTTACAGTACAGAGTCCATAGTCTCACTGCTCTTACAGTATAGAGTCCATAGTCTCACTGCTCTTACAGTAAAGCGTCCATAGTCTCACTGCTCTTACAGTAAAGAGTCCATAGTCTCACTGCTCTTACAGTAAAGAGTCCATAGTCTCACTGCTCTTACAGTATATAGTCCATAGTCTCACTGCTCTTACAGTAAAGAGTCCATAGTCTCACTTCTCTTACAGTATAGAGTCCATAGTCTCACTGCTCTTACAGTATAGAGTCCATAGTCTCACTGTTCTTACAGTAAAGAGTCCATAGTCTCACTGCTCTTACAGTAAAGAGTCCATAGTCTCACTGCTCTTACAGTATAGAGTCCATAGTCTCACCGCTCTTACAGTAAAGAGTCCATAGTCTCACCGCTCTTACAGTAAAGAGTCCATAGTCTCACTGCTCTTACAGTAAAGAGTCCATAGTCTCACTGCTCTTACAGTAAAGAGTCCATAGTCTCACTGCTCTTACAGTATATAGTCCATAGTCTCACTGCTCTTACAGTATAGAGTCCATAGTCTCACTGCTCTTACAGTATAGAGTCCATAGTCTCACTGCTCTTACAGTATAGAGTCCATAGTCTCACTGCTCTTACAGTATAGAGTCCATAGTCTCACTGCTCTTACAGTAAAGAGCCCATAGTCTCACTGCTCTTACAGTACAGAGTCCATAGTCTCACTGCTCTTACAGTATAGAGTCCATAGTCTCACTGCTCTTACAGTAAAGAGTCCATAGTCTCACTGCTCTTACAGTAAAGAGTCCATAGTCTCACTGCTCTTACAGTAAAGAGTCCATAGTCTCACTGCTCTTACAGTATAGAGTCCATAGTCTCACTGCTCTTACAGTAAAGAGTCCATAGTCTCACTGCTCTTACAGTAAAGAGTCCATAGTCTCACTGCTCTTACAGTAAAGAGTCCATAGTCTCACTGCTCTTACAGTATAGAGTCCATAGTCTCACTGCTCTTACAGTAAAGAGTCCATAGTCTCACTGCTCTTACAGTATAGAGTCCACAGTCTCACTGCTCTTACAGTAAAGAGTCCATAGTCTCACTGCTCTTACAGTATAGAGTCCACAGTCTCACTGCTCTTACAGTAATGAGCCCATAGTCTCACTGCTCTTACAGTACAGAGTCCATAGTCTCACTGCTCTTACAGTATAGAGTCCATAGTCTCACTGCTCTTACAGTAAAGAGTCCATAGTCTCACTGCTCTTACAGTAAAGAGTCCATAGTCTCACTGCTCTTACAGTAAAGAGTCCATAGTCTCACTGCTCTTACAGTATATAGTCCATAGTCTCACTGCTCTTACAGTAAAGAGTCCATAGTCTCACTGCTCTTACAGTAAAGAGTCTATAGTCTCACTGCTCTTACAGTGTAGAGTCCATAGTCTCACTGCTCTTACAGTAAAGAGTCCATAGTCTCACTGCTCTTACAGTAAAGAGTCCATAGTCTCACTGCTCTTACAGTAAAGAGTCCATAGTCTCACTGCTCTTACAGTAAAGAGTCCATAGTCTCACTGCTCTTACAGTATAGAGTCCATAGTCTCACTGCTCTTACAGTAAAGAGTCCATAGTCTCACTGCTCTTACAGTAAAGAGTCCATAGTCTCACTGCTCTTACAGTAAAGAGTCCATAGTCTCACTGCTCTTACAGTAAAGAGTCCATAGTCTCACTGCTCTTACAGTAAAGAGTCCATAGTCTCACTGCTCTTACAGTAAAGAGTCCATAGTCTCACTGCTCTTACAGTATAGAGTCCATAGTCTCACTGCTCTTACAGTAAAGAGTCCATAGTCTCACTGCTCTTACAGTATAGAGTCCATAGTCTCACTGCTCTTACAGTAAAGAGTCCATAGTCTCACTGCTCTTACAGTAAAGAGTCCATAGTCTCACTGCTCTTACAGTAAAGAGTTCATAGTCTCACTGCTCTTACAGTAAAGAGTCCATAGTCTCACTGCTCTTACAGTAAAGAGTCCATAGTCTCACTGCTCTTACAGTAAAGAGTCCATAGTCTCACTGCTCTTACAGTAAAGAGTCCATAGTCTCACTGCTCTTACAGTACAGAGTCCATAGTCGCACTGTTCTTACAGTAAAGAGTCCATAGTCTCACTGCTCTTACAGTATAGAGTCCATAGTCTCACTGCTCTTACAGTAAAGAGTCCATAGTCTCACTGCTCTTACAGTAAAGAGTCAATAGTCTCACCGCTCTTACAGTAAAGAGTCCATAGCCTCACTGCTCTTACAGTATAGAGTCCATAGTCTCACCGCTCTTACAGTAAAGAGTCCATAGTCTCACTGCTCTTACAGTAAAGAGTCAATAGTCTCACTGCTCTTACAGTAAAGAGTCCATATTCTCACTACTCTTACAGTAAAGAGTCCATAGTCTCACTGCTCTTACAGTATAGAGTCCATAGTCTCACTGCTCTTACAGTAAAGAGTCCATAGTCTCACTGCTCTTACAGTAAAGAGTCCATAGTCTCACTGCTCTTACAGTATAGAGTCCATAGTCTCACTGCTCTTACAGTAAAGAGTCCATAGTCTCACTGCTCTTACAGTAAAGAGTCCATAGTCTCACTGCTCTTACAGTATAGAGTCCATAGTCTCACTGCTCTTACAGTAAAGAGTCCATAGTCTCACTGCTCTTACAGTAAAGAGTCCATAGTCTCACTGCTCTTACAGTAAAGAGTCCATAGTCTCACTGCTCTTACAGTAAAGAGTCCATAGTCTCACTGCTCTTACAGTAAAGAGTCCATAGTCTCACTGCTCTTACAGTAAAAAGTCCATAGTCTCACTGCTCTTACAGTAAAGAGTCCATAGTCTCACTGCTCTTACAGTACAGAGTCCATAGTCGCACTGTTCTTACAGTAAAGAGTCCATAGTCTCACTGCTCTTACAGTATAGAGTCCATAGTCTCACTGCTCTTACAGTAAAGAGTCCATAGTCTCACTGCTCTTACAGTAAAGAGTCAATAGTCTCACCGCTCTTACAGTAAAGAGTCCATAGCCTCACTGCTCTTACAGTATAGAGTCCATAGTCTCACCGCTCTTACAGTAAAGAGTCCATAGTCTCACTGCTCTTACAGTAAAGAGTCAATAGTCTCACTGCTCTTACAGTAAAGAGTCCATATTCTCACTTCTCTTACAGTAAAGAGTCCATAGTCTCACTGCTCTTACAGTAAAGAGTCCATAGTCTCACTGCTCTTACAGTAAAGAGTCCATAGTCTCACTGCTCTTACAGTATAGAGTCCATAGTCTCACTGTTCTTACAGTAAAGAGTCCATAGTCTCACTGCTCTTACAGTAAGGAGTCCATAGTCTCACTGCTCTTACAGTATAGAGTCCATAGTCTCACTGCTCTTACAGTAAAGAGTCCATAGTCTCACTGCTCTTACTGTAAAGAGTCCATAGTCTCACTGCTCTTACAGTATAGAGTCCATAGTCTCACTGCTCTTACAGTAAAGAGTCCATAGTCTCACTGCTCTTACAGTATAGAGTCCATAGTCTCACTGCTCTTACTGTAAAGAGTCCATAGTCTCACTGCTCTTACAGTATAGAGTCCATAGTCTCACTGCTCTTACAGTATAGAGTCCATAGTCTCACTGCTCTTACAGTATAGAGTCCATAGTCTCACTGCTCTTACAGTATAGAGTCCATAGTCTCACTGCTCTTACAGTATAGAGTCCATAGTCTCACTGCTCTTACAGTACAGAGTCCATAGTCTCACTGCTCTTACAGTACAGAGTCCACAGTCTCACTGCTCTTACAGTATAGAGTCCATAGTCTCACTGCTCTTACAGTATATAGTCCATAGTCTCACTGCTCTTACAGTATAGAGTCCATAGTCTCACTGCTCTTACAGTAAAGAGTCCATAGTCTCACTGCTCTTACAGTATAGAGTCCATAGTCTCACTGCTCTTACAGTAAAGAGTCCATAGTCTCACTGCTCTTACAGTATAGAGTCCATAGTCTCACTGCTCTTACAGTAAAGAGTCCATAGTCTCACTGCTCTTACAGTAAAGAGTCCATAGTCTCACTGCTCTTACAGTATAGAGTCCATAGTCTCACTGCTCTTACAGTATAGAGTCCATAGTCTCACTGCTCTTACAGTATATAGTCCATAGTCTCACTGCTCTTACAGTAAAGAATCCGATCTATGATGATGTAGAAGATGCAGCATTAATAACCAACAAGCCAGAAGTAGAAAACTGTGCAGAAGAGCTGACAATCTAATGCAGATAAGAGAAGTGACATGATAGTTTGCTTGTAAGAGGTACAGAGATTATTATCTGCAGGAACTTACAATCTAATCTGTCTCTCATGGAGATGTTTACTCTGGTTGGAAACCACCACATTTTAGCTGCGGTTTAATCACTAGAGACCTTGTGTACCTCAGATGATGCAACTGATTTGGGGCCCGTGATGGGAGGGGCCCGGTGCATGCTGGTTGCAGGTAAAACCTGTATAGTGATCCATCACCAGGAGGAGTGGAATGAACCTAAGAATGACGAAAAGAAGTTCCTCCTGTGAAAGGATGTGTGGGGGGTGTTATTTGCACGACTTGGGGGTCCCCTCGCTCTTGTGTTCCTCCTGGAGGTTCTCTGATGTAAAGTATTCCAGAATCAGCGCCCTTCTTGTCTGGTTTTGCAGATCTGCTGGAATGCGATTGGCTCGACCTCTCAATAGTTGTCCCTTCCATTATGTCAAGGTAACAAAGGAGTCGCTGTGCACACAGAATGGGGGTGGCGGTCTGTTGGGACATGACTGTGGTGATTGTGATTAATTACTAGCGGGAGTATCTCTTTCCAGTGGGTTTGTGATGTGGTGAGGGGGCGTGGCCTAGTATTGTCACTGTGTCAATAAAGCTTGGAACGTTTCACATGACTTGATGGTTGGATAAAAAGCCTGAAGAGTTAACCCTTTGGAGCCTGGAATCGGACATCTTCTTTGCCTCTTAGCATAAGGCCGGCATGTAATAATGTGGGTAACCTTGTGATCATCATAAAACGTGCAAAAGTAGGAATTGGAATAGGGAAAGGCAGAGAAAACTGTCTGCTAGGGAGTGGGAAGCGAGGAGCTGTGGCAGGATGTGCCCCCTAGTGTAGCTGCAGCACTACCTGCAAGAACATTTCTTTTTTTTCCTATTTGAACAGAAACAGTGAGAAGATGAGTTTTTTTTTCTCCCGGAGCTGGCCAATCACAGCGGAGCGCGTCACACTCAAGGAGAAGGGGGGGGCACAGTGTCGCAACAGAGGAACGGATCAGTAAAAAAAGAGCACAATGACATCTCCTAATCTGGGGCTACTGCGGCAAGTAGTGATTTTAGCAAGTAAGAACTGAGGAAAGATGTTCTTTAAATCTCTGAGTGAAAAAGTGAAACACTCATCCGAAAACTATGTCAGGGCCTCTCCAGATAGTTCTTTGCAAAATATAGCAATACTAGTGTACAACGTGTGTCTTACAATACAGAGGTGTGAAAACACAAGAAATACTAGTCCAAAATCCGTATCACGTCATCTCCAGTTCATGTGTTGGTGTCGGGGGATAATCTCATAGTAGGTTGACAACTTGTTGGCATATTTGAAAGCACAGGAGACATTAGGCCCAAATCTGTTAGAGGCATCAATGCAGCATTATTTCCAAAGTCAGTTGTCAGTAGCAGTGTCTTCAGTGTGTTTGTGGAAAGTAAAGCCTTATGGTTCCCCTGGCCGCTGGCGCCTCCTTGTGGCAGCAGTGTCTGGTTGCTGGGGGAACCACGAATGCAGGGCAGCCCTTGCTGATGTCGGAGCCCCGGGCCAATGAGAGGGTACACCGGACCTCCCAAACATCAGGGCATGGTGGGGTGAGCTTCTTTTTCTCTGGTATATAAGGCCAGCACCTGCCTAGGGTTATTGTGCAAGCAGGTAGGGATAGTAGGTCCGGGCAGTTTAGGGCTGCACGATCGCTGTTTGAGTGTGACGGCAGTCATTATCCTAACAAGATGGTCCTTCCTGCCCCTTCCTAGTAGGGCACCTTCTTTTTAACTAAGAAGAGGCAATAAAAATCCACCACACCCTATGGCAGACAATCTCCTTGTTGACTACTTGTGTGAGAGCAGTCACCGTTTGAACTTCCCTGAGAAGTAGGTTCAGGAGAAGGCTGGGGATCAACACAGGCCTAGCTCTATGGTGGCAATAATGACACCCGTGGCCACTGTATTGAGGATCGGAGCCAAGGAGCCCACCGAAGACACTGATGATGCATGTGTGTTGGAGACAGGATATGAGAGCAAGATCGGGGTGGCTGTGGAAGGCGCAGCACTAAGAAGTGGCTTTTGCGCTGTGGCATTAGAAGAATTCTGATATCTCTGACTTTTAGTCTAACCAGACTGTCTATTACTCTGTAATTCCTCCAGCGCCGTTCTATGGAAGCAGTAGGTTTAAAGAGCACACCAAATGCTTGACATAACTTCTTTATTAACTTCTACTTTTCTTCATATATAACACTGCCGCCTCCGCAGCAGATAGTCCATGTACTTTATGCAGCACGCCAGACCTGCAGGGTATTGCGACAGTGAGGTCACGGTTATGGGCAGTCGAGGGTTACTCACTTTTTGGAGGAGAATCCTGGGCAGGCATGCGGCAGTGAATGAGAGGTAGACACAAGTTCCTCTGGGGCACACTCTGTATGGAGAGACCTGGCCTGATGTTGGGTGAGGTGCCCTGGATGTTGCAGGTGTTTTGAGTGCCTGGGGCAAGGTCCCTTTAAGAATCGTGACGCCAGTGCCTGTAACGGTGGCACACCGTTTGCAGGAGGATTAATGGAGTACACAGGTGGTAAACCAATCGTTGCTTTACTTTAGGAAACAGTCCAACTTTATACAGACAGTTGCAGTAGGTGATAATAATGCAGTCCTTTATAGTACAAATTCACAGCAGGTTTACTTCACAGCACAGCAGGTTTCAATCTTGCAAGATACTTGGAGGGTAAACAGTTAATGCTTTGCAGTACAATGCTGCTCTATCCCCACAGCTATTCTAGCTGGCTGGATCCCAAGGCCCAGATGCCTAATTGCTGGCTTGAATCCTTGGTATATGAATTCCTTCCTCCAGTATTGGCACTTGCTTTAACTATTACAGTACCTTTGCTTATGAGCTGGATTCTCTGCTGGATTAAATAGATGACTGCAGGTTTCTCCCAGGAGGTGCACTCCTACTACTGGGGTGTCTTTACTGAGCTAAGCTTAGCCTCAGGAGCTTCAGGTTACTTAGGTGTCGCTTCTAGTTCCCTGGAATACACTGCCTCTCCCCTGTCCAGGCCTTCCTATATATATATAGGGCTCTCTAGCTCCCCCTAACGTCTGGGAGGCTAAACTGCACACTGACAGGCCTGACACCCAGATAAAACAGGGAAATACAACACATGACAGTAAATGAAATAAACACATTAACCCTTGTGTAGTGCCCACCTTTACCTAGTGGGACACTACATACCCCCACGCTATGACGTTGCCCGTCCTCGGCGCAACATAAAGGGGTCCGCCCAACTGGAAAACGCAGCCTGAAAGACAAAATGAGAACAGGCATGCACAACAATCACCACAGTAGCAATATAAATATGACAGACAATGTCACTGAAAGTTGTGGTGATAAGGGGCGTCGTTCTCTTCTCTCAGGATAATTTAAGGGAACAGGGGCGCTGACCTGGTGCAGCGTATCAATAAAACCAGGATAGTCCATAGGAAAATATAAAACAATTAAAAGTTCTTGGAGGCTCAAAGGATAACATGAGTCCGTACCCAGGTTTGCAAAGGTTAAACAGGGGTTTGCTGTGAGGGGCTACCTGGGCCCATAATGTCTCCAAACCTCACAGGTGGGTGTCCCCTGGTAGACCGCGTGGACCTCCTTACTGGCAGAGGTTCTTCCTGCCTGGACTCAGGAAGGTCAGAGGAGCCCACCGCCTCTGGAGCTACTTCAGGAGCTCTCTGGGGCAAGGTGTCCTGAGGCTGAGGGCTAACAGGAACTGGAGCTGGGACCATCAAGTTCAACCAGGGTGTGAGAAACCAATGGAGCGGTTCTTTGTCATAGAGTAAGTTCTCCACAGCCTGCATAGGGTCCACAGGTGGAGCTGGCAATTCAGTTTTAGGAGACTCCGGCTCAATGTCCTCTGCCGCTGGTTCTCCTTCTATACAAGGCTTTAAACAATTTCTATGGACAATTTGAGAACCTTTACCTTCTCTGGAGACTTGGTAAATATGAGCTTCAGCATTGGGGATGGCAGAAATAATATAGGGAATCCTTTCCCATTTACTGTCCAACTTGCTGGTTCGGTGGTTGTTTTTTAACCATACCTTGTCTCCTAGGGCTAGGGGTTCTGCATGGGCAGCCTGGTCATAGTCTTTTTGTTGTCGTTCCCGAGCATTCTCCATGCGTTCCTGAACGATCTCCTTAGCATTGAGGAGACGTCTTCGGTGTTCCACTACCCAATCAGTCCTTGGCAGTGGGTTAATCACATCCGGCACTTGCACACCCAGGGAGTGATCCGCAGGCAACCTCCCTTTTCGGCCAAACATCAAATAGAACGGGGTGGAACAATGAATGGTGTTGTTGTAAGTGTACATAAGCTGTGGCAACAAAGTAGGCCAATCACCCCTCGTCTCAGGGGGTACTGCTCTCAGCATTTCAATGAGAGTTTGATTCATCTTTTCACAGAGCCCGTTACCTTGCGGATGATAGGCGGTGGTCCGGACTTTCTGGCAATTATGCAGCAGGCACATCTCTTGAAACAGCTGTGACTCAAACGCAGACCCTTGGTCAGTGAGGATCCTCTCTGGGCAGCCGTAAGGCAAAAGGAAATGCTTCCAGAACGCCTCTGCTGTAGTCTTAGCTGTCAGGTCTTTCACAGGCACTGCTACGACAAACTTAGTGAAGTGATCAATAATAGTCATGGCATAAGTATACCCTGAGCGACTCGGCTCCAACTTCACATGATCAATAGCAACAAGTTCTAAAGGAGTTTTACTTACGATAGGATGGAGAGGCGCCCTCTGGTCATGGCGTTCCGTCCGCCCCACAGGACAGGCAGTGCATTCTAGGCACCATTTCTCAATATCTTCTCTCATCCGAATCCAATAGAATCTTCTGCGAATGGTGGCCTCAGTCTTCTGCACACCGAAGTGTCCGGACTGGTTGTGGTACATGTCCAGTACCAGGCTGGCATCCCGACGTGGGATGAGGATCTGATATATCCTATCACAGGACACTGGATCCAGACTCCTTCTGAGCAACAGGCCTCTTTGAAGGAAGAGTTGGTGGCGATGTCTCCACAGTCTCGCTAGTTCTGGGTCTGCACTCTTCCTGCGGATTCTCTCAGGGGTTTTCCCACTGGTGAGGAAGTTGAGCAGTTCACCGAGGACTCTACTTTCGGACTGGAGCTTAATCCACCTTTCTTGGTCGCCTCTGGACTCAGGAACATCTGATGAGGGAGGATCAGCAGCAGGGAGGTTTTCAGTATGGATATTATCCTGCTGGGCAAATTTATTGTAGAACGCTGGCATTTCCACTTCTTCCCAGGCATCCTTTGGTTCATCTGGGGCTTCTGTAGTGGGAAGCTGCGACAGGGCATCAGCGTTATCGTTGGAGCGGCCTGCCCGGTATTTCACAGTGAAGTCATAGTTGGCAAGGCGGGAGGCCCATCTTTGCTCCAGTGCCCCTAATTTGGCTGTATTCAGATGTGCCAGGGGGTTATTGTCCGTGAAGGCAACAAACGGTGTGGCAGCGAGATAGTCTTTGAACTTTTCGGTCACAGCCCACACTAAGGCAAGAAACTCCAGCTTGAAGGAACTGTAGTTCTGGTCGTTCTTTTCAGCTCCCTTCAGGGATCTGCTGGCGTAGGCAATTACCCTTTCTTTGTTATCTTGCACTTGAGCCAACACGGCCCCCAGGCCTCTTTTACTGGCATCTGTGTAGAGGTGGAATGGCTTCTGATAATCTGGGTAACCCAGAACAGGGAGTTCAGTCAACTTCCTCTTTAGGAGCTGAAAGGCAATTTCCCGTTCTTCGTTCCACTCAACAGGAATTGGAGTTTTTGGGCTCTTCTTTGGATGCCCCCTCAGGAGTTCCTGAATGGGATCCGCAATTTGTGCGAAATGCGGGATGAAATGCCTGTAATACCCTGCAAAACTGAGAAAGCTTCTCACCTCTTTCACGGTGGTAGGAGTCGGGCAAATGGCGGACGGCAGAAAGTTTATCAGGATCAGGCTGTACTCCTTCGGCACTGACAGCGTGCCCGAGGTATTTGACCGCTGGTTTCAGCAGGTGGCACTTGGATGGCTTGATTTTGAGGCCATATTTGGTAAGGACTTGGAACACTTCCGCCAGGTGTTCTAGGTGGTCCTCATACGTCTTGGAGTATATAATGACGTCATCTAGGTATAACAATACGATTTCAAAGTTCCTATGGCCCAAACAACGTTCCATCAGCCGTTGAAATGTCCCTGGAGTGTTACACCGTCCAAACGGCATGTAGTTAAATTCAAACAGGCCCATAGGTGTAGTGAAAGCAGTCTTTTCTCGATCTTCTGGGGCCATAGGCACTTGCCAGTACCCACTAGTTAAGTCCAAGGTGGAAAAATAGGCCGATGACCCCAGGGCAGTCAAGGACTCCTCAATGCGTGGTAGTGGATAAGCATCTTTGTGGGTGATTTGATTGATCTTTCTGTAATCCACGCAGAACCTTATGCTGCCATCTTTCTTTCGGACAAGGACTAAGGGCGCAGCCCAGGGACTATGACTGTCCCGGATTATATTAGAGTCCTTCATCTCCTGTGTCATCTCTTTCACAGACTGATAGGTAGTAGGTGGTATGGGTCTGTGTCTCTCCTTAATAGGAGGATGAGAGCCAGTGGGTATGGTGTGTTTGATTACACTGACCTCTCCGTAGTCCGTGGAGTGCTTGCTGAAAGCTTTGTGATGTTCTCTCACCAGCTTCAGAACTCCCTCTATTTGCTCTTTCGGGGTGAATTCCCCACATGAAGCTCTTCCCACCAGGATGCTGTTGATGTGTTGGCGATGATGCTGCTGCTCTGTGTGGTCTGGAACGTCTCCGTGGCAGGCAGACGAATAACATCCTGGAAAGACACCTGGAAAAGCTGAGCAACGGGTCAGTGCTTAAAAAGAGTAACGGGATGATCACCAAAGTTAATTAAACGAACAGGCACTTTACCTTGGGACACGGTCACCAGACTCTTTGTTGTTCGTACGAAGGGATGATTCTCAATCTGGATGGGTTCCACTAGGGCTTGATAGTCCTGACCCTGGATCCTTAACACCGCACGGCAGCAAAGGATGATCTGAGAATTTGGAGGCAGGATTACTGGCCGGTTGTCCCGGATCCGGACAGTACAAATTTCCCCTTTTTTGTTGGCAAACCTTTGTTGAGCGCACAGCACGCCGATAGTCTTTTGGATGACCCTTCTGGAAGCAGGCGAGGCTGAGGATATAGTTTGGTTCAATGCCTCAAGCACTTCAGAGTAACAGTTTTTAAGGACATTGGTCCCTAGGATCACAGGGTGGCCTCCTTTATCTCCTGCTTGTACCACAATCACACCTTGCTGTGGTAAGGTGGCCTCTCCCACCTGAAGAGTAGGTTCCCGGTATCCGTGGACTTTCACTGGCTTCCCGTTGCTGGCAATGATATCTAGCCAGGACTCTGGTGGCAGGGTGAGGAGACTTGGATCCCAGAACTTGTCAAAGGCAGGTCTTTGGATGGTGGTGACTTGTGACCCCGTGTCCAGAAGGGCTTCAAAGGGTACCCCGTTGATACATATTTTAATTTTTGGACGGGATCCCACGTATTTAGGCATCCAGCTTGGATCCTTTGGACCTACTGTTCTACCTCCCGAGGGGCGGTCCTCTGCCTCAGGGGTTGCCCGTTTAACTGCCATCACATTGATTCAGTATGTCCATATTTTTTGCAATAGTGGCAAACAGGCTGTTTTCGATTTCTAGACCGATAATTTGGCCGTCCATCAGGTTCTTTTGGGTAGACATCCCTATAGGCAGGTGGGAGTCTTGGAGGAAAAGGGCCTTCATCCTCCAACAGTATTGGTCTTTCCCACTCCTCTATTTTCTTGCATACTTTCTCTAAGCTCAGAGTGAGATGGTTCACCTGCTCCATTAGTGATGCCACCACATCTGTTACTGGAGCTTGAGTGGCTTGACTGACTCCAGCCGGCCCCACATTAACAGTCTTTGATTGACAAACCTGAGATTCAGACGAGGCTGCTGGCCCTGCGGCCGGGTTTTGGCCTAAAATGCTGATGGCCAGCTCTTTAAAGTCCAAGAATGCACAATTGGGATGTTGGGCTGACAGCATCCTCAGCTGGCCCTCTAAATGCTCCGTACTTATTCCTGCAATGAACTGATCTCTAAGAGTCCTATCCTGATCCTCAGCTTCCTTGGGGTCCACTTGGACCACAGCCCCCAGGGTCTCTTGCAAGGACAGAGCAAAATCGCGGAGCGACTCCGCAGGTTGCTGCTTCCTGCTGAAGAATCGTATTTTAACTTCGGACACCGTTCTGGCCTCAAACGTGGTGCCGAGGCGATCAAAAATCTGTTCCAGGCTACTCTTTTCAGAACAGGGCCATGACATGACTTCCCTGCGGGCGGCCCCTTCTAACTGAGCTAGGAGGATCTCCATTTGTTGCTCGGCAGATATGGGGTAAAGCCGGAACAAGGCCAGTATCTGGTCCCTAAAGTCCTTTAACTTATGGGCTTCCCCTGAATAACGTGGGAACCAGGGGGCCCCAAAATAGTACGGCATGGTTAGCGGCATCAGGCTTGACGGTGCCGCGGCGGCAGGGGCCCTAGGGTTGGGTGCGGGTACTTCAGAAGGCACGACTGGGGCCACCTGCCCGATTTCTTCAGGTGCGGACATGGCGTTACTAGGCGGGTATGGCCCTTTAAATGTCAGAGGAGCGGACCGGAGCGATAATGTACAAAAAAATAAATAAATTTCAGGTAAAGTTTTTGGTCACTAATAGGGGACCCCCTCCGGTACCCTGGCAGGGGTCGGGAATGTTCCGGGCAAGTAATCGGAATGAGCCAGCAAAAGGTTAAAGTCGGTACTTACTCCGGTGATGCTCGCTCCAGGTCTCGCGAGATACGCGGCTACGTTCGTTGGGCGTCTTGCGCACAGCGTCAGCAGGTAGGCGCGGCCTCTCGCAGCTCCGGGATTCAGGCAGGCGGCACCTTTTTCCAGACAGGGCGGCGTTCTTCCTCCTCGTTGGCTGGGCAGTGATTTCACCTTGTTCTTTTTCGCGCCAAACAGGTCCCACGAGGCGCACTTGTAATCCAGTCAGGTTAAGCCGCCATCTTTGGACGAATCGCTGTCTATTCACTGACAGCAAGCGGTGGCTTAAGCAAACGGCAAACAGTCCAGACAATATAATCTTCACACCGCAAATTATTACAGTTCTTTGGCCCAGCAATTTTTCAATAAAGCAATAGGGCTTAGTCACTTTTTAGGCAGATAAACAGTTTTTGTAATCCAACAATGGCGCGGATATGATCGTGTCCTGTTCGTGACGCCAATTTATGCAGCACGCCAGACCTGCAGGGTATTGCGACAGTGAGGTCACGGTTATTGGCAATCGAGGGTTACTCACTGTTTGGAGGAGAACCCTGGGCAGGCATGCGGCAGTGAAGGAGAGGCAGACACAAGTTCCTCTGGGGCAAACTCTGTATGGAGAGACCTGGCCTGATGTTGGGTGAGGTGCCCTGGATGTTGCAGGTGTTTTGAGTGCCTGGGGCAAGGTCCCTTTAAGAATCGTGACGCCAGTGCCTGTAACGGTGGCACACCGATTTGCAGGAGGATTAATGGAGTACACAGGTGGTGAACCAAACGTTGCTTTACTTTAGGAAACAGTCCAACTTTATACAGACAGTTGCAGTAGGTGATAATGATGCAGTCCTTTATAGTACAAATGCACAGCAGGTTTACTTCACAGCACAGCAGGTTTACTTCACAGCAGGTTTCAATCTTGCAAGATACTTGGAGGGTATACAGTTAAAGGGTTTCTGTCACCCCACAAAACTCTTTTTTTTTTTTTTGGATAGTTATATTCCTTAAAGGTATATAATGGAGAACCGGCACTCTACATCTATCAAGGTGCTAAAGAAGCAATATACACAGGTGATGGTAAAAAAGATATATTTATTTTTAGGAGGATGGGTTTGAGAGTGGGGAGTAGGAGTAGATGTTCTAAAATTGTAGAGGTTCTAAAAAATGGGGTACTCAAGGAAAAAATGTTGATTTGCAATATGCGGCAGTGGGGGTGCACAGTAAAAAATTGTGCGGGGTGGGGGGTATGACAATACTGTGATTGTCTAGTGATGGTTGCCCCCTTTCAGTAGGTATAATGAGTAGCTGTGTCCATTAGTATGCAGTCCGTAAAAAATTGTCTTTATGTCATACCACATAAAAAAATATATAATGTAAAAAGTATATGATATGGGTAGGACAATAAAAGAATACAGGGTAAAAATTATAAGATGAAAAATAACAAGTAAAAAATAGGTGGTATATCAGTCGGGTGCTGTACTTCGGTGTGGCGTCCCACACATTTGGTGAAGACTGCACCCTGACTGTTTACCTTCTCTGCGGGGTAAGGTTCTCCTGGCTGCTGGAGCAGCCTTACAGCGCTCAGCGATGTCTGTTTCCCGGTCTTCTCGGCGTGCCGCGTGTGTGTGACGTCACTTCTCTGGCGTCTCGCGTGTCTTTGCCGGATTCAGTATTGGGATCTTCGCTGGTGGTCTTTTTTCGATCCAGGGGACTTAGATGAAATCGGTGGTGTGGAAGCGCTTCCAAAGATAGGGTTCTTAGCAGGTTTCTAGAGGGAAGTCACCAGACGCGTTTCGAAGGACTGAGCTGCCTTCTTCATCAGTGGTAGCCCTCTGACTGCCGTTGTACTGCCTTTTATGCTGCCCGTGGATCTTTCAAAAAACCTGGACTGGATCTCATTTTATATGATCCAGACTTTTGGGTGTGATGGTTCCAACGAAAACCTGGGTAAGTGCTGTTTTACTGTTTTCCTATGTTTGCTCTTTTATGTGTAACTATTTATTTTTTCTACTGCAGTTGGCGGTTATTGTTTTGGTGCTTTATTGTAGTTTCTGTTATGGTTTTGCGGTTTTTGCAGTGTCTATGTTTGCTGCGGTACCGCTGCGTTATCCGCCGGTCTGTTATGGGACTTTGCTTCTATTACCGCTATGTTTTTCTAGTGGTTAGTTCTTTATTGGTTGCTGGTTTCTATTTTGCTCTGGATTCTGTGGGTTTTTTTTTGTTTTGTTTTTCTGCGGTATTTTGTCCGTGTTGTGTTTTTGTTTGAGATGTTTGAGGTGCCTTGTGTAGTTTCTTGTTGTGGTTTCGATTTTTTATTTTGTTTTTGTTGTTGCCCTGCGGTATTGCTGCGTTTTTTCATGGTGTGTTGTGTCAAGTGGTAGCGGGGAATGTATCTTTGGTGGCGTGGGTGATAGATGAAGGTGAGTGGTTGGGGTAGTGTGTTCTGCCCTGGGTGGGAAAGAATTTTTTGTTGCTGTGCGTTTTATCCTTTGTGAATTTGGGTGCATTTTAGTGGTTTGTGTGGTGTTTTTTCTGTTGATGGTGTGTGTTTCGAATTACTAATATCTGGTGATCCATATTGGAGATATGTGTGTGTATTCCTGCAGTGCCATTGTGTTTCTAAGTGCGTTTTTGGTGCGTTTTTTTAGTGCGTCTTTTCAGCACTGTGTTTTTGGGGGTAATAGGGATTTTGTGGTACATTTGGGAGTGAGCTTTGTGTTAAGGGAGCCTAACGTGATTTTTGTTTTGTGTTGTGGCTACAGTGTTTGATTGTGATGTGTTTTGGGATGGTGATGTTTAAATGGGGGTATGTTGTGTGGGAGTGGTGTGTTCAGTGTAGGAATGGATTGTAGGCTCTGAGATGAGGAGGCTCGTCTCCTCAGCACTCCCTCAGTGCGCCTGCGCCGATGACGTCTTCTCTTTCGGTGATGTCATCGGCGCAGGCGCACTGAGGGAGTGCTGAGGAGACGAGCTTCCTCATCTCAGAGCGCCTGCGCCGAATGACCAAAGGCGCGCGATTTTTGAAATACTGACAGGGCCGGCCGGAGGAGGAGATCACGGCTGGCCCTGTCAATCAACACGACGAGGGGGCGGTTTTCTGCTGCGGCTACCAGCAAGTAGCCGCCCTACTTGCTGGTAGAGCCCTGATTTACATATTATAAAACTTCGTTTTCTAAAGAATCGGCCGCATGAAAGTAAGTAAGACTATTATATTCTCCTATATCGCGCTATAAGGAATATAACTATCCAAAAAAAAAAAAGAAGAGTTTTGTGGGGTGACAGAAACCCTTTAATGCTTTGCAGTGCAATGCTGCTCTATCCCCACAGCTATTCTAGCTGGCTGGATCCCAAGGCCCGGATGCCTAATTGCTGGCTTGAATCCTTGGTATAAAATCCTTCCTCCAGTATTGGCACTTGCTTTAACTATTACAGTACCTTTGCTTATGAGCTGGATTCTCTGCTGGATTAGATAGATGACTGCAGGTTTCTCCCAGGAGGTGCACTCCTACTACTGAGCTAAGCTTAGCCTCAGGAGCTTCAGGTTACCTAGGTGTCGCTTCTAGTTCCCTGGAATACACTGCCTCTCCCCTGTCCGGGCCTTCCTATATATATATAGGGCTTTCTAGCTCCCCCTAACGTCTGGGAGGCTAAACTGCACACTGACACCCAGAGAACACAGGGAAATACCATACATGACAGTAAATGCAATAAACACATTAACCCTTGTGTAGTGCCCACCTCTACCTAGTGGGACACTACAATAACACGTGGTGAATAAATATCTGTAAAGAATAAATCAAGGCAATTGGACGTACTGTAGATTTCTTATAAACGTTTCACTCGTTCTGTAGATTTCTTGAAACGTTTTCAAGAAATCTACAGTACGTCCAATTGCCTTGATTTATTCTCTACAGATATACCATGACCTGGATACATGAGAACCTTCACAGACACGTGGTGAATAAAGTATCACAAAATGGCGGTATGCATAAGATGGTGGTTCAACTGTTCAATCTTGTCATTCAACATAAAATGGTGGATATATTTCTCTCTTCAGTATCTGTACTCTCACTTTAAGCTATTTAAGCACTTTATGATCTCTCTGAGAGGTATATCTGAGGATAACCGATAGTTCACTTGCTCTATTTGGTTTGCTCTATACAATTGCTTTTAATCTGGTATGAGCAGTTCACATTTGTATGCAATTTGTTTGGATTGTATGGTTGTATGGTTGTAATTTGTATGCAATTTGGATTGTGAACTTTGTAGTTTGCAATTGGTGGAACTGTAAGTAAACACACATATAACTGGTTCAGTATACAGTTCTAATCACTATATTAACAGTAGGAACATTTTATAACTGTTTTAAATACCTATTTTGGCCTCTTATTTTCATAAAACACAGCTCTTAGTGGAGTGAATGTCTGTTCAGCTTCTCTCTCTGGTGAATAATGATTCTAGCAGCTCCTGCTAGGGGAATTTCCCAAACAAGCTGTGTGTGAGGCTGGTTGTGATTGGTCAAAACTCCTGGGCTGTGTGAGGCTAGCTAGGATTGGTCAACACTCCTGCCCAGCAACAACAGTTTAACTCTATGCTTTCTGTTGTTTCTGCTGTGTCCTTGAGCTTACCTTACATTATATAATGAATCTTAAAGGCACATTATCTTTTTCTGCTTCTGTGAACACAAAATATAAGAGTTTTATGACATCCAAACATGAAGTCACTGTAAATAACTCTGCTTTTGTCTTTAACACACAAACAAAGGAACGGTATTAAGGTTATTGGCAGGTCTAGCTATATAAGCACACAAGCTATATTAGCAACCTAGAACAGGTCTTAGCTGGCCAGCTACAGTGGCAAAGAGAAGGAGAAATCTAAGGAGAAGAATGGTGGCCACAGTGGAAATATAGAGTGGAGGCAAAGTACAGCCAAAACCTCCTAAAGAACTGGACCAGATCTGCTTATGTGGTCAGCTCGGGAACTGTTGATGCCGCTAATACTGTAGACACAGGCGCAAAAAGTGCCAAACCTACGCCAAGCTCAGCTTCTGCTAGGTGTTTACGAGCAACTCCTGTATGGTGTTTTTTATCCACAAGGCCAGCACACAAAACCACGGCCATGTGCAAGATCTTCAGGATTAAAATAAGCTGTGCCATTGAAACAAAAACATAGGTATCAGAGGTATTAGCATTCCCAATGAGAACAAGCCTGTCCTCCTTTTCCTGGTTCTCTTTGTGGCAGCCAACCCGCATTCCCAACAATACAGTGTCCTTGTCATTGTCATCAACTTCTTCTCCTGCTAAGACCCCTTCTCCTCCTTGTCCTTCACTCCACTGTTAGAGATCAATAACATAATGTATGACCATGACAAAACTATTCTCAACCGGCAATTAATTTGTCTACTAGCTGAACCCCCACCTGGCCAAGTTGCTGGAGGTGCAGTCACTGCCATACCCTTTAGTAGTGCCTTGTACTTTCATGTGGTGAAGAACATGGGCCAGTGCTCACGATTGACGCTGTGCAGCAAGGTGCATGCCACAGTGGACACCCAGAGTAGTGGGAGCAAATTGCCCGTTTGTAATCGCACATCGTGTATCTAACCGCGTGAGTCTTAACACTGAGAAGCATTGGTAATTTGGAACACAGTTTGCTGCTCACTGAGGAAGCGCTCTATGGGGTAGATGTGGGGGAGGGTGATAGCGGGGAGGCTGAGGAAAGTGAGGGAGCTAGCTGGGTAACCGTTAGAAAGCGGGGTAGAGGGAAGAGTGCAGGGGAGGCTAGCCCTGATCTGACACAAGGTTGGCAGATGAGGGGGAGGGACGGCACTGCTGCAGCCGGACACTTCCTCTGCCAGTCAGGGGGATGTCGTCTCCAGTAAGCAGGGCACCAGGAGAGCAGGCCAGACGGGTGCTGGTAGTGGGGGACCCCATTATTAGGGGAACAGATAGGGCGATCTGTTTTGGATCGACCAGCGCTGTGTTGTCTTCCTGGAGCTCAAGTTCGACACATCGCTGGGTCGGGTTGACAGATTACTGGGAGGGGCTGGAGAAGACCCAGCGGTCATGGTCCATATCGGAACCAATGACAAAGTTAGAGGACGGTGGAGAGTCCTTACAAAAGATTTTAGGGTAATGCCTCTCCCTATACACCCCAGCATTCTGCTAGCATCTCCTGCTGCTCTAGGACATGGTCTGCCTACCTTTAAGTCTTCTGAAATAATGACCCCTAAATCCCTTTCCTCAGATACTGAGGTTAGGACTGTATCACTGATTGTATATTCTGCTCTTGGGTTTTTACGTCCCAGGTGCATTATCTTGCACTTATCAACATTACATTTTAGTTGCCAGATTTTTGACCATTCCTCTAGTTTCCCTAAGTCCTTTTCCATTTGGTGTATCCCTCCAGGAACATCAACCCTGTTACAGATCTTTGTGTCATCAGCAAAAAGACCCACCTTACCATCGAGGCCTTCTGCAATGTCGCTGATAAAGATATTAAACAATATGGGTCCCAGAACAGATCCCTGAGGTACCCCACTGGTAACAAGACCTTGGTCTGAATATACTCCATTGACTACAACCCTCTGTTGTCTGTCGTAGGGACGGGCTGCACCTCAATGGGGAAGGGGCAGCTGTGCTGGAGGGAAGATGGACAGAAGGTTGGAGGAGGGTTTAAACTATGGACTGGGGGCTAGGAATGGAAGGAGGGACCAGAACAGTTCAAAAGGTAAAGTGTAGGGTAAACCTGAGGTAAACCTCTCAAATGTATGTATACTAATGGCAGAAGCCTGACTAATAAACCTGGACACTGGAATTGGTGATGTGTGAGGAGGACTATGACAGTGGGAATAACTGAGACACGGCTGGATGATAGCTATGACAGTGGTAATAACTGAGACACGGCTGGATGATAGCTATGACAGTGGGAATAACTGAGACACGGCTGGATGATAGCTATGACAGTGGGAATAACTGAGACACGGCTGGATGATAGCTATGACAGTGGGAATAACTGAGACATGGCTGGATGATAGCTATGACAGTGGGAATAACTGAGACATGGCTGGATGATAGCTATGACAGTGGGAATAACTGAGACACGGCTGGATGATAGCTATGACAGTGGGAATAACTGAGACACGGCTGGATGATAGCTATGACAGGGGGAATAACTGAGACATGGCTGGATGATAGCTATGACAGTGGGTATAACTGAGACACGGCTGGATGATAGCTATGACAGTGGGAATAACTGAGACATGGCTGGATGATAGCTATGACAGTGGGAATAACTGAGACACGGCTGGATGATAGCTATGACAGTGGGAATAACTGAGACACGGCTGGATGATAGCTATGACAGTGGGAATAACTGAGACACGGCTGGATGATAGCTATGACAGTGGGAATAACTGAGACATGGCTGGATGATAGCTATGAGAGTGGGAATAACTGAGACACGGCTGGATGATAGCTATGACAGTGGGAATAACTGAGACATAGCTGGATGATAGCTATGACAGTGGGAATAACTGAGACATGGCTGGATGATAGCTATGACAGTGGGAATAACTGAGACACGGCTGGATGATAGCTATAACAGTGGGAATAACTGAGACACGGCTGGATGATAGCTATGACAGTGGGAATAACTGAGACACGGCTGGATGATAGCTATGACAGTGGGAATAACTGAGACATGGCTGGATGATAGCTATGACAGTGGGAATAACTGAGACACTGCTGGATGATAGCTATGACAGTGGGAATAACTGAGACATAGCTGGATGATAGCTATGACAGTGGGAATAACTGAGACACTGCTGGATGATAGCTATGACAGTGGGAATAACTGAGACATGGCTGGATGATAGCTATGAGAGTGGGAATAACTGAGACACGGCTGGATGATAGCTATGACAGTGGGAATAACTGAGACACGGCTAGATGATAGCTATGATAGTGGGAATAACTGAGACATGGCTGGATGATAGCTATGACAGTGGGAATAACTGAGACATGGCTGGATGATAGCTATGACAGGGGGAATAACTGAGACATGGCTGGATGATAGCTATGACAGTGGGTATAACTGAGACACGGCTGGATGATAGCTATGACAGTGGGAATAACTGAGACACGGCTGGATGATAGCTATGACAGTGGGAATAACTGAGACATGGCTGGATGATAGCTATGACAGGGGGAATAACTGAGACATAGCTGGATGATAGCTATGACAGTGGGAATAACTGAGACACGGCTGGATGATAGCTATGACAGTGGGAATAACTGAGACATGGCTGGATGATAGCTATGACAGTGGGAATAACTGAGACACGGCTGGAGGATAGCTATGACAGTGGGGATAACTGAGACATGGCTGGATGATAGCTATGACAGTGGGAATAACTGAGACACGGCTGGATGATAGCTATGACAGTGGGAATAACTGAGACATGGCTGGATGATAGCTATGACAGTGGGAATAACTGAGACACAGCTGGATGATAGCTATGACAGTGGGAATAACTGAGACATGGCTGGATGATAGCTATGACAGTGGGAATAACTGAGACACGGCTGGATGATGGCTATGACAGTGGGAATAACTGAGACATGGCTGGATGATAGCTATGACAGTGGGGATAACTGAGACACGGCTGGATGATGGCTATGACAGTGGGAATAACTGAGACATGGCTGGATGATAGCTATGACAGTGGGGATAACTGAGACACGGCTGGATGATGGCTATGACAGTGGGAATAACTGAGACATGGCTGGATGATGGCTATGACTGAGAGGGGGAGGGGTTCTCCTTTATGTAAAGTCCTGTCTAAAGCCCACACTCCGTGAAGATATAAGTGAGGGACATGGACATGTGGAGTCACTGTGGGTAGAGATACATGGAGGTAAAAACAGTAATAAATTACTAATAGGAGTTTACTATAAACCACCTAATATACCAGAGTCCACAGAATATCTACTACTAAACGAGATAGACGAGGCGGCAAATCATAATGAGGAGGTTATTATGGGGGAACTCCGCAGATATAGACTGGGAAACTGAGACCTGTACATCTCATAAAGGAAACAATTAGTGTTGAGCGAACCCGAACTGTAAAGTTCGGGTTTGTACTGAACTTTAGGATTTGAGGACCTCAAACCCGAACATTTTTGTAATAGTTCGGGTTCGGGTTCGGTGTTCGCTGCTTTCTTGGCGCTTTTTGAAAGGCTGCACAGCAGCCAATCAACAAGCGGCATAATTCTTGCCCCAAGAGGCCATCACAGCCATGCCTACTATTGGCATGGCTGTGATTGGCCAGAGCAGCATGTGACCCAGGCATTACAGTACAGACCAAAAGTTTGGACACACCTTCTCATTCAACAATTTTCTTTATTTTCTTTATTTTCATGACTATGAAAATTGTAGATTCACACTGAAGGCATCAAAACTATGAATTAACACATGTGGAATTATATACATAACAAACAAGTGTGAAACAACTGAAAATATGTCATATTCTAGGTTCTTCAAAGTAGCCACCTTTTGCTTTGATTACTGCTTTGCACACTCTTGGCATTCTCTTGATGAGCTTCAAGAGGTAGTCCCCTGAAATGGTCTTCACTTCACAGGTGTGCCCTGTCAGGTTTAATAAGTGGGATTTCTTGCCTTATAAATGGGGTTGGGACCATCAGTGGCGTTGAGGAGAAGTCAGGTGGATACACAGCTGATAGTCCTACTGAATAGACTGTTAGAATTTGTATTATGGCAAGAAAAAAGCAGCTAAGTAAAGAAAAACGAGTGGCCATCATTACTTTAAGAAATGAAGGTCAGTCAGTCAGCCGAAAAATTGGGAAAACTTTGAAAGTAAGGGCTATTTGACCATGAAGGAGAGTGATGGGGTGCTGTGCCAGATGACCTGGCCTCCACAGTCAGAGGACGTGGTCGATCTGTGCCAGCTACACGCACAAGTGAAACCCCTTCCTCAGGTGCGAGTAGGCGACAGAACCTGCAGCGGTATTTGGTCGGGCCTAATGTGGCTCTACGAATGGTGAGGCCTGAACAAGTACAGGCGATAGTAGATTGGGTGGCTGACAGTGGATCCAGTTCCTTCACATTGTCTCCCACCCAGTCTCCTGCTGAAAGACCACAGTTGACACCTGCAGCCGATGTCCATCAGTCTTTCACCTCACCCCCTTGCACATCAGCCAAGCAGTCTGAGCCCTAAGTCATGCAGCAGTCTCTTCTGCTTTTTGATGACTCTGTTAGCAGGGTTTCCCAGGGCCATCCACCTAGCCCTGCCCCAGAAGTGGAAGAGATTAAGTGCACCAATGGCCAACCACTTATCTTTCAGGATGAGTACATGGGAGGACCATCGCAACACGTCTCGGATGATGACCAAACACAGGTGCCAACTGCTGGGGCTTTCTGCAGTGTGCAGACCGACAAGGAAGGCAGGGGTGAAGACTGGGTGGAAGATGATGTGGAGGACGATGAGGTCCTCGACCCCACATGGAATCAAGGTCATGTGAGTGACCTGTGTAGTTCGGAGGAAGAGGCGGTGGTCGCACAGAGCCACCAGCACAGCAGAAGAGAGAACAGGGTGCAAAAGCGGAGCGGCCGTCCTCTAGACAGTACGCCTCCTACTGCCCACCGCAGCAAGGGACCGAGCACACCAAAGCCAGCTCCAAGGAGTTCCCTGACGTGGCAGTTCTTCAGACAATGTGCTGACGAGAAGACACGAGTGGTTTGCACACTGTGCAATCAGAGCCTGAAGCGAGGCATAAACGTTCTCAACCTGAGCACAACCTGCATGACCAGGCATCTAAATGCAAAGCACGAGCTGCAGTGGAGAAGACACCTCAAAAACCAAGAAAGGTCTCTGGCTCCTCCTGCTTCCTCTTCTGCTGCAACCGGGTCCTCTTCATCCACCTCTGGAGTGACAGTGCCACCTGCCACCCCGCAGAGGATCTGCCAGCAACACCACCACCTGGGTCACCAAGCATCTCCACAATGTCCCACGGAAGCGTTCAGCTCTCCATCTCCCAAACGCTGGAGAGGGAGAGGAAGTACCCCCCTACCCACCCGCCATCCCTGGCCCTGAATGCCAGCATTTCTAAATTACTGGCCTTTGAAAAGCTGTCATTCCGTCTGGTGGAGACGGAGAGTTTTAAAGGCCTTATGGCGATGGCTGTCCCACAGTACGTCGTGCCCAGCCGCCACTACTTTTCCAGGAGAGCCATCCCTTCCCTGCACAACCAAGTGGGGGACAAGAAGAAATGTGGGAAAAGTTATTGAGGCGTAAATGTGGGACAAGTTACAGAAGCCCAAATGTGGGCCAAAAGAGTCACGCGGAATTGTGGGAAAAGCTATTGAGGCGCAAATGTTGGCCAAAAGAGTATAGCGGAAATGTGGGACAAATTATTGAAGCTTAAATGTGGTACAACTTGCTTAACCCTTTCATGACCAAGGGTCATTGATGCCCCAGTGTCCAGGTCAAAATTTACAAATCTGACACGCGTCACTTTATGTTGTAATTGCTTCAGAACACTTTTATTTATCCAAGTCATTCTGAGATTGTTTTCTCGTGACACATTGTACTTCGTGATAGTCATAAATTTGAGTCAATATATTTCACCTTTATTTATGAAAAAATCCCAAATTTACCCAAAATTTGGAAAAATTCACAATTTTCAAAATTTCTATTTCTCTGCTTCTAAAACAGAAAGTCATACCTAATAAAATATTTATTACGTAACATTTCCCATATGTCTACTTTATGTTGGCATAATTTTGGAAATGTCATTTTATTTTTTTAGGACGTTAGAGGCTTAGAAGTTTAGAAGCAATTCTTAAAATTTTTAACAAAATTTCCAAAACCCACTTTTTAAGGACCAGTTCAGGTCTAAAGTCATTTTGTGTGGCTTACAAAGTGGAACCCCCCCCATAAATGACCCCATTCTATAAACTACACCCCTCAAGTTACTCAAAACTGATTTTACAAACTTTGTTAACCCTTCAGGTGTTCCACAAGAATTAAAGGAAAATGGAGATGAAATTTCTAAATTTCACTTTTTTGGCAGATTTTCCATTTTTATTACATTTTTTTCTTTAACACATTGAGGGTTAACGTCAAACAAAACTCAATATTTATTACCCTGATTCTGCGGTTTACAGAAACACACCACATGTGGTCATAAACTGATGTAAGGGCGCACGGCAGGGCGCAGAAGGAAAGGAACGCCGTATGGTTTTTGGAGGGCAGATTTTGCTGGACTGGTTTTAGATGCCATGTCCCAATTAAAGCCCCCCTGATGCACCCCTAGAGTAGAAACTCCCAAAAAGTGACCCTATTTTGGAAATTAGGGGATAAGGTGCCAGTTTTATTGGTACTATTTTGGGGTACATATGATTTTTAATGGCTCTATATTAAGATTTTTGTGAGGCAAGGTAACTGAAAAATGGCACAGTTTTTTTTTTACAACATTCATCTGACAGGGTAGATCATGTGCTATTTTTATAGAGCAGGTTGTCACGGACGCAATGATATCAAATATGTCTACTTTCTTTGTTTGTTTGTTTCAGTTTTACATAATAAAGCATTTTTGAAAAAGAAATTATGTTTTTGTGTCTCCATTTTCTGAACGCCATATGTTTTTTATTTTTCTGCCGATCGTCTTGTGTAGGGGCTCGTTTTTTGCTAAAAGAGTTGAGGTTTTTATTGGCACCATTTTTGGGTACATAGGATTTTTTGATCATCCATTATTACACTTTATGGGGCAAGGTTTTGGAACAGTTTTTATTGAGGTGCTGGCGGTGCCCCAGCTGCGTTGGCGACCTCTTCCTCCTCCTATGCCTTTTCCTTGTGCTTCCACTGTGCCCCTGCTGTCAGGTGGGAATGCCACCAGCAGCGCGTCTACCAGCGTGCACTTGTACTCGCGCATCTTCCGATCACGCTCCAGTGACGGAATTAAGGACGGTACGTTGTCCGTGTAACGGGGATCCAGCAGCGCGGCCACCCAGTAATCAGCACAAGTTAGAATGTGGGCAACTCGGCGGTCGTTGCGGAGACACTGCAGCATGTAATCGCTCATGTGTGCCAGGCTGCCCAGAGGCAACGAAAAGTCTGTGTCCTCTGTATCCCCCCATCCACGCACCACTGATGGCCATGAGCTGGTCTGGGTGCCACCCTGCTGGTTCCACAGTTCCTCCTCCTCCATCTCCTCCTCCTCATCCTCCACCTCCTCATCCTCCAGAACTGTGCCCTGGCTGAACAATTGTGTACCTTGGGTTTGTGGGTGCAGGAACCCACCCTCGGAGCCACTTGGGAATGACTAGCTGGAAACCCTACGAAATGACCCCTCTTCCTCCTCTTCCTCCTTGGCCACCTCCTCTTCCATCATCGCCCTAAGTGTTTTCTCAAGGAGGCCTAGAAGTGGGATAGTAACGCTGATAACGGCGTCATCGCCACTGGCCATGTTGGTGGAGAACTCGAAACAACGCAACAGGGCACACAGGTCTCGCATGGAGGCCCAGTCATTGGTGGTGAAGTGTGTCTGATCCGCAGTGCGACTCACCCGTGCGTGCTGCAGCTGAAACTCCACTATGGCCTGCTGCTGCTCGCACAGTCTGTCCAGCATATGCAAGGTGGAGTTCCACCTGGTGGGCACGTCGCATATGAGGCGGTGAGCGGGAAGGCCGAAGTTACGCTGCAGCGCTGACAGGCGAGCAGCAGAAGGGTGAGAACGCCGGAAGCGCGAACAGACGGCCCGCACTTTATGCAGCAGCTCTGACATGTCGGGGTAATGTTTAACCTCTTCAGGACACATGACGTACCGGTACGTCATGTGTTGTTCCGATCACTGCCGCCCGGATTGGATATTTAATAAGTATATTCAATTATTCATGATATATTAATGCAACACATGGAACAACTACTAGAGATGACGAAGTCAGATAATTATGAAAAATGTTGATGTCTGCATCTAGTCCCATATAGGCATGTATGACCAGAGTGTATATAGGGGTAGCTGCCTTGAACAGCTTATCATATATAGACAATAGTTAGAGAAAAGATGGGAAATAAACGCTACGTATATATATTCGAGAAAATAACATACGTCACATATATACATCTGAGAATATAATAATGTGCAAGATGCTAATTACTAAATTCAGAGGGAGCAATCAGTACCTTCTATTACCAATAATCAATAGAGGTATATATGCACTAATGACAGTATATCTATGGTGCTAATAGGTTATTCTAATTATTAAATATTTTAGCATTACCTCTAATACTAAGATAGTACACAATTGGTGATATTTCATAAATATGGAATAGATAATAATGAGATATTAAATCATGAATATAAGTCAAAAACATCTATGATATTATAAGTAGGGTAGATTTATTGGGATTAACACTATGTATGCACATGACACTTTAATATTGCGACAATGTAATTGCACTGAATAATGTAATTTTTTTATTGATATATGCACTTTATTTAATATTTATGCTATATATGCACATGACACTTTATTGCATTGATGCACCTGTATAAATATGTATCCGGTACTGCATTGATGCACTTCCATAAATATGTATTTCTGAGCTCTTGCCATATATATTAACATATTAAGTATGAAATAACTATGTGGATTTAATGTAGATATAGTAATGTAATGAGCTGCTACTTAGGGATAGTATCAAAGTCTCTAACATGAAATATCTAGGAAGTGCGTATGTTGTCTCCATTATCATCATGTCACTACACTGTGGAGATGGATGAATATGGAGAATAATATATATATCCAATCTAGATTAGGTAAAATCCTTATCCTCTCATATATGCAGGAAGGTTAGACTTAGATTTCTGTGCGCGTCATGGATTGCAGATGGGAGGACTTTCGCCGTCCCGTCAGGCGAGATCCTGGTGACGTCAGACGCGTTCTGCCCTCGCCTGGATCCCGCAGACGGAAGGGCGGAAGTCCCATTAGAATCCTGAATCTAGCCATCGCATGACGCGCCACAAAGGAAATCAACGTCAGTGGAGACACATGACACTAAACGGACCGGGTCATTGGTCAATAGCCATATAAAAAGACCTCATGATTCATTAGAAAGGAAGCCCCTCCTGATGAAGCATTAGCGAAACGTGCGTCGAGGAGCGCGCCAAACAGAGCCAGCCCACACTAATACAGCACTGGATACAGGGTAAGAAAAAGAGACTTTGATCGGCTTGACTATACACATTGTAGCATCACACGTTTGCACACAGCTTTCCTACATTAAGATGGCTGACTTTACAGTGATCATCCATTGGTGAATAGTAACGCTATTGTGGACTGCCCTCCCTGACACCCGGTATGGTCTCTACATTTATGTATTTGTATATGTCTTTTTATGTCATTTAATAAAAATCTATTTTATTGGATACTATATAGTACCGATTCTCTTTGGTTGATATATAGCAAACATGGTGCCAATATTTAAAAAGGGTCCAAAAACAGAGCCCGGAAACTATAAGTTTAAAATCTGTCATGGGTAAACTTTTTGAAATTTTTCTAAGAGATGCTTTCTTGGAGTACATAAATGAAAATAAGCAAATAATGTCAGCACGGCTTCATGAGCGATCGGTCATGTCAAACTAATTTAATCAGTTTCTATGAGGAGGTAAGTTCTAGACTTGACTGCAGCGAATCAATGGATGTCGTACATTCAGGTCCATAAATATTGGGACATGGACACAATTCTAACATTTTTGGCTCTATACACCACCACAATGGATGTGAAATGAAACAAACAAGATGTGCTTTACCTGCAGACTGTCAGCTGTAATCTGAGGTATTTACATCCAAATCAGGTGAACGGTGCAGGAATTACAGCAGTTTCCATATGTGCCTCCCACTTGTTAAGGGACCAAAAGTAATGGGACAGAATAATAATCATAAATCAAACTTTCACTTTTTAATACTTGGTTACAAATCCTTTGCAGTCAATTACAGCCTGAAGTCTGGAACACATAGACATCACCAGACGCTGGGTCTCATCCCTGGTGATGCTCTGCCAGGCCTCTACTGCAACTGTCTTCAGTTCCTGCTTGTTCTTGGGGCATTTTACCTTCAGTTTTGTCTTCAGCAAGTGAAATGCAGCTCAATCGGATTCAGGTCCGGTGATTGACTTGGCCATTGCAGAACATTCCACTTCTTTCCCTTAAACTCTTGGGTTGCTTTTGCAGTATGCTTTGGGTCATTGTCCATCTGCACTGTGAAGCGCTGTCCAATGAGTTCTGAAGCATTGGGCTGAATATGAGCAGATAATATTGCCTGAAACACTTCAGAATTCATCCTGCTGCTTTTGTCAGCAGTCACATCATCAATAACTACAAGAGAAGCAGTTCCATTGGCAGCCATACATGCCCACGCCATGACACTACCACCACCATGCTTCACTGATGAGGTGGTATGCTTAGGATCATGAGCAGTTCCTTTCCTTCTCCATACTCTTCTCTTCCCATCACTCTGGTACAAGTGGATCTTGGTCTCATCTGTCCATAGGATGTTCTTCCAGAACTGTGAAGGCTTTTTTAGATGTCGTTTGGCAAACTCTAATCTGGCCTTCCTGTTTTTGAGGCTCACCAATGGTTTACATCTTGTGGTGAACCCTCTGTATTCACTCTGGTGAAGTCTTCTCCTGATGGTTGACTTTGACTTTGATGGCTTGCTTCACTGATAGTGACAGCTCTTTGGATCCCATCTTGAGAGTTGACAGCAACAGATTCCAAATGCAGATAGCAGACTGGAAATGACCTCTGGACCTTGTATCTGCTCATTGAAATTGGGGTAATGAGGGAATAACACACACCTGGCCATGGAACAGCTGAGAAGACAATTGTCCCATTACTTTTGGTCCCTTAACAAGTGGGAGGCACATATGAAAACTGTTGTAATTCCTGCACCGTTCACCTGATTTGGATGTAAATCCCCTCAAATTACAGCTGACAGTCTGCAGGTAAAGCACATCTTGTTTGTTTCATTTCAAATCCATTGTGGTGGTGTATAGAGCCCAAAATGTTAGAATTATGTCGATGTCCCAATATTTATGGACCTGACTGTATATCTCGACTTATCCAGAGCATTTGAAACTGTACAACATAAAAGGTTAGTATTAGAGATGAGCGAATTTTTCAAAAATTCGATTCGCCGGTTCGCCCAATTTTTGCGGAAAAATTTGCTTAGATCCAAATTTTTTTGTATCGAATCACGTTAAAAAACTGCTATTTCCTGTCTGCAGAGAGCCTGTATAGCGGTATATAACACTGTGCCTGTATAGTGGTGTAGAACACTGTGCCTGTATAGTGGTGTAGAACACTGTGCCTGTATAGTGGTGTAGAACACTGTGCCTGTATAGTGGTATAGAACACTGTACCTGTATAGTGGTGTAGAACACTGTGCCTGTATAGCGGTGTAGAACACTGTGCCTGTATAGTGGTGTAGAACACTGTGCCTGTATAGTGGTGTAGAACACTGTGCCTGTATAGCGGTGTAGAACACTGTGCCTGTATAGCGGTGTAGAACACTGTGCCTGTATAGCGGTGTAGAACACTGTGCCTGTATAGTGGTGTAGAACACTGTGCCTGTATAGCGGTGTAGAACACTGTGCCTGTATAGCGGTGTAGAACACTGTGCCTGTATAGCGGTGTAGAACACTGTGCCTGTATAGTGGTGTAGAACACTGTGCCTGTTTAGTGGTGTAGAACACTGTGCCTGTATAGCGGTGTAGAACACTGTGCCTGTATAGTGGTGTAGAACACTGTGCCTGTATAGTGGTCTAGAGCACTGTGCCTGTATAGCGGTGTAGAACACTGTGCCTGTATAGTGGTGTAGAGCACTGTGCCTGTATAGTGGTGTAGAACACTGTGCCTGTATAGTGGTGTAGAACACTGTGCCTGTATAGTGGTGTAGAACACTGTGCCTGTATAGTGGTGTAGAACACTGTGCCTGTATAGTGGTGTAGAACACTGTGCCTGTATAGTGGTGTAGAACACTGTGCCTGTATAGCGGTGTAGAACACTGTGCCTGTATAGCGGTGTAGAACACTGTGCCTGTATAGAGGTGTAGAACACTGTGCCTGTATAGTGGTGTAGAACACTGTGCCTGTATAGTGGTGTAGAACACTGTGCCTGTATAGCGGTGTAGAACACTGTGCCTGTATAGCGGTGTAGAACACTGTGCCTGTATAGCGGTGTAGAACACTGTGCCTGTATAGCGGTGTAGAACACTGTGCCTGTATAGCGGTGTAGAACACTGTGCCTGTATAGCGGTGTAGAACACTGTGCCTGTATAGCGGTGTAGAACACTGTGCCTGTATAGCGGTGTAGAACACTGTGCCTGTATAGCGGTGTAGAACACTGTGCCTGTATAGCGGTGTAGAGCACTGTGCCTGTATAGCGGTGTAGAACACTGTGCCTGTATAGTGGTGTAGAACACTGTGCCTGTATAGCGGTGTAGAACACTGTGCCTGTATAGTGGTGTAGAACACTGTTCCTGTATAGCGGTGTAGAACACTGTGCCTGTATAGCGGTGTAGAACACTGTTCCTGTATAGCGGTGTAGAACACTGTGCCTGTATAGCGGTGTAGAACACTGTGCCTGTATAGCGGTGTAGAACACTGTGCCTGTATAGCGGTGTAGAACACTGTGCCTGTATAGAGGTGTAGAACACTGTGCCTGTATAGCGGTGTAGAACACTGTGCCTGTATAGTGGTGTAGAACACTGTTCCTGTATAGTGGTGTAGAACACTGTGCCTGTATAGAGGTGTAGAACACTGTGCCTGTATAGCGGTGTAGAACACTGTGCCTGTATAGTGGTGTAGTTCACTGTGCCTGTATAGCGGTGTAGAGCACTGTGCCTGTATAGTGGTGTAGAGCACTGTGCCTGTATAGCGGTGTAGAGCACTGTGCCTGTATAGTGGTGTAGAACACTGTGCCTGTATAGTGGTGTAGAACACTGTGCCTGTATAGCGGTGTAGAACACTGTGCCTGTATAGCGGTGTAGAACACTGTGCCTGTATAGCGGTGTAGAACACTGTGCCTGTATAGCGGTGTAGAACACTGTGCCTGTATAGCGGTGTAGAACACTGTGCCTGTATAGCGGTGTAGTACACTGTGCCTGTATAGCGGTGTAGAGCACTGTGCCTGTATAGTGGTGTAGAGCACTGTGCCTGTATAGCGGTGTAGAGCACTGTGCCTGTATAGCGGTGTAGAACACTGTGCCTGTATAGCGGTGTAGAACACTGTGCCTGTATAGCGGTGTAGAGCACTGTGCCTGTATAGCGGTGTAGAACACTGTGCCTGTATAGTGGTGTAGAACACTGTGCCTGTATAGCGGTGTAGAGCACTGTGCCTGTATAGCGGTGTAGAACACTGTGCCTGTATAGTGGTGTAGAACACTGTGCCTGTATAGCGGTGTACACTGTGCCTTGCAGTAACACACATAGGGAGTCTGCTGTGGTAGTGTAATAATACTGTGAGTCAGTATGACATGCAGATGACAGGCGTCGCTCTTACAATCACTGCACACTTCACTTATTCGGGCAGTCACAGGGACAAAACTGACCAAATAACTCAAGTGTGAACTCAGCCTTACAGGTCGATGTTAGCGCCAAGAAGAAGCGCACTCCTTTTACACCATCGTCAGCTGATTCCACATAGATGTCTACAGAACCTGTTCTATTAACCCCTTAAGGACACGGCCATATTTTGCAAATCTGACCAGTGTCACTTTATGTGTGAATAAGTTTAAAACGCTTTTACTTATCCCGGCCGTTCTGAGATAGTTTTTTTCGTCACATATTGTACTTCATGACACTGGTAAAATGGAGTAAAAGTAAATCATTTTTATTTATAAAGAAATACCAAATTTACCCAAATTTTGGAAACATTTGCAAATTTCCAAGTTTCAATTTCTCTACTTCTATAATACATAGTAATACCTCCAAAAATAGTTATTACTTTACATTCCCCATATGTCTACTTCATGTTTGGATCATTTTGGGAATGTCATTTTATTTTTTGGGGACGTTACAAGGCTTAGAAGTTTAGAAGCAAATCTTGAAATTTTTCACAAAATGTCTAAAACCCATTTTTTCTGGACCAGTTCAGGTCTGAAGTCACTTTGTGAGGCTTACATAATAGAAACCCCCCAAAATTGACCCCATTTTACAAACTACACCCCTCAAGGTATTCAAAACTGATTTTACAAACTTTGTTAACCCTTTAGGTGTTCCACAAGAATTATTGGAAAATAGAGATAAAATTTCAAAATTTCACTTTTTTGGCAGATTTTCCAATTTAATCAATTTTTTACAATTACAAAGCAAGGGTTAGCAGCCAAACAAAACTCAATATTTATGGCCCCGATTCTGTAGTTTACAGAAACACCTCATATGTGGTCGTAAACTGCTGTACGGGCACACGGCAGGGCGCAGAAGGAAAGGAATGATATATACGGTTTTTGGAAGGCAGATTTTGCTGGACTGTTTTTTTGACACCATGTTTCATTTGAAGCCCCCCTGATGCACCCCTAGAGTAGAAACTCCAAAAAAGTGACCCCATTTTGGAAACTATGGGATAGGGTGGCAGTTTTGTTGGTACTATTTTAGGGTACATATGATTTTTGGTTGCTCTATATTAAACTTTTTGTGAGGCAAGGTAACAAGAAATAGCTGTTTGGCACCGTTTTTATTTTTTGTTATTTACAACATTCATCTGACAGGTTAGATCCTGTGGTATTTCTATAGAGCAGGTTATTATGGATGCGTCGGTACCAAATTTGACTACTTTTTTTTATTTATCTACGTTTTACACAATTGTTTTATTTTTGAAACAAAACAAATCATGTTTTAGTGTCTCCATAGTCCGAGAGCCATAGTTTTTTCAGTTTTTTGGGCGATTATCTTGGGTAGGGTATTATTTTTGCGGGATGAGATGACGGTTTGATTGGCACTATTTTGGGGTGCATATGACTTTTTGATCGCTTGCTATTACACTTTTTGTGAAGTAAGGTGACAAAAAATGGCTTTTTTTTTACACAGTTTTTTTTTTTTTACGGTATTCACCTGAGGGGTTAGGTCATGTGATATTTTTATAGAGCAGGTTATTACGGATGTGGCGATACCTAATATGTGTGGTGCATTGTATTTTTATTTTTTTTTACTCAGTGATTGTATTTTTTTTACTTTTTTTTTCATTTCCCCCCCCACTTTTTTTGACCTAGACCCACATGGTTCTTGAAGATCCAGTGGGTCTGATGTCTATATAATACAGTACAGTACACTATATAGTGTACTGTACTGTATTTTCACTTTACAAAGTCTGATCAGACTTCTGCCTTTAGCAGAAGTCTGATCAGCACCATGGACAGTCTCTGATCAGCACCATGGACAGCCGGAAGCCTGTGAAGGCGTCCGGTTGCCATGGTAATCATCACTCACTGCCACAACAGAGCAGTGGGTGATGGGGAGGGAGGGGGGTCGCCTCCCTCTCCCATCGGGGGCTGAAAAGGCACAGTAGCCCCCGATGGGAGAGGGAGGGAGTTCCCTCCCTGTTAACTCCTTCCATACAGCGGTCCCTGTATGGAAGGATAACCACTCGGCCATCTTGAAAATGAGAGGGGGCGGGTGAGATAATCAGTCTTCTGTGTTTTGTACCCACTCATGCTTTTGGCTACCAAATCACAAGCCAATTCTGATGGCACCATACAGGCCTTACAGCTGCTACACAGACAGGATCCATGCAGAGTAGCACAATGACAGAGTGTGAAGGTGGAGGCAGCATCAGGAGGCCACAGAGTGGCAAGGTGACATAGAGTGGAGGTAAGATCAGCATGAGGAGACCACAGAGTGGCAAGGTGACATAGTGTGGAGGTGGTGGCAGCATCAGGAGGCCAAAGAGTGGCAAGGTGACATAGTGTGTAGGTGGCGGCAGCATCAGGAGACCACAGAGTGGCAAGCTGACATAGTGGTGAGGTGAAAGCAGCATGAGGAGACCACAGAGTGGCCCAACCACAGAGTCTGTGGATGGCAGCAGCATCAGGAGGCCACAGAGTGACAAGGTTACATAGTGTGGAGGTGGCAGCAGCATCAGGAGGCCACAGAGTGGCAAAATGACAGAGTGTGGATGTGACAGCAGCATCAGGATTCCACAGAGTGGCAAGGTGACATAGAGTGGAGGTAGGAGCAGCATGGGAAGGCCACAGAGTGGAAGGTGACATAGGGTGGAGTTGGCGGCAGCATCACGAGGCCACATAGTGGCTAGGTGACATAGTGTGGAGCTGGAGGCAGCATCAGGAGGCCACAGAATGGCAAGGTGACATAGTTTGGAGGTGGGTGGCAATACCAGTACCCGCTGAAGATGGTGGGTGAAAGAAGGAGCACTTGACATTAGATGTGTGGCATCAGGCGGGTGGCAGCATCAGAATAGTAGCTTAGGCAGGTAGCCAAAAGAAACCAGTCTCTTTTGTCCAAGTTTTGGTGTGGCACCATGGATGATCTAGTCTGATGCATCAGGAATTGATAGGTGGAAATCTTGGCTGATCCATGTCTTATTCATCTTGACAAAGATCTGTCTCTCCACATTTTTGATGGACAGGCGAGTTCTTCTTGGGGTAACTATGGCCCCTGCCGCACTAAACACCCGCTCTGATGCCACACTACTGGCCGGGCACGACAGCTTTCCCAGGGAAAACTCAGCCAGTTGCGGCCAGAAATCTAGTTTGGCTGCCCAATAGTCCAGCGGATCTTCAAGGTCGGCTGGCAGGGTGCACTCCAAGTATGCCACCACCTGCTGGTTTCTTCACTATGCGGATGAAGAAAGCTGCTCATCGGCGACTGTAGACTAAGGTTGCTGCTGATGGAGCTGCTACTGCTCCTGCCACCCCTCCCCAGCAGCCATGGCAGTGGAATGTGAGCATAGAGGGCCCCCCCCCGGTCAGACCTGCGAGAGGATGGGCGATGGCGCAGATAGGCAGTGGCTAACTGACTACATAGGATGTCTCTATAGTAGTTCAGTTTGTCCTCCCTCTCAGCGAGTGTAAAAAAAAGCCCCCATTTAGGACCGGTAGCGAGAGTCCAACAAGGTGGAGAGCCAGAAGTCATCCCTCTGCCGAATGGTGACAATTCGGCTGTCACTACGCAAGCAAGTGAGCATTAGTGATGAGCGGCAGGGGCAATATTCAAATTCGTGATATTTTGCGAATATGTGGTTGAATATTCCTCATATAATGATCCTTTCGGGCCATCCAAAAGCATAGTGATCAAAGCAGCCATGTACCTCAGTTTTTATGGGTTTTTGCGGCCCGGGGAATTTACCAGCTCTCCTGGACGCGCTGGCCCCACCATAGATCAGTTAGCCTGGCATCAGACATATTGCACCTTACTCCTTCACTCCACCAAAACCTCTCAGGTCAGACCGCCAGTTAAAATCCTCTATTTCCAGACCTTCAATGATTGGTGCCCAGTTGCTGTGCTCGAACAGTTATTCCACGCATTAAAAAACTCCACGCCAGGCAGCCCTCTTCTTCCTTTCAATTCCAAGCGTCTCACAGCATCACAGTTCGTTCGCCACATCAGGATCCTGGTTTCCGGACTGGGTTTTAATTCAAAGGCCATTTCAGGACATTTGTTTCGCATAGGAGCAGCATCCGCAGCTTCAAGTCATGGGGTACCAGCGCACGTTATCCAAAAAATGGGCAGATGGCAATCATCCTGTTTCACGCACAATGTTCCAAATCCGCAGGTTGAAATTGCCAAAGCCTTTACTAGTTTAGCCCTCTGAATCCAGCAATAAAGTTGTTTCCTAGCCAATTGATTTTTGCCCCTTACTTAGCTCGCATACGGCCATGGCTTCCGGCACACCTCAGCCATTGATAGTTGATAGTTCAGGTTACTTGTTCTACCCTGGTTTTATCCACTCTCATTACAACCGTAGCCAGGACCACAACTGTTATACTGTATATTGTGTTCACAGAAGCAGAAAAGATAATATGCCTTTAAGATTTATTATATGGATGTGAGGTAAGCTCAATGACACAGCAGAAACAACAGAAAGCTTAGAGTTAAACTGTGGTTGCTGGGCAGGAGTCTTGACCAATCACAGCCAGCCTCACACACACAGCAGGAGTTTTGACCAATCACAGCCAGCTTCACACACAGCCTATGTGGGAAATTCCCCTAGCAGGAGCTGCTAGAATTATTACATAACAGGAGAAGAGCTGAACAGACATTCACTCCACAAAGAGCTGTGTTTTGAAGCAGAGAGGCCAAAATAGGTATTTAGAACAGTTATATAATGTTCCTATTATTAGTATTGTGATTTGAACTGTATACTGAACTAGTTATGTGTATTTTACAGTTCCACCAAACGAACTGCTCATACCATACAAACTGCAAATTGCATACAAACTGTGAACTGCTCATACCAGATCATAAGCAATTGTATAGAGCAAACTGCAAACCAAGTTGAGCAAGTGAACTATTAGTTAGACCTCAGATATACTTCTCAGAGATCATAAAGTGCTTAAATAACTTAAAGTGAGAGTACAGATACTAATGAGAGAACTATATCCACCATTTTATGTTGAATGACAAGATTGAACAGTTGAACCACCATCATATGCATACCGCCATTTTGTGATACTTTATTCAACACGTGTTATGTACATGGACTATCTGCTGCGGAGGCGGCAGTGTTATATATGAAGAAAAGTTGAAGTTAATAAAGAAGTTATTTCAAGCATTTGGTGTGTTCTTTAAACCTATTGTTTCCATAGAACGGCGCTAGAGGAATTGCAGAGTAACAGACAGTCTGGTTAGACTAAAAGTCAGAGATATCAGAATTCTTCTAATGCCACAGCGCAAAAGGCACTTCATAGTGCTGCGCCTGCCACACATCGCCCTGTAGGACCTCTGGCTGCTCCTGCTCCTCCTCTCCTGTCACCTATGTAGCAAAACCACTCCTTTCGCTAGACACTGCTTGTGCTCCAATGTTCTTCTCCACTTCTTCCAGTTCAGCCCCCACAGGGCTCATGTGGCCTTGAGATCTAGGCGCCACATCTCCAGTCCTCTGACCAGCCAGATTTACTAGCATCTTTGCTTGGCGATGTACGAGTGGCTGAAGTGGATGCAAAGTTTCCTGGCCATTTTTAGGATGTCTTGCAAAAAGGTGAAAGACTTCAGGAACCGCTTGACAGCCAGATTGAACACGTGTGCCATGCAGGGCGCATGGCTCAGCCCTCCTTGATGCAGCGCCAACACCATGTTCTTCCCATTGTCGGTCACCATGGTTCCGATTTTGAGTTGTCGCGGAGAAAGCCAGGATTCGATTTCTTGATGAAGGACACGGATTAGTTCCTCCCCTATGTGACTCCGTTCGCCCAGGCAAACGAGGTGCAGAACAGCGTGACACCGCCGTGCCCTGCACATGTGGTATGCTGGAGGGGCACTGTGAATTGTCCCTGCAGTGGAGGCTGAGGACACGGTGGAGGATGAGAAGACAGAGGCGGACATTGTCGCAGGACCAACGGCGTGACAACGCGGGGGAGGATGCAGCGTCACCTGGCCAAGTTGCTGGTGTGGCTGTGCAGGAACTACATTCACCCAGTGGGTTGTAAAGGACATGTATTTTCCCTGACCGTAGTTACAGCTCCACACGTCGGCGCTGCCGTGCACTTTGGCAGCCACGGACAGGCTCAAGGACTGGCCCACCTTGTGTTCTACATAGGTGTGCAGGGCTGGTACTGCCTTTTTAGCAAAGAAATGACGGCTTGGGACTCTCCACCTCGGCTCGGCACAAGCCATCAGTTCTCTGAAAGGTGCAGAGTCCACCACTTGGAAAGGAAGGGACTGCAGCACCAGCAACTTGGACAGGAGCACGTTCAGCTTCTGCGCCGTTGGATGAGTGCACGCATACTGTTGTCTCTTGGCAATCGCTTCGGTGATCGATTGCTCAGGGAATGATTGACAAAGAGTAGTAGGAGCATCAGGACCAGCAGATGATGGGAAGGACAGACAGCTCCCTTCGGATGAGGGTGTGGAGCCTTGACTGCCAGAAACCGGGTGCATGCCAGTGGGTGATGCAGTGGTTGCTGCAGCAGGCTGGACCACCACATCGGAGCCACAGTTCTCCTAGGCCACTTTATGGCGATGCTGCATATGTTGACGCAGGGCCGTAGTGCCAACATTGGCACCCTGGCCACGCTTCACCCTCTGCCCACAGATTCTACATACAGCCACGTTCACCTCCTCCGGCATATAAAACTTCTCTGGCTGAGGGAACAGAAAAGGACAGAGGCAGGTTGAGGACAGGTGGGGGCACAGGGCCTGCTCCCCGGCCATGCCAACTAAGGGATGTGTCTGACGAACCCACTGACTCTTGGCTGGGGGTGTCTGATGTAAGTTGTGACGAAGTCGAAGTCAACTATTCAAGAACCGCTGGGTTGCTGGTCACGACACAACTGCTAGCTGACACTGGGAGCTCAGGCCTCTCGAAGTGACGCCTGCTGCCATGGCACCTTACTCTGCTGTGACCTCTGCCTGCGCCAAAAACATTTAGGCCTCTGCCACTCCTCTGTGCAGGGCCTGGCACTTCTCTGCCTGACATACTGTTAGATCAAATAACCAAATGTTAGATCAAATATTTTTTATTTCGCCACTAAACACAGCAAACAGGGCTTTAGAATATATCACTGCACCACTAAACGGCAAATAGGCCCTAATTTTTTTTCTATTTTCCACACTGCACCTATTAAATAAAAACATGGTAACCGCACATGACAAGACAGGTAACCTGTTTCTGGAAGACCATGTGGTGCCATGCTTCTCCATCTGTCTCCGGGAGACCATTCGGTGCCATGCTTCTCCACCTATATCTGGGAGACCATGCGGTGCCACGCTTCTCCAACTGTATCTGGGAGACCATGTGGTGCCATGCTTCTCCAATTGTATCTGAGAGACCATGTGGTGCCATGCTTCTCCATCTGTCTCCGGGAGACCATGTGGTGCCATGCTTCTTCATCTGTCTCCGGGAGACCATGAGGTGCCATGCTTCTCCATCTATCTCCGGGAGACCATGTGGTGCCATGCTTCTCCATCTGTCTCCGGGAGACCATGTGGTGCCATGCTTCTTCATCTGTCTCCGGGAGACCATGAGGTGCCATGCTTCTCCATCTATCTCCGGGAGACCATGTGGTGCCATGCTTCTCCATCTGTCTCCGGGAGACCATGTGGCGCCATGCTTCACCATCTTAATTTCCCTCATAAGTGACCCCAGTGGCCAATAAAAAAAAAATATATATTCATTACTAGTGAAGAGCGAACCCGAACTGTATAGTTCGGGTTCGTACCGAATTTTGGGGTGTCCGTGACACGGACCCGAACATTTTCGTAAAAGTCCGGGTTCGGGTTCGGTGTTCGGCGCTTTATTGGCGCTTTTTGAAAGGCTGCAAAGCAGCCAATCAACAAGCGTCATACTACTTGCCCCAAGAGGCCATCACAGCCATGCCTACTATTGGCATGGCTGTGATTGGCCAGTGCAGCATGTGACCCAGCCTCTATTTAAGCTGGAGTCACGTAGCGCCGCCCGTCACTCTGCTCGGATTAGTGTAGGGAGAGGATGCAGCTGCTGTTAGGGCGAGATTAGGCAGGGATTAACTCAGCAAAAACACTTAATTCAGTGATCGATCTACAGCTGTGGATCATTGAACTGCTGCTATTCAATTGCTCAGTGTTTTTAGGCTGCCCAGAGCGTTTTTATGTCACTTTTTTCTTGGGTGATCGGCGGCCATTTTGTGTCTTGTGGTGCGCCAGCACAAGCTGCCACCAAGTCCATTTAACCATCAATAGTGTGGTTATTTTTTTGCTATATCCTACAGCAGGGGCTTGGCTGTGCTTGCTATTTTATTGAGGGGTAAAATACAATTGCCAAAATAGCAGAACCCTAAATCTGGTGTTTCAGCTGTGGCTAGCCAATTGTAATACTGTCTGCTGTCTGCCGAAGCACAGTTTTTGTTCTGGGTTGAATACAATTCCCAACTTAGCAATCCCCTAAATATTTTTTTTCTGCTGTATCAGGCCAAGTTTAAATTGATCCATAAAAGGGTATATTAGATTGAAGGTGCGGATAGGGTCATCCTCAATAACTTCACATGCTACCGTGCATTTCCAAGTTTAAATAATTCTGTCCGTAAAAGTATACCTGTCACCCAGCGCCTAAATAATAGGCCTAAAATTTATATTCAGCTAAATCTGTGGTTATTGCTGTGGCTGGTCAATTTATTTAGTGTCCGTCAAAGCACAGTTTTTGTTCTGGGTTGAATACAATTCCCAACTTAGCAATTCCCTAAATCAGTGGTTTCTGCTGTATCAGGCCAAGGTTAAATCTATCCATAAAAGGGTATATTAGATTGAAGGTGCTGATTGTGTCATCCTCAATAACTTCACACGCTACCGTGCATTTCCAAGTCTAATTCTGTCCGTAAACGTATACCTGTCACCCAGCGCCTAAATAATAGGCCTACAATTTATATTCAGCTAAATCTGTGGTTACTGTTGTGCCTGTATTAGTGTAATACGGTACCTAAATACACTGCTCAAAAAAATAAAGGGAACACTTAAACAACACAATGTAACTCCAAGTCAATCACACTTCTGTGAAATTAAACTGTCCACTTAGGAAGCAACACTGAGTGACAATCAATTTCACATGCTGTTGTGCAAATGGGATAGACAACAGGTGGAAATTATAGGCAATTAACAAGACACCCCCAATAAAGGAGTGGTTCTGCAGGTGGTAACCACAGACCACTTCTCAGTTCCTATGCTTCCTGGCTGATGTTTTGGTCACTTTTGAATGCTGGCGGTGCTTTCACTCTAGTGGTAGCATGAGACGGAGTCTACAACCCACACAAGTGGCTCAGGTAGTGCAGCTTATACAGGATGGCACATCAATGCGAGCTGTGGCAAGAAGGTTTGCTGTGTCTGTCAGTGTAGTGTCCAGAGCATGGAGGTGCTACCAGGAGACAGGCCAGTACATCAGGAGACGTGGAGGAGGCCGTAGGAGGGCAACAACCCAGCAGCAGGACCGATACCTCAGCCTTTGTGCAAGGAGGAACAGGAGGAGCACTGCCAGAGCCCTGCAAAATGACCTCCAGCAGGCCACAAATGTGCATGTGTCTGCTCAAACGGTCAGAAACAGACTCCATGAGGGTGATATGAGGGCCCGACGTCCACAGGTGGGGGTTGTGCTTACAACCCAACACCGTGCAGGACGTTTGGCATTTGCCAGAGAACACCAAGATTGCAAATTCGCCACTGGCGCCCTGTGCTCTTCACAGATGAAAGCAGGTTCACACTGAGCACATGTGACAGATGTGACAGAGTCTGGAGACGCCGTGGAGAACGTTCTGCTGCCTGCAACATCCTCCAGCATGACCGGTTTGGCATTGGGTCAGTAATGGTGTGGGGTGGCATTTCTTTGGAGGGCCGCACAGCCCTCCATGTGCTCGCCAGAGGTAGCCTGACTTCCATTAGGTACCGAGATGAGATCCTCAGACCCCTTGTGAGACCATATGCTGGTGCGGTTGGCCCTGGGTTCCTCCTAATGCAAGACAATGCTAGACCTCATGTGGCTGGAGTGTGTCAGCAGTTTCTGCAAGACGAAGGCATTGATGCTATGGACTGGCCCGCCCGTTCACCAGACCTGAATCCAATTGAGCACATCTGGGACATCATGTCTTGCTCTATCCACCAACGTCACGTTGCACCACAGACTGTCCAGTAGTTGGCAGATGCTTTAGTCCAGGTCTGGGAGGAGATCCCTCAAGAGACCGTCCGCCACCTCATCAGGAGAATGCACAGGCATTGTAGGGAGGTCATACAGGCACGTGGAGGCCACACACACTACTGAGCCTCATTTTGACTTGTTTTAAGGACATTACATCAAAGTTGGATCAGCCTGTAGTGTGTTTTTCCACTTTAATTTTGAGTGTGATTCCAAATCCAGAACTCCATGGGTTAAAAAACTTGACTTCATTTTTTAATTTTTGTGTGATTTTGTTGTCAGCACATTCAACTATGTAAAGAACAAAGTATTTCAGAAAAATATTTAATTAATTCAGATCTAGGATGTGTTATTTTTGTGTTCCCTTTATTTTTTTGAGCAGTGTAGATAGCCAGATAGTGTTAGGTGCCTGTAAAAAAAGGCCTGAATTTGAATTCAATACATTGGGCCAAATAATTTTTTTCTTATTGTGGTGAACGGTAACAATGAGGAAAACATCTAGTAAGGGATGCGGATGCGGACATGGTCGTGGTGGTGTTAGTGGACCCTCTGGTGCTGGGAGAGGACGTGGCCGTTCTGCCACAGCCACACGTCCTAGTGTACCAACTACCTCAGGTCCCAGTAGCCGCCAGAATTTACAGGGATATTTGGTGGGGCCCAATGCCGTTCTAAGGATGGTAAGACCTGAGCAGGTACAGGCATTAGTCAATTGGGTGGCCGACAGTGGATCCAGCACGTTCACATTATCTCCCACCCAGTCTTCTGCAGAAAGCGCACAGATGGCGCCTGAAAACCAAGCCCATCAGTCTGTCACATCACCCCCATGCATATCAGGGAAACTGTCTGAGCCTCAAGTTATTCAGCAGTCTCTTATGCTGTTTGAAGACTCTGCTGGCAGGGTTTCCCAAGGGCATCCACCTAGCCCTTCCCCAGGGGTGGAAGAGATAGAATGCACTAACGCACAACCACTTATGTTTCCTAATGATGAGGACATGGGAATACCACCTCAGCACGTCTCTGATGATGATGAAACACAGTTGCCAACTGCTGCGTCTTTCTGCAGTGTGCAGACTGAACAGGAGGTCAGGGATCAAGACTGGGTGGAAGACGATGCAGGGGACGATGAGGTCCTAGACCCCACATGGAATGAAGGTCGTGCCACTGACTTTCAGAATTCGGAGGAAGAGGCAGTGGTGAGACCGAGCCAACAGCGTAGCAAAAGAGGGAGCAGTGGGCAAATGCAGAACACCCGCCGCCAAGAGAGTCCGTCTGCTACTGACCGCCGCCATCTGGGACCCAGCACCCCAAAGGCAGCTTCAAGGAGTTCCCTGGCGTGGCAGTTCTTCAAACAATGTGCTGACGACAAGACCCGAGTGGTTTGCACGCTGTGGCATCAGAGCCTGAAGTGAGGCATTAACGTTCTGAACCTTAGCACAACCTGCATGACCAGGCACCTGCATGCAAAGCATGAACTGCAGTGGAGTAAACACCTTAAAAACAAGGAAGTCACTCAGGCTCCCCCGCTGCCTCTTCTGCTGCTGCCGCCTCGGCCTCTTCTGCTGCTGCCGCCGCCTCGGCCTCTTCTGCTGCTGCCGCTGCCTCGGCCTCTTCCTCCGCCTCTGGAGGAACGTTGGCACCTGCCGCCCAGCAAACATGGGATGTACCACCAACACCACCACCTGCGTCACCAAGCATCTCAACCATGTCACACGGCAGCGTTCAGCTCTCCATCTCACAAACATTTGAGAGAAAGCGTAAATTCCCACCTAGCCACCCTCGATCCCTGGCCCTGAATGCCAGCATTTCTAAACTACTGGCCTATGAAATGCTGTCATTCAGGCTGGTGGACACAGACAGCTTCAAACAGCTCATGTCGCTTGCTGTCCCACAGTATGTTGTTCCCAGCCGGCACTACTTCTCCAAGAGAGCCGTGCCTTCCCTGCACAACCAAGTGTCCGATAAAATCAAGTGTGCACTGCGCAACGCCATCTGTGGCAAGGTCCACCTAACCACAGATATGTGGACCGGTAAGCACGGCCAGGGACGCTATATCTCCCTAACTGCACACTGGGTAAATGTAGTGGCGGCTGGGCCCCAGGCGGAGAGCTGTTTGGCGCACGTCCTTCCGCCGCCAAGGATCGCAGGGCAACATTCTTTGCCTCCTGTCTCCTCCTCCTCCTACTCAGCTTCCTCCTCCTCTTCTTCCACCTGCTCATCCAGTCAGCCACACACCTTCACCACCAACTTCAGCACAGCCAGGGGTAAACGTCAGCAGGCCGTTCTGAAACTCATATGTTTGGGGGACAGGCCCCACACCGCACAGGAGTTGTGGGGGGGTATAGAACAACAGACCGACGAGTGGTTGCTGCCAGTGAGCCTCAAGCCCGGCCTGGTGGTGTGCGATAATGGGCGAAATCTCGTTGCAGCTCTGGGACTAGCCGGTTTGACGCACATCCCTTGCCTGGCGCATGTGCTGAATTTGGTGGTGCAGAAGTTCATTCGCAACTACCCCGACATGTCAGAGCTGCTGCATAAAGTGCCGGCCGTCTGTTCGCGCTTCCGGCGTTCACACCCTGCCGCTGCTCGCCTGTCTGCGCTACAGCGTAACTTCGGCCTTCCCGCTCACCGCCTCATATGCGACGTGCCCACCAGGTGGAACTCCACCTTGCACATGCTGGACAGACTGTGCGAGCAGCAGCAGGCCATAGTGGAGTTTCAGCTGCAGCACGCACGGGTCAGTCGCACTGCGGAACAGCACCACTTCACCACCAATGACTGGGCCTCCATGCGAGACCTGTGTGCCCTGTTGCGCTGTTTCGAGTACTCCACCAACATGGCCAGTGGCGATGACGCCGTTATCAGCGTTACAATACCACTTCTATGTCTCCTTGAGAAAACACTTAGGGCGATGGAGGAAGAGGAGGTGGCCCAGGAGGAGGAGGAGGAAGAGGGGTCATTTTTAGCACTTTCAGGCCAGTCTCTTCGAAGTGACTCAGAGGGAGGTTTTTTGCAACAGCAGAGGCCAGGTACAAATGTGGCCAGACAGGGCCCACTACTGGAGGACGAGGAGGACGAGGATGAGGAGGAGGTGGAGGAGGATGAAGCATGTTCACAGCGGGGTGGCACCCAACGCAGCTCAGGCCCATCACTGGTGCGTGGCTGGGGGGAAACACAGGACGATGACGATACGCCTCCCACAGAGGACAGCTTGTCCTTACCTCTGGGCAGCCTGGCACACATGAGCGACTACATGCTGCAGTGCCTGCACAACGACAGCAGAGTTGCCCACATTTTAACGTGTGCGGACTACTGGGTTGCCACCCTGCTGGATCCCCGGTACAAAGACAATGTGCCCACCTTACTTCCTACACTGGAGCGTGATAGGAAGATGCGCGACTACAAGCGCACGTTGGTAGACGCGCTACTGAGAGCATTCCCAAATGTCACAGGGGAACCAGTGGAAGCCCAAGGCGAAGGCAGAGGAGGAGCAAGAGGTCGCCAACGCAGCTGTGTCACGGCCAGCTCCTCTGAGGGCAGGGTTAGCATGGCAGAGATGTGGAAAAGTTTTGTCACCACGCCACAGCTAACTGCACCACCACCTGATACGGAACGTGTTAGCAGGAGGCAACATTTCACTAACATGGTGGAACAGTACCTGTGCACACCCCTCCACGTACTGACTGATGGTTCGGCCCCATTCAACTTCTGGGTCTCCAAATTGTCCACGTGGCCAGAGCTAGCCTTTTATGCCTTGGAGGTGCTGGCCTGCCCGGCGGCCAGCGTTTTGTCTGAACGTGAATTCAGCACGGCAGGGGGCGTCATTACAGACAAACGCAGCCGCCTGTCTACAGCCAATGTGGACAAGCTGACGTTCATAAAAATGTACCAGGCATGGATCCCACAGGACGTGTCCATCCCTTGTGCAGATTAGATATTAACTACCTCCCCTTAACAATATATTATTCTACTCCAGGGCACTTCATTCAATCATCTTTTTTTTATTTTACCATTATATTGCGGGGCAACCCAAAGTTGAATGAACCTCTCCTCTGTCTGGGTGCCGGGGCCTAAATGTGTGACAGTGGCCTGTTCCAGTGGTGGGTGACGTGAAGCCAGATTCTCTGCTATGGGACCTCTCTCCAATTGATATTGGTTAATTTTTATTTATTTTATTTTTATTTTTATTATTTTAATTTTAATTCATTTCCCTATCCACATTTGTTTGCAGGGGATTTACCTACATGTTGCTGCCTTTTGCAGCCCTCTAGCTCTTTCCTGGGCTGTTTTACAGCCTTTTTAGTGCCGAAAAGTTCGGGTCCCCATTGATTTCAATGGGGTTCGGGACGAAGTTCGGGTCGGGTTCGGATCCCGAACCCGAACATTTCCGGGAAGTTCGGCCGAACTTCTCGAACCCGAACATCCAGGTGTTCGCTCAACTCTATTCATTACCACAAATAGCCAAAGCTACAGATTTCTGTTTACGGCCAAATCTCTAAGTATAAAATATAACTTTTATTCAAAACAATAAAACAATATGGGCCAGATTTATTGTTACACTTACATCTTACTCCACTTTTACATATGTCCAAAGTCACTTTTGGCTAAGTCAGATTTATTAATGGTTGTGATAAATGTGGTTTGACGGTAGCAGTTTTTCCTTCAGTAAGCGGCTTTACAAAAGTCGCACATCTTTTTGAAAAAGTTGCATGTTCTATTAAAAAGTCGCATAAGATAAGCTTGGTCCTCACTAGAGTGAAATTGCGCAATTTTTTTGTGAATTTGTTAAATTGATGCAATAGTAAATCTGTCTAGAGATTCATTTAGATAAGAAAACACGCCCACTTTCAGAAAAACTGGCGAGCATAGCGCAGAGACAAAAAAAGTCGCAACATTTTGTGCAGTTTTAGCGATTGCACAGAAATTTGCGACTTTTTTCTCCATTATTTTGACTTGAGCTAATGCTAAATCTGGCCCTATGTGTATTTAGCAAAAAGCCCTATGTGACCTTAAAACCGATATTAAGGCTTTGATATTTTTATATTTGTGTCTGACAATTATTATCTATTATACAGAGCAGAGTGTCAGTGTTCAGGCTGCGCGAGTGTTACTTTCGCACTCTTTCCTATTGTAGCTTCACCATCTGTCTCCAGGAGACCATGCGGTGCCATTCTTCTCCATCTGTCTCCAGGAGACCATGCGGTGCCATTCTTCTCCATCTGTCTCCGGGAGACCATGTGGTGCCATGCTTCTCCATCTGTCTCCGGGAGACCATGCAGTGCCATGCTTCTCCATCTGTCTCCTGGAGACCATGTGGTGCCATGCTTCTCCATCTGTCTCCGGGAGACCATGCAGTGCCATGCTTCTCCATCTGTCTCCTGGAGACCATGTGGTGCCATGCTTCTCCATCTGTCTCCGGGAGACCATGCAGTGCCATGCTTCTCCATCTGTCTCCTGGAGACCATGCAGTGCCATGCTTCTCCATCTGTCTCCGGGAGACCATGCAGTGCCATGCTTCTCCATCTGTCTCCTGGAGACCATGTGGTGCCATGTTTCTCCATCTGTCTCCGGGAGACCATGTGGTGCCATGCTTCTCCATCTGTCTCCGGGAGACCAAGTGGTGCCATGCTTCTCCATCTGTCTTCGGGAGACCAAGTGGTGCCATGCTTCTCCATCTGTCTCCGGGAGACCATGCGTGCCATGCTTCTCCATCTGTCTCCAGGAGACCATGTGGTGCCATGCTTCTCCATCTGTCTCCGTGAGACCATGCAGTGCCATGCTTCTCCATCTGTCTCCTGGAGACCATGCATGCCATGCTTCTCCATCTGTCTCCGTGAGACCATGCAGTGCCATGCTTCTTCATCTGTCTCCGGGAGACCAAGTGGTGCCATGCTTCCTTATCTGTCTCCGGGAGACCATGCAGTGCCATGCTTCTCCATCTGTCTCCGGGAGACCATGTGATGCCATGCTTCTCCATCTGTCTCCGGGAGACCATGCGTGCCATGCTTCTCCATCTGTCTCCTGGAGACCATGTGGTGCCATGCTTCTCCATCTGTCTCCAGAAGACCATTTGGTGCCATTCTTCTCCATCTGTCTCCGGGAGAACATGCGGTGCCATGCTTCTCCATCTGTCTCCGGGAGACAATGTGGTGCCATGCTTTTCCATCAGTCTCCGGGAGACCATGCGGTGCCATGCTTCTCCATCTGTCTCCGGGAGACCATGCGGTGCCATGCTTCTCCATCTGTCTCCGGGAGACAATGTGGTGCCATGCTTTTCCATCAGTCTCTGGGAGACCATGCGGTGCCATGCTTTTCCATCAGTCTCCGGGAGACCATGCGGTGCCATGCTTTTTCATCAGTCTCCGGGAGACCATGCGGTGCCATGCTTCTCCATCTCTATCCATGACCAGAGACCACTTTCAGTCCACCCTGCCCGCACTGCACCTATTAAATAAAGACATGGTAACTGCACATGACAAGACAGGTAACTTCACTGACGTATAGACTAGTGCAGGACACGAGGGGTCAGTGCTCGGCAGAATCACCCCTTCATGAGCTGCCATTGTTGTACAGCTGGCATCACAGCGCCAATTGTTAAGTGCTTTACATACTGTATACGTCAGCGGTGCCCTGTAGTATTGATGCCTCTTTTATCACCCCCCTAGTGTTTATCCTCACCTCTATAAAGTCTCCTTCCTCTTGGTTTATAACAGATTGAAGTAAAATATTTATAGCGCTGCACCGGTATGAACACGATGATCCACGTGAATCATTAACACCCTGAATAAGGAAAGTAATGAGCAGTGGATATACAGAGGGTTGACCAGACGCTGGTCATACCGAGGACTGGAGAACATTTATAATATCGTTGACAACTTTATTTCTTAATCTCTTTATGGAGATTGGCATCCGGGGGCCAATGTGGGAAATGTCACTTCTTTATGGATCTGCAATAAAACCCAACCCCGCAGAGAAAGTACGTAACAGCAAATCTTCAGGATGTAAAACACCATAAATACAGCCATAAAAATTTGAAATGCTCAAAAGCTGCAAAATCCAAAGCAAATATTAAAGACCTAGGAGCCTGACAACTTGTTAAAGACCTCATCTTCTCAGATACAACCTCCAGCCCGCAGCCCCAGGGTGTTCAGATGTTTCCCCCGAGTCCTGTTCCTGGCACACAGCTGATTTTCTCAAGGAAGTAGCAGTCAGTTGGGGGATGTGATATAACATAACGGCCAGTCAGAGGAATGACTGTCCATGTATAATCAGCACTAGTGATGAACGAACATCGGCTGGGACGGTTTGCGAACGCGATCAAATGTTCGCGAACCACAAGTTTGCGGCGGGCCCCATTCACTTTAATGGTAGGCGAACCTGAAAAACCTTCAGCTCATATTTGCAGCCACCAAATACTTAGTAGTCTCACAACATGGACACTGACATACTAGAGGGGGATCAATGACAGAAATTCCAACAAAAAATATGTATCCTATTCAGGGGACATTTTAATGCGTCTTAAAGGGAAATACTCTGAAATGTGCCCTGTTGGAGCCTAGAAAATTTTTATTTTAGGCCACAGGAGTACGGGCCTAAAAAATTAGGCATTCACCTGCATAAAAGAAATTCTGATTATGTGGCTCGAGGTACATTATGCGGTCAATGGATAACATTTTTACTGTAGGCCACTGGACTACAGGCCCCAAACATTAGGCATTCACCGGACAGAAAAGGTCAAGTGATTATGTGGCTGGAGGTACTGTATATTACACGGTCAATGGATATCAATTTTACTGCAGGCCAGTACAAATACAGGTCAAATACATAAGTTTAGAATAACTAAAAATATAAAATTGGATTAAAAACATGGCTAACGAAATCCCCACTCTTGAAAAAAAAAAATAATGATAATAGTTGAAATTCGATAACACGTGTTCATTACTGGTGTTGAATTCCTCCGAGGCCGCAACAATAAGTATGTGGCTGAAGGTACAGTAGATTACACGGTCATTGGATATCAATTTTCCAGCAGGCCAGTGTACTACAGGCCCCAAAAATTATGCTTTCAGCGTACATAAAAGAACAAGTAAGTAAGTGGCTGAAGGTAGATTATTACACGGTCATTGGATATCAATTTTCTAGCAGGCCTGCCTCTTCGTCTGCCTGTCATTTTCAAAATGACCCTGTGACAAAAGTCCCTATAGAAGAGCAGTATTTGTGGAAAAAGGTATCACATCCCTGCTTCAATTACTTTTTTTGGGGGGCAACTGGTATACTGATGAAACTAAAATGGAGTTATTTGGCCATAACAAGGGGCGTTATGCATGGAGGAAAAAGAACACAGCATTCCAAGAAAAACACCTGCTCCCTACAGTACAATATGGTGGTGGTTCCATCATGCTGTGGGGCTGTGTGGCCAGTGCAGGGACTGGGAATCTGGTCAAAGTTGAGGGACGCATGGATTCCACTCAGTATCAGCAGATTCTGGAGACCAATGTCCAGGAATCAGAGACAAAGCTGAAGCTGCGCCGAGGCTGGATCTTTCAACAAGACAACGACCCTAAACACTGCGCAAAATCCACTAAGGCATTTATGCAGAGGAACAAGTACAACGTTCTGGAATAGCCACCTCAGTCCCCAGACCTGAAGATAATCGGAAATCTGTGGTGTGACTTAAAGAGAGCTGTCCATGCTCGGAAGCCATCAAACCTGAAGGAACTAAAGATGTTTTGTAAAGAGGAAAGGTCCAAAATACCTTCAACCAGAATCCAGACTCTCATTGGAACCTACAGGACGCGTTTAGAGGCTGTAATTTCTGCAAAAGGAGGATCTACTAAATATTGATTTCATTTCTTTTTTGTGGTGCCCAAATGTATGCACCTGCCTAATTCTGTATAAACAATTATAGCACACTTTCTGTAAATCCAATAAACTTCATGTCACTTCTCAGATATCACTGTGTGCGTCTCCTATATGATAGATTTATCGTAACAACCAACGATTTATACAGGAAAATCATGACGATTAACAAGGTTGCCCAAACTTTCGCATCCCACTGTATCTGTTTCTCTCTGACTCTGCTGTACAGACAGGCTGGCTGTATAACTCAGCTTCTTCTGTATGCTGCACTTCTCTCTGTAGCCTGACTCTAGGTTATGCCAGGGAACTTTCCTCCTGGCTACTGAGGCTTTAAGCTTTGGCCTCCATGGCCAGCAGAGCTTAAGGTGCTCTGACTGGCATGGGCATGTCTAGCAGAAACATGCCCCTGCACACCCTTCCTCTGTCTAGGGAAGACCTAAACTAACTAGAACTGGTCCCCACCCTTCCTTTAGGAAGTAGGACTAGCCCACTTCCCTACAGAGGGGGGTTAAAATGGAATAGGAAGTTCCATTCTATCTCAGATAGCTCTTCTGTGTTTGCTGCCACCTGCTGGTGAACCAGGCACATTACATGAACATAACAGTTGCAAAAAGATTAGGAATGCACGGTGTATAGGAACTGGACAGAAATACACAAGATGATGGTTTGCTAGCCCAATAAAGACAGTAGCAGGGCGCAGGAGTGATTTACTGGCCAATAGATTGGGGGAGATACCAACCCAAAATCGAATTGCTTGCATAGAAAGCAAACATTTAAGTTCTGAACTGAGTTTTCTTTTTCTGTTTGAACTGATAAATAATAATGTTCTATAGGTTAAAAGCAGTTATCTATATAGTAATGGTACACACCAATACACCCACTGCGCTGCGCTCCTCCTATGACAACACATGTCTGCCTTGGAATCCATGGCTGAGCTAAAAGTAGTGTCATGAAATGTCAGGGACCTGGGAACCCCGCAAAAGAGATCTATGGTGTTTTGCCTTCAAGCCCACAAATTCTATGTCTTCAGGAGACACACCTCACCAATACCACCTCTAAGAGCCTACAAAAACCCAGGGTTCAATGGGCTGCTCATTCCTATCATACATCCTCTTCACGAGGGGTTTCCCCTAATTCATAAGCAATTGCGCTGGGAGGTAGAAGAACTAGCTGTTGATTCGGAAGGCAGATATGTCTTTGTTCACTCTCTCATTGACAATGTACAATATACAATATACCTTATTATGTATATACAATCCTCCCCCTAGTTCTATGCAAGTTTTATACCAGGCAACCACATTTGCTGCCACCCACCCACAGTCTAGATTAATTTGCATGGGAGATCTCAATATGATGGTAGATCCCTCGTTGGATAGAATTACAGAGGTAGTGATTCCAGTGGGAACGGGGAGCCCTTCCAGATTAAACAGGTTTTTAACTGAGTTCAGGTGGTTTGACCTGTGGAGAGCTAAACACCCCAGAGACAGGGCATACTCCTGCTATAACAGTAGTTATAATACCTTAGCCAAATAGATCATATGCTAGGTAATGGGTTGACTATGTTAAACCTTTGGTCTATACAGTATTTATCAAGAGGTATATCAGATCACTCGCCAATGCTGGGAATACTAACACAAGGCACTACCTCAGTAATGTACAGAATGAGCATACTGTAGCTGGCCAGCTAAGTCCTGTCCTAGGTTGATAATATATAGCTTATATGTTTATACAGCTAGACCTGCCAATAACCTTAATACACTTCCTATGTTTGTGTGTTAAATACAAAAGCAGAGTTATTTACAGTGACTTCATGTTTGGATGTCATATAACTGTTATATATATTTCGTTCACAGAAGCAGAAAAGATAATATGACTTTAAGATTCATTATATAATGTAAGGTAAGCTCAATGACACAGCAGAAAAAAACAGAAAGTATACAGTTAAACTGTTGTTTGCTGGGCAAAATTCTTGACCAATCAGAGCCAGCCTCACACACAGCAGGAGTTTTGACCAATCACAGCCAGCCTCACACACAGCCTGTGTGAGAAATTACCCTAGCAGCAGCTGCTAGAATCATTACACCAGAGGAGATAAGCTGAACAGACATTCACTCCACTAAGAGCTGTGTTTTATGGAAGCAGAGAGGCCAAAATAGGTATTTAAAACAGTTATATAATGTTCCTACTGTTAACCATTTTAGGACCAAGCCATTTTTCACCTTTCTGCCTAGGCCATTTTTAGCAAATATGACATGTCACTTTATGTGGTAATAACTTTAAAACGCTTTTACTTATCCAGGCCATTCTGAGATTGATTTCTCGTCACATATTGCACTTCATGACAGTAGTAAAATTGAGTCCAAATTATTATTATTTTTTTGAAAACAAAATTTACAAAAAATTTGGAACAATTTGCAAATTTCCAAATTTCAATTTCTCTACTTTTATAATAGATAGTAATAACTCCAAAAATAGTTGCTACTTTAAATTCTCCATATGTCTACTTCATATTTGGATCATTTTGGGAATGCCATTTTATTTTTTGGGGACCTTAGAAGGCTTAGAAGTTTAGAAGCAAATCTTGAAATTTTTCTGAAAATCTTCAAAACCTACTTTTTGAGGACTAGTTCAGGTCTAAAGTCACTTTGTGAGGCTTACATAATAGAAACCACCCAAAAATTACCTCATTTTAGAAACTATACCCCTCAAGGCATTCAAAACAGATTTTAGAAACTTTGTTAACCCTTTAGGTGTTCCTCAAGAATTAATGGAAAATGAAGACTTTTTTGGCAGATTTTCCATTTTAATACATTTTTTTTCCACTAACAAAGCAAGGGTTAAAAGCCAAACAAAACTCAATATTTATTGCCCTGATTCTGTAGTTTACAGTAACACCCCATATATAGTTGTAAACTGCTGTACAGGCACACAGCAGGGCGCAGAAGGAAAGGAACGCCATATGGATTTTGGAAGGCAGATTTCACTGGGATAATTTTAAGCTGCCATGTCACATTTGAAGACCCCCTGATGCACCCCTAGAGTAGAAACTCCAAAAAAATGAACCAATTTTGGAAACTACGGGATAAGGTTGCAGTTTTGTTGGTACTATTTTAGGGTACATATGATTTTTGGTTGCTCTATATTACACTTTTTGTGAGGCAAGATAACAAAAAATAGCTGTTTTGGCACCGTTTTTATTTTTGTTATTTACAATGTGCCTCTGACAGGTTATACCATGTGGTATTTTTATAGAGCAGGTTGTTACGGACGCGGCGATACCAAATATGTATACTTTATTTATTTATTTATCTTTTACACAATAACAGCATTAAAAAAAAAAAGAGTCTTCTATAGACATAGTCGGGGCACCAGGTCTCTGAGATAACATCAATTTAGAGACCATAAAACTTTTACACCCCTCATCTGTCAGACAATTAAGGACTCATTCTCAAGATCTTTAATATGTTGTTCTGTTTTTTTTTTCAAATGTCCATTCATTCCCCCCATGCCTCTGTTCCTATTGTATATATATTGCTGTTTCTTCATGTAGTCTTGTAGTACGCCTGATGAAGAGACTGGTGATGTCTCGAAAGCTCGCTATGTAACATCATTACTTCTATTTTTGTTAGCCATTAAAAGGTATCAAACCTGCAATACTCTTATTTTGTTTCTCTTAATGAGAGCACTAAACTATTTTTCTATTGGCTAACACGGTACCAGACTTTTTCCTTTTTCTTTCAAAAATAAATAAATCATGTTTCAGTGTCTCCATATTCTGCGAGTGCTATTTTTATTTATTTTTTGGGCGATTGTTTTAGGTAGAGTCAAATTTTTTTAGGGATGAGATGACGGTTTGATTGATACTATTTTGGAGTGTGTATGACTTTATAAACGGTTGGTATTACACTTTTCGTGATGTAAGGCGACAAAAATCAGCTTTTTTGACACCATTTTTCTTTTATCTTTTTATGGTGTTCACATGAGGGGTTAGGTCAAGTGATATTTTTATAGAGCAGGTTGGTATGGACGTGGCAATATCTAATATGTATACTTTTTTATTTATGTAAGTTTTACACAATGATATCATTTTTGAAACAATAAAAAATCATGTTTTAGTGTCTCCATAGTCTGAGCCATAGTTTTTTCAGTTTTTGGGTGATAGTATTAGGTAGGGTATCATTTTTGCAGGATGAGTTGATGGTTTGATTGGCACTATTTTGGGGTACATATGACTTTTTGATCACTTGCTATTACACTTTTTGTGATGTAAGGTGACAAAAAAATTGCTTTTTTTACACCGTTTTTATGTTTTATTTTTTACGGTGTTCACCCTAGGGGTTAGGTCATGTGGTATTTTTATAGAGCAGGTTGTTACGAATGTGGAGATACCTAATATGTAAATTTTTTTTATTTAACCACCTCCGGACCGCCTAACGCACGGATGCGTCCGGAAGGTGGTTGATTCATTCCTCCTGGACGCATCCGTGCGTCATCTCGCGAGATGCGAGATTTCCTGTGAACGCGCGCACACAGGCGCATGCGCTCACAGGAACGGAAGGTAAGCGAGTGGATCTCCAGCCTGCCAGCGGCGATCGTTCGCTGGCAGGCTGGAGATGTGATTTTTTTAACCCCTAACAGGTATATTAGACGCTGTTATGATAACAGCGTCTAATATACCTGCTACCTGGTCCTCTGGTGCTCCCTTTTGTTTGGATCGACCACCAAAGGACACAGGTAGCTCAGTAATATGTAGCACCAAACACCACAACACTACACCCCCCCCTGTCACTTATTAACCCCTTATTCACCCCTGATCACCCCAGATCACCCCATATAGACTCCCTGATCACCCCCTTGTCATTGATCACCCCCCTGTCATTGATAACCCCCTGTAAGGCTCCATTCAGAGGTCCGTATGATTTTTACGGATCCACTGATACATGGATCGGATCCGCAAAACACATACGGACATCTGAATGGAGCCTTACAGGGGGGTGATCACCCCATATAGACTCCCTGATCACCCCCCTGTCATTGATCACCCCCCTGTAAGGCTGCATTCAGATGTCCATATGATTTTTACGGATCCACTGATACATGGATCGGATCCGCAAAACACATACGGACATCTGAATGGAGCCTTACAGGGGGGTGATCAATGACAGGGGGGTGATCACCCCATATAGACTCCCTGATCACCCCCCTGTCATTGATCACCCCCCTGTCATTGATCACCCCCTTGTAAGGCTGCATTCTGATGTCCGTATGATTTTTACGGATCCACTGATACATGGATCGGATCCGCAAAACACATACGGACATCTGAATGGAGCCTTATAGGGGGGTGATCAATGACAGGGGGGTGATCACCCCATATAGACTCCCTGATCACCCCCCTGTAATTGATCACCCCCCTGTCATTGATCACCCCCCTGTAAGGCTGCATTCAGATGTCCGTATGATTTTTACGGATCCACTGATACATGGATCGGATCCGCAAAACACATACGGACATCTGAATGGAGCCTTATAGGGGGGTGATCAATGACAGGGGGGTGATCACCCCATATAGACTCCCTGATCACCCCCCTGTCATTGATCACCCCCCTGTCATTGATCACCCCCCTGTAAGGCTCCATTCAGACATTTTTTTGGCCCAAGTTAGCGGAAATTATTATTTTTTTCTTACAAAGTCTCATATTCCACTAACTTGTGTCAAAAAATTAAATCTCACATGAACTCACCATACCCCTCACGGAATCCAAATGCGTAAAATTTTTTAGACATTTATATTCCAGACTTCTTCTCACGCTTTAGGGCCCATAGAATGCCATGGCAGTATAAATACCCCACATGTGACCCCATTTCGGAAAGAAGACACCCCAAGGTATTCGGTGAGGGGCATATTGAGTCCATGAAAGATTGAAATTTTTGTCCCAAGTAAGCGGAAAGAGAGACTTTGTGAGAAAAATAAATAAATATAAATTTCCGCTAACTTGTGCCAAAAAAAATAAATTCTATGAACTCGCCATGCCCCTCATTGAATACCTTGGGGTGTCTTATTTCCAAAATGGGGTCACATGTGGGGTATTTATACTGCCCTGGCATTCTAGGGGCCCTAAAGCGTGAGAAGAAGTCTGGGATCCAAATGTCTAAAAATGCCCTCATAAAAGGAATGTGGGCCCCTTTGCGCATCTAGGCTGCAAAAAAGTGTCACACATCTGGTATCGCCGTACTCAGGAGAAGTTGGGCAATGTGTTTTGGGGTGTCATTTTACATATACCCATGCTGGGTGAGATAAATATCTTGGTCAAATGCCAACTTTGTATAAAAAAATGGGAAAAGTTGTCTTTTGCCGAGATATTTCTCTCACCCAGCATGAGTATATGTAAAAAGACACCCCAAAACACATTGCCCAACTTCTCCTGAATACGGCGATACCACATGTGTGACACTTTTTTGCAGCCTAGGTGGGCAAAGGGGCCCACATTCCAAAGAGCACCTTTCGGATTTCACAGGTCATTTACCTATTTACCACACATTTGGGCCCCTAGAATGCCAGGGCAGTATAACTACCCCACAAGTGACCCCATTTTGGAAAGAAGACACCCCAAGGTATTCCCTGAGGGGCATGGCGAGTTCCTAGAATTTTATATTTTTTGTCACAAGTTAGCGGAAAATTATGATTTTTTTTTTTTTTTTTTTTCTTACAAAGTCTCATATTCCACTAACTTGTGACAAAAAATTTAAACTTCCATGAACTCACTATGCCCATCATGAAATACCTTGGGGTGTCTTCTTTCCAAAATGGGGTCACTTGTGGGGTAGTTATAGTGCCCTGGCATTTTAGGGGCCGAATGCGTGAGAAGTAGGGATGAGCGAACCCGAACTGTATAGTTCGGGTTCGTACCGAATTTTGGGGTGTCCGTGACACGGACCCGAACCCGAACATTTTCGTAAAAGTCCGTGTTCGGGTTCGGTGTTCGGCACTTTCTTGGCGCTTTTTGAAAGGCTGCAAAGCAGCCAATCAACAAGCGTCGTACTACTTGCCCCAAGAGGCCATCACAGCCTTGCCTACTATTGGCATGGCTGTGATTGGCCAGTGCACCATGTGACCCAGCCTCTATTTAAGCTGGAGTCACGTAGCGCCGCACGTCACTCTGCTATGATCAGTATAGGGAGAGGTTGCAGCTGCGACTTTAGGGCGAGATTAGGCAGATTAACTCCTCCAAAAGACTTCATTCTGTGATCGATCTGCAGCTGTAGATCATTGAAGTGCTATTATTGACTTGCTCACTTTTTTGAGGCTGCCCAGAGCGTTTTTAGATCACTTTTTTTCGGGGGTGATCGGCGGCCATTTTGTGACTTGTGGTGCGCCAGCACAAGCTATCACCAAGTGTATTTAACCATCGATAGTGTGGTTATTTTGTGCTATATCCTACATCAGCTGCAGGCTGAGCCTGTGTCACCGAAGTGCATTTAACCATCAACAGTCTAATTATTTTTTGGCCATATACTACATCTGGTGCAGGCTGAGCCTGTGTCACCGAAGTGCATTTAACCATCAACAGTCTGGTTATTTTTTGGCCATATACTACATCTGGTGCAGGCTGAGCCTGTGTCACCCGAGTGCATTTAACCATCAACAGTCTGGTTATTTTTTGGCCATATACTACATCTGGTGCAGGCTGAGCCTGTGTCACCCAAGTGCATTTAACCATCAACAGTGTGGTTATTTTTTGGCCATATATTACATCAGGGGCAAGTTGAGCCTTCACCCAGCGCCTAAAAAATAGACCTGACATTTCTATTCAACCAAATCTGCACAGTTTTAGCTGGTCAAGTTATTTGTAGTGACCGTAAAATCAGACTTTTTTTTCTGGGTTGAAAAACTATTCCCAAATTTGCCATTCTCAAAATAACTAGTTTCTGGTATTTGAGGCCTACTTGAAATCTATCCCAAAAAGAAAATCTTTCATTGAAGGTACTGATAGTGTCATTCAGAAAAACCTAAGACACACGCTAGCGTGCTGATAGAAGTCTGATTCTGTGATTAAACCTATACCTGTCACACAGCGCAAAAAAAAACAGGCCTCACATCTCTATTCAACCAAATCTGTACTGTTTTAGCTGGTCAAGTTATTTGTAGTGACCGTAAAAGCACACTTTTTGTTCTGGGTTGAAAAAGCATTCCCAAATTTGCCATTCTCAAAATAACTAGTTTCTGGTATTTGAGGCCTACTTGAAATCTATCCCAAAAAGGATATCTTACATTGAAGGTACTGATAGTGTCATTCAGAAAAACCTAAGACACACGCTACCGTGCAGATAGAAGTCTGATTCTGTGATTAAACCTATACCTGTCACACAGCGCAAAAAAAAACAGGCCTCACATCTCTATTCAATGGTCTGCCGGGTGTTCACTCCAAGGTCATGGAAGTCACGCCTGCGGCCACCCCGTTCTCCGAGGGATATGTCCTGAAATCCAGCTGAAAGCTGCAGAACATCAGTCGGAGGTCTCTCCACTACTGGCGGGCCTCTCTGGTGCCCTCTTCCCACAAGCAAAGGCTCGGCTGGTGGCTGCTGGGGTCTTTCAATGCGTCTAGGTTCTTGAGCCTCTTGCTCCTGTCCAGGCTGTCCTTGGCTGGGCTGCCCCCTGGCACGTGCTCTTCCGCAGGCTCTGGCTCGTCCACTCATCTTCTATTCCTGAGAGGATATAAACCGCTAATAAGGTCAATCTGCCGCCTAGCAGCTCCGCCGTGGCACAATCACCTCAGAACTCGCACACTGGTGACTTTAGGTATCTTCACTGGTCACTTTGAGCAGAATGATGACATCCGAGTCACGGCCAAATGTAACCCTCTTTTCCTTGCACCATCTGCGACACTTCCAGCTTTCACACTCACTCGGTCACCAGCTCCTCCATGCATAAACTCTAAGTGGACTCTAAGGGACGACACTCAGGTCTTCTGTGGTTTAAAGCTTTATTGAGGTGGAGTGCACTTGGCTGGAGCCTGTAATACAACAGGGAAACACTGCCACTATGTGGTATACAGCCAGGTCACCAGCCCACCTCCTTCACAGTAAATGTCTGCACTCTAAATATATTATAAAACAGTGATCGTATAGTGGATTTTACATTGAACAAGTATATGAAGATAACAGCAACATACCTGTAATACAACAGGGAAACACTGCCGCTATGTGGTATACAGCCAGGTCACCAGCCCACCTATATCATAACAGGCAGTCATTATGTTACATTCCCACATACATGTTACAGGATATAACAAAGCATACAGAAAAATGAACAAGAGAAAATCATTTACAAAGATATTGCAGCAGGGTGACCTGGAATACAGCATGTCTTGCAGCCATTTTAGGAAGAACACATGGCTCTCTAACTGTACATCATCTACTCAGCCTAGCATGTGCTGCAGGGTTTAAAGGCTGCTAAAAAACATACAGTCACAGTGGGCAAAATCAGAACACCCGCCGCCAAGAGACTCCGCCTGCTACTGACCGCCGCCATCTGGGACCGAGCACCCCAAAGGCAGCTTCAAGGGGTTCCCTGGCATGGCACTTCTTCAAACAATGTGCTGACGACAAGACCCGTGTGGTTTGCACGCTGTGCCATCAGAGCCTGAAGCGAGGCATTAACTTTCTGAACCTTAGCACAACCTGCATGACCAGGCACCTGCATGCAAAGCATGAACTTCAGTGGAGTAAACACCTTAAAAACAAGGAAGTCACTCAGGCTCCCCCTGCTGCCTCTTCTGCTGCTGCCGCCTCGGCCTCCTCTGCTGCTGCTGCCGCCGCCTCGGCCTCTTCTGCTGCTGCTGCCGCCGCCTCGGCCTCTTCCTCTGCCTCTGGAGGAACTTTGGCACCTGCCGCCCAGCAAACATGGGATGTACCACCAACACCACCACCTGCGTCACCAAGCATCTCAACCATGTCACACGGCAGCGTTCAGCTCTCCATCTCACAAACATTTGAGAGAAAGCGTAAATTCCCACCTAGCCACCCTCGATCCCTGGCCCTGAATGCCAGCATTTCTAAACTACTGGCCTATGAAATGCTGTCATTTAGGCTGGTGGACACACACAGCTTCAAACAGCTTATGTCGCTTGCTGTCCCACAGTATGTTGTTCCCAGCCGGCACTACTTCTCCAAGAGAGCCGTGCCTTCCCTGCACAAACAAGTGTCCGATAAAATCAAGTGTGCACTGCGCAACGCCATCTGTGGCAAGATCCACCTAACCACAGATACGTGGACCGGTAAGCACGGCCAGGGACGCTATATCTCCCTAACTGCACACTGGGTAAATGTAGTGGCGGCTGGGTCCCAGGCGGAGAGCTGTTTGGCGCACATCCTTCCGCCGCCAAGGATCGCAGGGCAACATTCTTTGCCTCCTGTTGCCTCCTCCTCCTACTCAGCTTCCTCCTCCTCTTCTTCCACCTGCTCATCCAGTCAGCCACACACCTTCACCACCAACTTCAGCACAGCCTGGGGTAAACGTCAGCAGGCCGTTCTGAAACTCATATGTTTGGGGGACAGGCCCCACACCGCACAGGAGTTGTGGCGGGGTATAGAACAACAGACCGCGAGTGGTTGCTGCCGGTGAGCCTCAAGCCCGGCCTGGTGGTGTGCGATAATGGGCGAAATCTCGTTGCAGCTCTGGGACTAGCCGGTTTGACGCACATCCCTTGCCTGGCGCATGTGCTGAATTTGGTGGTGCAGACGTTCCTTCGCAACTACCCCGACATGTCAGAGCTGCTGCATAAAGTGCGGGCCGTCTGTTCGCGCTTCCGGCGTTCACACCCTGCCGCTGCTCGCCTGTCTGCGCTACAGCGTAACTTCGGCCTTCCCGCTCACCGCCTCATATGCGACGTACCCACCAGGTGGAACTCCACCTTGCATATGCTGGACAGACTGTGCGAGCAGCAGCAGGCCATAGTGGAGTTTCAGCTGCAGCACGCACGGGTCAGTCGCACTGCGGATCAGACACACTTCACCACCAATGACTGGGCCTCCATGCGAGACCTGTGTGCCCTGTTGCGCTGTTTCGAGTACTCCACCAACATGGCCAGTGGCGATGACGCCGTTATCAGCGTTACAATACCACTTCTATGTCTCCTTGAGAAAACACTTAGGGCGATGATGGAAGAGGAGGTGGCCCAGGAGGAAGAGGAGGAAGAGGGGTCATTTTTAGCACTTTCAGGACAGTCTCTTCGAAGTGACTCAGAGGGAGGTTTTTTGCAACAGCAGAGGCCAGGTACAAATGTGGCCAGACAGGGCCCACTACTGGAGGACGAGGAGGACGAGGATGAGGAGGAGGTGGAGGAGGATGAGGATGAAGCATGTTCACAGCGGGGTGGCACCCAAAGCAGCTCGGGCCCATCACTGGTGCGTTGCTGGGGGGAAACACAGGACGATGACGATACGCCTCCCACAGAGGACAGCTTGTCCTTACCTCTGGGCAGCCTGGCACACATGAGCGACTACATGCTGCAGTGCCTGCGCAACGACAGCAGAGTTGCCCACATTTTAACGTGTGCGGACTACTGGGTTGCCACCCTGCTGGATCCCCGGTACAAAGACAATGTGCCCACCTTACTTCCCACACTGGAGCGTGATAGGAAGATGCGCGACTACAAGCGCACGTTGGTAGACGCGCTAATGAGAGCATTCCCAAATGTCACAGGGGAACCAGTGGAAGCCCAAGGCGAAGGCAGAGGAGGAGCAAGAGGTCGCCAACGCAGCTGTGTCACGGCCAGCTCCTCTGAGGGCAGGGTTAGCATGGCAGAGATGTGGAAAAGTTTTGTCACCACGCCACAGCTAACTGCACCACCACCTGATACGGAACGTGTTAGCAGGGGGCAACATTTCACTAACATGGTGGAACAGTACCTGTGCACACCCCTCCACGTACTGACTGATGGTTCGGCCCCATTCAACTTCTGGGTCTCCAAATTGTCCACGTGGCCAGAGCTAGCCTTTTATGCCTTGGAGGTGCTGGCCTGCCCGGCGGCCAGCGTTTTGTCTGAACGTGAATTCAGCACGGCAGGGGGCGTCATTACAGACAAACGCAGCCGCCTGTCTACAGCCAATGTGGACAAGCTGACGTTCATAAAAATGAACCAGGCATGGATCCCACAGGACCTGTCCATCCATTGTGCAGATTAGATATTAACTACCTCCCCTTAACAATATATTATTCTACCCCAGGGCACTTCCTCATTCGATACTATTTTTAATTTCATTTTACCATTATATTGCGGGGCAACCCAAAGTTGAATGAACCTCTCCTCTGTCTGGGTGCCGGGGCCTAAAAATATCTGACAGTGGCCTGTTCCAGTGGTGGGTGACGTGAAGCCTGATTCTCTGCTATGACATGAAGACAGATTCTGCGCTGACATAAGGCCAGATTCTCTGTTACGGGACCTCTCTCCTCTGCCTGGGTGCCTGGGCCTAAATGTTTGACAGTGGCCTGTTCCAGTGGTGGGTGACGTGAAGCCTGATTCTCTGCTATGACATGAATACAGATTCTGCGCTGACATAAGGCCAGATTCTCTGTTACGGGACCTCTCTCCTCTGCCTGGGTGCCTGGGCCTAAATGTGTGACAGTGGCCTGTTCCAGTGGTGGGTGACGTGAAGCCTGATTCTCTGCTATGACATGAAGACAGATTCTGCGCTGACATAAGGCCAGATTCTCTGTTACGGGACCTCTCTCCTCTGCCTGGGTGCCTGGGCCTAAATGTGTGACAGTGGTCTGTTCCAGTGGTGGGTGACGTGAAGCCTGATTCTCTGCTATGACATGAATACAGATTCTGCGCTGACATAAGGCCAGATTCTCTTTTACGGGACCGCTCTCCTCTGTCTGGGTGCCGGGGCCTAAATGTGTGACAGTGGCCTGTTCCAGTGGTGGGTGACGTGAAGCCTGATTCTCTGCTATGACATGAAGACAGATTCTGCGCTGACATAAGGCCAGATTCTCTGTTACGGGACCTCTCTCCTCTGCCTGGGTGCCTGGGCCTAAATGTGTGACAGTGGCCTGTTCCAGTGGTGGGTGACGTGAAGCCTGATTCTCTGCTATGACATGAAGACAGATTCTGCGCTGACATGAAGCCAGATTCTCTGTTACGGGACCTCTCTCCTCTGAATGGGTGCCTGGGCCTAAATGTGTGACAGTGGCCTGTTCCAGTGGTGGGTGACGTGAAGCCTGATTCTCTGCTATGACATGAAGACTGATTCTGCGCTGACATAAGGCCAGATTCTCTGTTACGGGACCGCTCTCCTCTGTCTGGGTGCCGGGGCCTAAATGTGTGACAGTGGCCCTTTCCAGTGGTGGGTGACGTGAAGCCTGATTCTCTGCTATGACATGAATACAGATTCTGCGCTGACATAAGGCCAGATTCTCTGTTACGGGACCGCTCTCCTCTGTCTGGGTGCCGGGGCCTAAATGTGTGACAGTGAACTGTTCCAGTGGTGGGTGACGTGAAGCCTGATTCTCTGCTATGACATAAAGACAGATTCTGCGCTGACATAAGGCCAGATTCTCTGTTACGGGACCTCTCTCCTCTGCCTGGGTGCCTGGGCCTAAATGTGTGACAGTGGCCTGTTCCAGTGGTGGGTGACGTGAAGCCTGATTCTCTGCTATGACATGAAGACAGATTCTGCGCTGACATAAGGCCAGATTCTCTGTTACGGAACCTCTCTCCTCTGCCTGGGTACCTGGGCCTAAATGTTTGACAGTGGCCTGTTCCAGTGGTGGGTGACGTGAAGCCTGATTCTCTGCTATGACATGAATACAGATTCTGCGCTGACATAAGGCCAGATTCTCTGTTACGGGACCTCTCTCCTCTGCCTGGGTGCCTGGGCCTAAATGTGTGACAGTGGCCTGTTCCAGTGGTGGGTGACGTGAAGCCTGATTCTCTGCTATGACATGAAGACAGATTCTGCGCTGACATAAGGCCAGATTCTCTGTTACGGGACCTCTCTCCTCTGCCTGGGTGCCTGGGCCTAAATGTGTGACAGTGGTCTGTTCCAGTGGTGGGTGACGTGAAGCCTGATTCTCTGCTATGACATGAATACAGATTCTGCGCTGACATAAGGCCAGATTCTCTTTTACGGGACCGCTCTCCTCTGTCTGGGTGCCGGGGCCTAAATGTGTGACAGTGGCCTGTTCCAGTGGTGGGTGACGTGAAGCCTGATTCTCTGCTATGACATGAAGACAGATTCTGCGCTGACATAAGGCCAGATTCTCTGTTACGGGACCTCTCTCCTCTGCCTGGGTGCCTGGGCCTAAATGTGTGACAGTGGCCTGTTCCAGTGGTGGGTGACGTGAAGCCTGATTCTCTGCTATAACATGAAGACAGATTCTGCGCTGACATAAGGCCAGATTCTCTGTTACGGGACCGCTCTCCTCTGTCTGGGTGCCGGGGCCTAAATGTGTGACAGTGGCCTGTTCTAGTGGTGGGTGACGTGAAGCCTGATTCTCTGCTATGACATGAATACAGATTCTGCGCTGACATAAGGCCAGATTCTCTGTTACGGGACCTCTCTCTCCTCTGCCTGGGTGCCTAGGCCTAAATGTTTGACAGTGGCCTGTTCCAGTGGTGGGTGACGTGAAGCCTGATTCTCTGCTATGACATGAATACAGATTCTGCGCTGACATAAGGCCAGATTCTCTGTTACGGGACCTCTCTCCTCTGCCTGGGTGCCTGGGCCTAAATGTGTGACAGTGGCCTGTTCCAGTGGTGGGTGACGTGAAGCCTGATTCTCTGCTGTGACATGAAGACAGATTCTGCGCTGACATAAGGCCAGATTCTCTGTTACGGGACCTCTCTCCTCTGCCTGGGTGCCTGGGCCTAAATGTTTGACAGTGGCCTGTTCCAGTGGTGGGTGACGTGAAGCCTGATTCTCTGCTATGACATGAATACAGATTCTGCGCTGACATAAGCCAGATTCTCTGTTACGGGACCGCTCTCCTCTGTCTGGGTGCCGGGGCCTAAATGTGTGACAGTGGCCTGTTCCAGTGGTGGGTGACGTGAAGCCTGATTCTCTGCTATGACATGAAGACAGATTCTGCGCTGACATAAGGCCAGATTCTCTGTTACGGGACCTCTCTCCTCTGCCTGGGTGCCTGGGCCTAAATGTGTGACAGTGGCCTGTTCCAGTGGTGGGTGACGTGAAGCCTGATTCTCTGCTATGACATGAAGACAGATTCTGCGCTGAAATAAGGCCAGATTCTCTGTTACGCGACCTCTCTCCTCTGCCTGGGTGCCTGGGCCTAAATGTGTGACAGTGGCCTGTTCCAGTGGTGGGTGACGTGAAGCCTGATTCTCTGCTATGACATGAAGACAGATTCTGCGCTGACATAAGGACAGATTCTCTGTTACGGGACCTCTCTCCTCTGCCTGGGTGCCTGGGCCTAAATGTGTGACAGTGGCCTGTTCCAGTGGTGGGTGACGTGAAGCCTGATTCTCTGCTATGACATGAAGACAGATTCTGCGCTGAAATAAGGCCAGATTCTCTGTTACGCGACCTCTCTCCTCTGCCTGGGTGCCTGGGCCTAAATGTGTGACAGTGGCCTGTTCCAGTGGTGGGTGACGTGAAGCCTGATTCTCTGCTATGACATGAAGACTGATTCTGTGCTGACATGAAGCCAGATTCTCTGTTACGGGACCGCTCTCCTCTGCCTGGGTGCCTGGGCCTAAATTTTTGACATTGGCCTGTTCCAGTGGTGGGTGACGTGAAGCCTGATTCTCTGCTATGACATGAATACAGATTCTGCGCTGACATAAGGCCAGATTCTCTGTTACGGGACCGCTCTCCTCTGTCTGGGTGCCGGGGCCTAAATGTGTGACAGTGGCCTGTTCCAGTGGTGGGTGACGTGAAGCCTGATTCTCTGCTATGACATGAAGACAGATTCTGCGCTGACATAAGGCCAGATTCTCTGTTAAGGGACCTCTCTCCTCTGCCTGGGTGCCTGGGCCTAAATGTGTGACAGTGGCCTGTTCCAGTGGTGGGTGACGTGAAGCCTGATTCTCTGCTATGACATGAAGACAGATTCTGTGCTGACATCAGGCCAGATTCTCTGTTACGGGACCTCTCTCCTCTGCCTGGGTGCCGGGGCCTAAATGTGTGACAGTGGCCTGTTCCAGTGGTGGGTGACGTGAAGCCTGATTCTCTGCTATGACATGAAGACTGATTCTGCGCTGACATGAAGCCAGATTCTCTGCTATGGCATGAAGAGACTGATTCTCTGCTGATGTGAAGCCAGATTCTCTGCTATGGGACCTCTGTCCAATTGATATTGGTTCATTTTTATTTTTTTAATTTTTATTTTAATTCATTTCCCTATCCACATTTGTTTGCAGGGGATTTACCTACATGTTGCTGCCTTTTGCAGCCCTCTAGCTCTTTCCTGGGCTGTTTTACAGCCTTTTTAGTGCCCAAAAGTTCGGGTCCCCATTGACTTCAATGGGGTTCGGGTTCGGGACGAAGTTCGGATCGGGTTCGGATCCCGAACCCGAACATTTCCCGGAAGTTCGGCCGAACTTCTCGAATCCGAACATCCAGGTGTTCGCTCAACTCTAGTGAGAAGTGGTTTGAAATCAAAATCTGTAAAAAATGGCCGGTGAAATCCGAAAGGTGCTCTTTGGAATGTGGGCCCCTTTGCCCACCTAGGCTGCAAAAAAGTGTCACACATCTGGTATCCCCGTACTCAGGAGAAGTTGGGCAATGTGTTTTGGGTTGTCTTTTTACATATACCCATGCTGGGTGAGAGAAATATATTGGCAAAAGACAACTTTTCCCATTTTTTTTATACAAAGTAGCATTTGACCGAGATATTTATCTCACCCAGCATGGGTATAGTATATGTAAAATGACACCCCAAAACACATTGCCCAACTTCTCCTGAGTACGGGGATACCAGATGTGTGACACTTTTTTGCAGCCTAGGTGGGCAAAGGGGCCCACATTCCAAAGAGCACCTTTCGGATTTCACCGGCCATTTTTTACAGATTTTGATTTCAAACTACTTACCACACATTAGGGCCCCTAGAATCCCAGGGCAGTATAACTACCCCACAAGTGACCCCATTTTGGAAAGAAGACACCCCAAGGTATTCGCTGATGGGCATAGTGAGTTCATGGAAGTTTTTATTTTTTGTCACAAGTTAGTGGAATATGAGACTTTGTAAGGAAAATTTTTTTTTTTTAAAAATCATCATTTTCCGCTAACTTGTGACAAAAAATAAAAAGTTCTATGAACTCACTATGCCCATCAGCGAATACCTTAGGGTGTCTACTTTCCGAAATGGGGTCATTTGTGGGGTGTTTGTACTGTCTGGCCATTGTAGAACCTCAGGAATCATGACAGGTACTCAGAAAGTCAGAGCTGCTTCAAAAAGCGGAAATTCACATTTTTGTACCATAGTTTGTAAACGCTATAACTTTTACCCAAACCATTTTTTTTTTACCCAAACATTTGTTTTTTATCAAAGACATGTAGAACAATAAATTTAGAGAAAAATTTATATATGGATGTCGTTTTTTTTGCAAAATTTTACAACTGAAAGTGAAAAATGTCATTTTTTTTGCAAAAAAATCGTTAAATTTCGATTAATAACAAAAAAAGTCAAATTGTCAGCAGCAATGAAATACCACCAAATGAAAGCTCTATTAGTGAGAAGAAAAGGAGGTAAAATTCATTTGGGTGGTAAGTTGCATGACCGAGCAATAAACGGTTAAAGTAGTGTAGGTCAGAAGTGTAAAAAGTGGCCTGGTCATTAAGGGTGTTTAAGCTAGGGGGGCTGAAGTGGTTAATACAATAAAAGCATTTTTGAAACAAAAAAAATTTATGTTTTAGTGTCTCCATAGTCTGAGAGCCATAGTTATTTTTTTTTTGTGCGATTTTCTTAGGTAGGAGCTCATTTTTTGAAGGATGAAGTTATGGTTAGATTGGTACTATTTTTGGGGGGGGGGGGGCAAACGCCTTTTTGATCGCTTGGTGTTGCACTTTTAGTGATGTAAGGTGACAAAAAAAGGTTGTTGTTTTTTTAGCACATTTGTTATTATTATTTTTTACGTTGTTCACCTGAGGGGTTAGGTCATGTGATATTTTTATAGAGCCGGTCGATACGGACACGGCGATACCTAATATGTCTACTTTTCTTTTTTTCCCTATTTTTACAATTTTTTTTTAGTTTCTTTTGTGAAAAAGACACTTTTTTTTTTACCTAAAACTTATTTATATTTTTTTAACTTTATTTTTTTTACGTTTTTTTTTTTCACTTTTTTTTTTTTTTCACTCTCTGACTTCAACTTTTGGGGGTCTGATCCCCTTTACAATGCAACACAATACTTACAGCCTGCTTGCCTGTGAGATCCAGGGAGCTGGATCTCACAGGCCCTTCCAGAAAGCAGCCACGATGCCTAAGGAAGGCTGCCTTCCCTGCCATCGGGTCCCCGTCACAGCAGCGCGGGTACCCGATGGCTGCTCTCTCCCTGCACGGACATCGCACGTGCCGCGCTCAGCTCTGACCAAGGCCATGCAGGGGTTAATGCACCTGCATCAGTGATTTCACCGATGCCGGCGCATACATCAGGGGTCCGGCTATCGGTGACTGCCGGACCCCTGCCGCGGATCGGGCGGGCGCAGCTGGGCGTTAAGGGGTTAATATAGTGATTAGAACTGAAAACTGAACCAGTTAGTTGTGTGTTTACTTACAGTTCCACCAATTGCAAACTACAAAGTTCACAATTGCAACCATTCAAATTCCATATTGCTATCCAAATTTCATACAACCATAGCAGATCATACTCAACCAATCTGCAAATAGTTACTGCTAACTGCATATTGCGAATTGCGACCAAATTCAGCAAGTAAAACTGTTAGACCTCAGATATACCTCAGAGAGATCAGAAAGTGCTTAGATAACTTAAAGTGAGAGTACAGATACTGAAGAGAGAAATATATCCACCATTTTATGTTGAATGACAAGATTGAACAGTTAAACCTCCATCTTATGCATACCGCCATTTTGTGATATATTTTCAACACATGTTTTGTACATGGACTATCTGCTGCGGAGGCGGCAGTGTTATATATGAAGAAAAGTTGAAGTTAATAAAGAAGTTATTTCCAGCATTTGGTGTGCTCTTTAAACCTACTGCGTCCATAGAACGGCACTAGAGGAATTACAGAGTAATAGACAGTCTGGTTAGACTAAAAGTCAGAGATATCAGAATTCTTCTAATGCCACAGCGCAAAAGGCACTTCATAGTGCTGCGCCTGCCACACATACACCCATTCTGGTGGAACTTACTGGGTTCAGCAGATGGGACATCCAGATACAAGAATTCTTAGAATTCCACACAGAAGAGACCAATTCAGCGCTGACATGGAACACTCTAAAAGCATTTCTTCGGGGTCCTTCTAGCATTCTAGCACATCTCACATTAAACACTGCCCTACTAACCGTACTAACTCTAACCCTAACCCAAAGGACTAGAAACAGAACTGGAGTCACAGTGCAACACATTGGAACAACAATATACTCAGCCCCCGACTGAATTTAATAGAAATGCTTGGCTTCAAGCAGGCAGGAAATACCTATAGTAAATATTTTTTTCTGAAGCAGGCAGCATTTGAACTACGAAATCAATCAACTAAACTTTTAGTTCAACTGATCCGTAACAACTATCTACAACGATACTATCGTTAAGAGATTCTGCAGGTGAGAAAATTAACAGGCAACAAACTATCCTTCAAACTATTACACAATTCTACCGAGAACTATATAGTAACATAGAAACATAGTACATAAGGCCGAAAAAAGACATTTGTCCATCCAGTTCGGCCTGTCATCCTGCAAGTTGATCCAGAGGAAGGCAAAAAACCCTGTGAGGTAGAAGCCAATTTTCTCCACTTTAGAGGAATAAAAAATTCCTTCCCGACTCCAATCAGGCATCAGAATTACTCCCTGGATCAACGACCCCTCTCTAGTAGCTATAGCCTGTAATATTATTACGCTCTAGAAACACATCCAGGCCCCTCTTGAATTCCTTTATTGTACTCACCATCACCACCTCCTCAGGCAGAGAGTCAATAGTCTCACTGCTCTTACCGTAAAGAATCCATAGTCTCACTGCTCTTACAGTATAGAGTCTATAGTCTCTCTGCTCTTACAGTAAAGAGTCCATAGTCTCACTGCTCTTACAGTAAAGAGTCCATAGTCTCACTGCTCTTACCGTAAAGAGTCCATAGTCTCACTGCTCTTACAGTAAAGAGTCCATAGTCTCACTGCTCTTACAGTATAGAGTCCATAGTCTCACTGCTCTTACAGTATAGAGTCCATAGTCTCACTGCTCTTACAGTAAAGAGTCCATAGTCTCACTGCTCTTACAGTATAGAGTCCATAGTCTCACTGCTCTTACAGTACAGAGTCCATAGTCTCACTGCTCTTACAGTAAAGAGTCCATAGTCTCAGTGCTCTTACAGTAAAGAGTCCATAGTCTCACTGCTCTTACAGTATAGAGTCCATAGTCTCACTGCTCTTACCGTATAGAGTCCACAGTCTCACTGCTCTTACAGTATAGAGTCCATAGTCTCACTGCTCTTACAGTAAAGAGTCCATAGTCTCACTGCTCTTACAGTAAAGAGTCCATAGTCTCACTGCTCTTACAGTAAAGAGTCCATAATCTCACTGCTCTTACAGTAAAGAGTCCATAGTCTCACTGCTCTTACAGTATAGAGTCCATAGTCTCACTGCTCTTACAGTAAAGAGTCCATAGTCTCACTGCTCTTACAGTAAAGAGTCCATAGTCTCACTGCTCTTACAGTAAAGAGTCCATAGTCTCACTGCTCTTACAGTATAGAGTCCATAGTCTCACTGCTCTTACAGTAAAGAGTCCATAGTCTCACTGCTCTTACAGTAAAGAGTCCATAGTCTCACCGCTCTTACAGTATAGAGTCTATAGTCTCTCTGCTCTTACAGTAAAGAGTCCATAGTCTCACTGCTCTTACAGTAAAGAGTCCATAGTCTCACTGCTCTTACAGTAAAGAGTCCATAGTCTCACTGCTCTTACAGTAAAGAGTCCATAGTCTCACTGCTCTTACAGTAAAGAATCCTTTTATATGTCTGTGTACAAACCTTCTTTCCTCCAGACGCAGAGGATGTCCCCTCGTCACAGTCACAGTCCTGGGGATAAATAGATGATGGGAGTGATCTCTGTACTGACCCCTGATATATTTATACATATTAATTAGATCTCCCCTCAGTCGTCTTTTTTCTAAAGTGAATAACCCTAATTTTGATAATCTTTCAGGGTACTGTAGTTGCCCCATTCCAGTTATTACTTTAGTTGCCCTCCTCTGGACCCTCTCTAGCTCTGCTATGCCTGCCTTGTTTACAGGAGCCCAGAACTGTACACAGTCCTCCATGTGTGGTCTGACCAGTGATTTGTATAGTGGTAGGACTATGTTCTTATCACGGGCATCTATGCCCCTTTTGATGCAACCCATTATCTTGTTGGCCTTGGCAGCAGCTGCCTGACACTGGTTTTTGCTGCTTAGTTTGCTATTTATTAAAATTCCTAGATCCTTTTCCATGTCAGTGTTACCCAGTGTTTTACCATTTAGTATGTACGGGTGACTTGCATTTTTCCTTCCCATGTGCATAACTTTACATTTATCAGTGTTAAACCTCATCTGCCACTTATCTGCCCAAGCCTCCAATCTATCCAGATCCCTCTGTAGTAGTATACTGTCCTCTGTAGTATATATATACAGTATACTGTCCTCTGTAGTGTATATACAGTATACTGTCCTCTGTAGTGTATATACAGTATACTGTCCTCTGTAGTATATATACAGTATACTGTCCTCTGTAGTATATATACAGTATACTGTCCTCTGTAGTATATATACAGTATACTGTCCTCTGTAGTATATATATACAGTATACTGTCCTCTGTAGTAGTATACTGTCCTCATCAGTGTAAATTACTTTACACAGTTTAGTGTCATAGAAGCAGCATAACAACTTCAGAAATAGAGATAAGTGCCTATCTGGAAAGCATACCCCTCCCCAAGCTCACAGCAGAACAAAGTATGCAATTAGACCAACCAATTAGCCTACAGGGAGTGCAGAATTATTAGGCAAGTTGTATTTTTGAGGATTAATTTTATTATTGAACAACAACCATGTTCTCAATGAACCCAAAAAACTCATTAATATCAAAGCTGAATATTTTTGGAAGTAGTTTTTAGTTTGTTTTTAGTTTTAGCTATTTTAGGGGGATATCTGTGTGTGCAGGTGACTATTACTGTGCATAATTATTAGGCAACTTAACAAAAAACAAATATATACCCATTTCAATTATTTATTTTTACCAGTGAAACCAATATAACATCTCAAGATTCACAAATGGTGTCTTCCAGAAACTGGCAGTAGGACTGGGAGTTGAGCTTGACTCCATCCTCAACCCGAAAAGGCCCCACAAGCTCATCTTTGATGATACCAGCCCAAACCAGTACTCCACCTCCACCTTGCTGGCGTCTGAGTCGGACTGGAGCTCTCTGCCCTTTACCAATCCAGCCACGGGCCCATCCATCTGGCCCATCAAGACTCACTCTCATTTCATCAGTCCATAAAACCTTAGAAAAATCAGTCTTGAGATATTTCTTGGCCCAGTCTTGACGTTTCAGCTTGTGTGTCTTGTTCAGTGGTGGTCGTCTTTCAGCCTTTCTTACCTTGGCCATGTCTCTGAGTATTGCACACCTTGTGCTTTTGGGCACTCCAGTGATGTTGCAGCTCTGAAATATGGCCAAACTGGTGGCAAGTGGCATCTTGGCAGCTGCACGCTTGACTTTTCTCAGTTCATGGGCAGTTATTTTGCGCCTTGGTTTTTCCACACGCTTCTTGCGACCCTGTTGACTATTTTGAATGAAACGCTTGATTGTTCGATGATCACGCTTCAGAAGCTTTGCAATTTTAAGAGTGCTGCATCCCTCTGCAAGATATCTCACTATTTTTGACTTTTCTGAGCCTGTCAAGTCCTTCTTTTGACCCATTTTGCCAAAGGAAAGGAAGTTGCCTAATAATTATGCACACCTGATATAGGGTGTTGATGTCATTAGACCGAACCCCTTCTCATTACAGAGATGCACATCACCTAATATGCTTAATTGGTAGTAGGCTTTCGAGCCTATACAGCTTGGAGTAAGACAACATGCATAAAGAGGATGATGTGGTCAAAATACTCATTTGCCTAATAATTCTGCACGCAGTGTAGAAGAAATTACACAAGCCATATCAGATCTCAATAATGGGAAGCCACATGGGCCGGATGGGCTTCCTAAGGAAGTCTATGCCAAATACACGAAGGAACTAGCTCCATGCCACCCTCCATGCAGCTCTGGAAACAGGACAATTGGCGGAGTCATTCATGGAAGCAACCATTATTTTATTACTTAAACCAGATAAAGACCCCCTAGAAAGCAGTTCATATAGACCCATTGCATTGCTGAATGTAGATGATAAAATCCTAACTAGGGTACTGGCCACATGACTAAACTGGGTAATCCTGTCACTGGTGCACCCGGACCAGACAGGAGTCATGCCGGGAAAGTCCACCACAGAAAATATTAGAAGAGCTCAAGTCGTCACACAAGTAGGATATGCATTGAACGCTGAATGGGCATTAGTGTCAGAAACCACCCTGATATAGTTTACTTTGCCCTCAAGATTGCCCTCAGTCAAGATGGTGGATTATGTGTTTCCTGGTTGCCATCTCACTTCCTGTTCCTTTTTAAACTGGCCAGACCTTCCTATCTTTGCTGGAGTATTGTGTTTGGCTTTTAGTCCGCAATCCTCTTGCTGGAACTCACTCCTCCGTGTGTTCTGTGCCCTAGCGGTTCTCCCTGCTACCTCCTGTTGCTGACCCGGACTGTTCTTGGACCTTCGTACCTGCTTGCCGCCTGCCCTGACCTTCTGCTTGTCTACCTTCCTGCCAGCTTGCCGCCTGCCCTGACTTCTGCTATCCTGACCTCGGTTCTCGTCTACAGACTCTGCCTCATCTGTGCGGAGCACAACAACGTGGGTTCTGCTACATCCATATTATATATACTCTGCTCCCAAGTCCTGGCCATCGGATTCCAGTTCTGTTGCACCAGTATCGTGACAGAATACTTGAGCCACCATGGATTCCGCCGGTAAAGACCCGTATTAAGCAGTTGCAGACTGCGGTATCTAGTATGCACGCAGAGTTGCAAACCTTAAAGAAGAAATACGATGCCTTTGAGGGCCAGACCGGCCTCAGCATGCAGTTTTATGGACAAACGATCCACGAACTCTGTGATACAGTGCAAACACTGGCTGATCGCATAACACAGGTGGAGAATGCAGCTCCTGCACCATCTCCTACATCAACTCCTAAATTACCTCCATACCGATTTGGCGGGGACCGCGACAAATTCCGGGGGTTTATCAATCAGTGTCGCCTCTACTTTGACGCAAACTCCTCCCAGTTTTCTACTGATCGATCTAAAGTGCTATGTATCATTACGCTACTAACACACAAGGCTATCGCCTGGGCGAGTCCGTTGATCGAAACTGGGGATGCCCGACTAAACAATCTGGAGGATTTCCTTGGGGCCATGAGCCAGATGTTCGATGACCCTAACCAAGGTGCTACAGCTGAGGCAGCCTAACTAGCCTTGCGCCAGGGCAGACGTCCCGTCACGGAATATGCTATAGACTTTAAAAGATGGTCTGTTGACACTAACTGGAATGATGCAGCAAAATTATCTTTTTTCAAGAAAGGACTATGTAGTTCCCTAAAGGATGAGCTGGCCCGTGCAGAGGCCCCCTTAGAGCTTGATGCCTTTATCAACCACTGCATCCGAGTTGATACACGACTAGCTGAACGACGGCAAGAAAGATGGGCCACACTGAACTATACTACGAAGCAGGCACTTTCTTCGTCTGCCCACACTTTAAAAGAATTTCCAAAAAGAATCCACAAGGAACCAGAAAGCGAACCAATGCAAATAGACTCCATCTTAAAACGTGAAAATATTGATCGCAAGGAACATAGACTCCGAGAGAACTTATGTCTGTATTGTGGAAGAGCCGACCACTTTCTGATTAATTGTCCCAGACATCCTCGAAAACTGGTGGCAGCCATTACAGACCCCGATCTCTCAGATGAAGACTCTGTGACATCTGAAGCGGAATCATTGGAAGAAACAACCATCCGCTCCATCTCTTCAGTGGCCCCTCGTATTAAGAAGGATAACAGAAACTCTCATTGTTTCCTCCCCATCAAATTTTCAATTAATTCCCAGTGGATATCCACCTCTGCTATGGTGGATTCCGGGGCTGGTGGCAATTTTATGGACTATTCCTTTGCAAGGAGACATGGGGTAAAGATTCATAAAAAACTCTCACCTATGATTATGGAAACGGTAGATGGTACCCCTTTAAATTCGGGCCCTGTAGATCAAGAAACAGAACCCCTCGACATCTGTATAACACCACAACATCACGAAGTTCTATCGTTTCTTTTGATCTCCTCTCCTCATTTTCCTGTTATCCTAGGCTTGCCCTGGTTACAGGCACAGAACCCTGACATCAACTGGGAGACCAAAGAGATAACGTTTCCAGGGAAGGATGCTATGCCAACAAAACCGTCAGAACAAGGGGGGGGAGCCACATCCCAGAACGATAAGGTGATGGAACTACCCCTCATATATCAGGATTTTTTGGAGGTTGGTGATAAACAAAAGGCAGACAAACTTCCCCCACATCGACCCTATGACTGTCCCATAGAATTGCTCCCTGGTGCTTCCATCCCATTCGGGAATATCTACCCCTTGGCAGGTCCGGAACTGAAGGCCCTCAAGGAATATATAGAAGAGAATCTGGCTAAAGGGTTTATCTGTCCCTCCTCCTCACCAGCAGGGGCTCCCATATTCTTTGTCAAAACGAAGGATGGGTCTCTAAGACCATGTATTGACTACCACGAACTAAATAAAATCACAATTAAGAATCGCTACCCCCTACCACTAATCCCAGAGTTATTGGAGAGAGTACGTCACGCCAAAATTTTCTCAAAGTTGGACCTACGAGGCGCCTATAACTTGGTCCGTATCAGATTGGGAGATGAATGGAAGACAGCATTTAGATCACGGTACGGACACTTCGAATACCTTGTCATGCCTTTTGGTCTTTGCAACGCTCCAGCCACCTTTCAACACCTGGCCAACGACATTTTCAGAGATCTTCTGGACCAATTTGTAGTCATCTATCTGGATGACATTCTGATCTTCTCTAACTCAACAGAAGAACATCAGCAACATGTAAGACTCGTTTTGGAACGTCTTAGGAAAAATAAATTATATATCAAACTTGAAAAGTGTGAGTTTCATCGAACTGAAATCCAATTTCTCGGCTACATAATTTCACCCCAAGGCTTACACATGGACCCCAACAAAATTAGAGCAATAGTGGACTGGCCTGTCCCCAGTAACTTAAAAGAGGTCCAACGCTTCATAGGCTTTGCCAATTTTTACAGACGCTTTATCAAAAAATTTTCAACAATAGTCACCCCAATTACACAACTAACCAGGAAAACGAAAAAGGAATTTGTTTGGTCACCTGAAGCACAAGAACCCTTCTGTTTATTAAAGACCAGGTTCACCACAGCCCCTGTATTGGTTCACCCCAACCCAGAACTGTCGTTCATCATGGAAGTAGATGCTTCAGATTCTGCTATAGGAGCCATTTTATCACAGAGAACAGGAGACAAAGGGTTGTTACACCCTTGCGCTTTCTTCTCCCAACGTCTATCTCCGGCTGAGAAGAATTACGACGTGGGAGACAAAGAACTACTGGCTATTATAGCAGTCTTTAAAGAATGGAGACATCACCTTCAAGGAGCCTCCCAGCCAATAATAGTTCTCACCGACCATCGCAACTTGGAGTTCGTTAGATCAGCAAAATGTCTATCTCCTCGCCAGGCCCGCTGGACTCTTTTTTTAAACCAATTCAACTTCGTGATTTCATACAGGCCGGGTTCTCAGAATGGCAAGGCAGATGCCTTATCCAGAATCTTTTCCAACGATGCTGTATCTACGACTCCACCTAAGACCATCATTCCAGAGTCTAGATTCGTGGAGGTAATCCTTAATAAGGACCTACTTGAAGAAATCAAAGAAGCCTATGTCACTGACTCCCTCCTGGCGGAACCTCCCGATGATCTGCAATTAATATACAAAAACAGGGTATGGACTCATGGACAACAGTTATATATACCCAAAGTTATAAGACTTAAGGTTCTTAGACTAGTCCATGACTCTAAGGTCGCAGGTCACAGGGGTGTGCAGAAGACTCAGGAATTCTTATCTCGTTTCTTTTGGTGGCCTAATTCTCGACAGGATGTGAAAAAATATGTCCTGTCATGTGATATCTGTGCTAGATGCAAGACTCCACGCTCCCTCCCAGTAGGTTTACTACAGCCTTTGCCGGTCCCCTCCCGTCCTTGGGGCTCCATTTCCATGGACTTTATTGTGGATCTACCTACATCCAAGGGACAGAATACAATCTTAGTAGTGGTAGACCGTCTCACTAAGGCTGCACACTTCATTGCATGTAATGGCCTACCATCTGCTAAATAAACTGCAGACCTTATAATGCAAAATGTGTTTAGTCTACATGGGGTGCCAGATGAAGTTGTCTTGGATCGTGGAGTACAGTTTACTTCAACGTTTTGGCGCAGTTTTTGCACATCTTTGGAAATCGATATCAATCTATCAACCGCCTTTCACCCTCAGTCTAATGGACAGACCGAACGCACAAACCAGACTTTGGAACAATACCTTCGATGTTATATCTGTCACTTACAGGATGACTGGGTTGACCTTCTTCCAGTGGCTGAATTTTCTTACAATAATTCCCAAAATGCATCAACCAGACAGACCCCCTTCTTTGCAAATCTCGGGTACCATCTGAACATTCTCCCCAAATTTCCTGTTACTTCGCCTATACCAGCAGTGGCGGAAAGAATTTCCATGCTTCAACAAAATTTGCTACTACTAAGAGAGACCTTAGAGAGTGCTCAGGAGAATTATAAGAGGGCCGCTGATAAATTCCGTAGACCAGCACCAATGTTTAGAGTGGGCGACAAGGTATGGCTTTCTACGAGGAATTTAAAACTTAAGGTCCCCTCACCAAAGCTGGTACAGAAGTTTATTGGACCCTATAAAATCATGGGCATAATCAGCCCAGTGGCCGTTTGACTTAAACTCCCACGATCCATGAGGATACATCCTGTCTTCCACGTGTCATTACTCAAGGCTGCAGTGCCCAATCCGTTTCCTGAACGCACCCTTCCTCCTCCCAAAGCATTGGAGATAGATGGACAGGAGCAGTTCATGGTAGAAGAGATTCTGGACTCTAGGATTTTCAGCTACAGTACCTTATCAAATGGCAGGGGTACGGATCTGAAGAAAATTCCTGGGAACCAATAAAAAACATCAATGCTCGTCGAATGATTAGACAATTCCATCAAACACATCCTGGAAGACCAAGTCAGGTCCCGTCCAGAGGCCGCTGTTGAGGTGGGAGTAATGTCAGAAACCACCCTGATATAGTTTACTTTGCCCTCAGTCAAGATAGTGGATTATGTGTTTCCTGGTTGCCATCTCACTTCCTGTTCCTGTCAGAAACTACCCTAATATACTTTACTTTGCCCTCAAGTTTGCCCTCAGTCAAGATGGAGATGGTGGATTATGTCTTTCCTGGTTGCCATCTCACTTCCTGTTGGCAGGGTTAGAACCCTTGGAGATGTGTTTGAACAGGGAGTGTTGATGACATTTGAAGCACTAGCACAGAAACACAACATTCTCCGAACCCATTTCTTTTCATACTTGCAGCTCAGATCATCTATACAGAGTAGTCTCCCGACCATCAATACTCTGATATCTAAAATTCCCACTCTTAGGAATCGTTAAGACCCAAGGACCTAGAGGACTGGTGTCAGTAATTTACTCGCACCCGGTACAGGCAAAAGGTACATCTAATCCCCTCAAGATAATAGACAAAAGGAAGAAAGTAATCAGTGTCGGACTGGGATGCCTAGGGCCCACTAGTAAAATTTATTTTGGGGGCCCACCGTACGGATATATTCAAATATAATAAATAATCTAACAAGTTTTTTTATATGAACATAGGCCGGTTGAGGTGCTGTACATTGAATATATATATATGTAGTGCAGTAAGTCTACTGTGTTATGTGCCACTTGTGCAGGGGGTGGGAGACTAGGGGCCCACCTTGCTCAGGGGCCCACCGGGGGATTCCCCTGTACCCCTGTGGACCAGTCCGAGCCTGAAAGTAATACCCGCACCGACTGAGGAATCAATTTCTGATTTATTGGAATCGCATTCACATGTATCACCAGCAGTCAATAATAAAACGGTCCAGTTAAACATTATTCACCAGTCATATCTCACACCAACTAGGTTGTACAGAATGGGCAGAGCACCTTCTACTGCATGTCCAAGGTGTGGGGAAATGGAGGCGGACTTCTGGCCTCTGATCTGGAGTTGTGGTCCGATTGCTGCCTTCTGGGAAGAAGCGACTTCATTTCTCTCAGACTTATTGCCGGTCCAGGTGGAGTGTAGACCTGAGATCTGCCTACTGGGGATATTGAATGAGGATAACTGGGATCATTACATGTCTATATTTTTAAAGCAGTCTTTATTCATGGCACGTACATGCATTGCCTTGAGATGGTACGACCCCAATACGCCAAATCTGTCTATGTGGAAACAACAAATAAACCAAATTCTTCCATACATAGTGCTAGTGTTTAACCACCGCAATGAACCACAAACATTTGACAGGGTCTGGGGTTTGTGGTGCGACTCCCCCCACACACTATACACATCCTCGAGACTACGTCAGTACCACAAGCTATTTCACTGGCTCGGGGTTCCACGGCACAATTGATTTGATGGGAGTACTGGGAAGAAGTAGAAATGGTGCCGCCACTTGAAGGAACAAGGAGACAGCAACAGCGCAGTGGATGAGCGAAGGCTCTGAAACAATCGTGAATGCTGAAAATACCAGAAATTTATGAGATACGGTGCACTTGTTTGTACTTCATATCAGGAATGAACATGTCAATGTACCGTAACCTTGTTTTTTCCCTGTTAATAAAAGAAGTAAAACAAAAAAGAAAAGAATGCAGTGACAGGAGCAGAATCTGCAGAACTAACCAGATGCTAAATAGCTGCAAGTCCAATGTACAGGGAGTGCAGAATTATTAGGCAAGTTGTATTTTTGAGGATTAATTTTATTATTGAACAACAACCATGTTCTCAATGAACCCAAAAAACTCATTAATATCAAAGCTGAATATTTTTGGAAGTAGTTTTTAGTTTGTTTTTAGTTTTAGCTATTTTAGGGGGATATCTGTGTGTGCAGGTGACTATTACTGTGCATAATTATTAGGCAACTTAACAAAAAACAAATATATACCCATTTCAATTATTTATTTTTACCAGTGAAACCAATATAACATCTCAACATTCACAAATATACATTTCTGACATTCAAAAACAAAACAAAAACAAATCAGTGACCAATATAGCCACCTTTCTTTGCAAGGACACTCAAAAGCCTGCCATCCATGGATTCTGTCAGTGTTTTGATCTGTTCACCATCAACATTGCGTGCAGCAGCAACCACAGCCTCCCAGACACTGTTCAGAGAGGTGTACTGTTTTCCCTCCTTGTAAATCTCACATTTGATGATGGACCACAGGTTCTCAATGGGGTTCAGATCAGGGGAACAAGGAGGCCATGTCATTAGATTTTCTTCTTTTATACCCTTTCTTGCCAGCCACGCTGTGGAGTACTTGGACGCGTGTGATGGAGCATTGTCCTGCATGAAAATCATGTTTTTCTTGAAGGATGCAGACTTCTTCCTGTACCACTGCTTGAAGAAGGTGTCTTCCAGAAACTGGCAGTAGGACTGGGAGTTGAGCTTGACTCCATCCTCAACCCGAAAAGGCCCCACAAGCTCATCTTTGATGATACCAGCCCAAACCAGTACTCCACCTTGCTGGCGTCTGAGTCGGACTGGAGCTCTCTGCCCTTTACCAATCCAGCCACGGGCCCATCCATCTGGCCCATCAAGACTCACTCTCATTTCATCAGTCCATAAAACCTTAGAAAAATCAGTCTTGAGATATTTCTTGGCCCAGTCTTGACGTTTCAGCTTGTGTGTCTTGTTCAGTGGTGGTCGTCTTTCAGCCTTTCTTACCTTGGCCATGTCTCTGAGTATTGCACACCTTGTGCTTTTGGGCACTCCAGTGATGTTGCAGCTCTGAAATATGGCCAAACTGGTGGCAAGTGGCATCTTGGCAGCTGCACGCTTGACTTTTCTCAGTTCATGGGCAGTTATTTTGCGCCTTGGTTTTTCCACACGCTTCTTGCGACCCTGTTGACTATTTTGAATGAAACGCTTGATTGTTCGATGATCACGCTTCAGAAGCTTTGCAATTTTAAGAGTGCTGCATCCCTCTGCAAGATATCTCACTATTTCTGACTTTTCTGAGCCTGTCAAGTCCTTCTTTTGACCCATTTTGCCAAAGGAAAGGAAGTTGCCTAATAATTATGCACACCTGATATAGGGTGTTGATGTCATTAGACCACACCCCTTCTCATTACAGAGATGCACATCACCTAATATGCTTAATTGGTAGTAGGCTTTCGAGCCTATACAGCTTGGAGTAAGACAACATGCAGAAACAGGATGATGTGGTCAAAATACTCATTTGCCTAATAATTCTGCACGTAGTGTATGTATGAGATAGCCGGGAGGATTGTCTATAGGATGATGGGAGTCTCACGTCCGAAGCTGCAGTGACAGGAGAAGAATCTGCAGAACTAACCAGATGCTAAATAGCCGCAAGTCCAATGTATGTATGAGATAGCCGGGAGGATTGTCTATAGGATGGTGGGAGTCTCATGTGTGAAGCTGCAGTGGATGGTGAGATATGGAGCCTGAAAGTCAAAAGTTTCAAACATTGCTCGTCAGTGTAATTACTGGACCCCTGTATAAGGCTTATGTGATATAAGTACCGGACCCAGGGGCGGACCCAGGCAGCAAAGGGCCCCTGTGCAAAGGATGTACCTGCCCCCTCCCCCCAAAACCACACATACAAATATAAACATATATGTGCAAATAAAAAAACATGTGAATATGTTTACAATATGTACATACAGTCAGGTCCATAAATATTGGGACATGGACACAATCCTAACATTTCTGGCTCTATACACCACCACAATGGATGTGAGATGAAACAAACAGGATGTGCTTTACCCGCAGACTGTCAGCTCTACCCGCAGACTGTCAGCTCTACCCGCAGACTGTCAGCTCTACCCGCAGACTGTCAGCTTTACCCGCAGACTGTCAGCTTTACCCGCAGACTGTCAGCTTTACCCGCAGACTGTCAGCTTTACCCGCAGACTGTCAGCTTTCCCCGCAGACTGTCAGCTTTACCCGCAGACTGTCAGCTTTACCCGCAGACTGTCAGCTCTACCCGCAGACTGTCAGCTTTACCCGCAGACTGTCAGCTTTACCCGCAGACTGTCAGCTTTACCCGCAGACTGTCAGCTTTACCCGCAGACTGTCAGCTCTACCTGCAGACTGTCTGCTATTTGCATCTGGAATCTGTTGCTGTCAACTCTCAAGATGAGATCCAAAGATCTGTCACTATCATAGTAACATAGTAACATAGTACATAAGGCCGAAAAAAGACATTTGTCCATCCAGTTCGGCCTGTTATCCTGCAAGTTGATCCAGAGGAAGGCAAAAAAACCCTGTGAGGTAGAAGCCAATTTTCTCCACTTTAGGGGAATAAAAAATTTCTTCCCGACTCCAATCAGAATAACTCCCTGGATCAGCGACCCCTCTCTAGTAGCTATAGCCTGTAATATTATTACACTCCAGAAATACATCCAGGCCCCTCCTGAATTCCTTTATTGTACTCACCATCACCACCTCCTCAGCAGAGAGTTCCATAGTCTCACTGCTCTTACCGTAAAGAATCCATAGTCTCACTGCTCTTACAGTAAAGAGTCCATAGTCTCACTGCTCTTACAGTAAAGAGTCCATAGTCTCACTGCTCTTACCGTAAAGAGTCCATAGTCTCACTGCTCTTACCGTAAAGAGTCCATAGTCTCACTGCTCTTACAGTAAATAGTCCATAGTCTCACTGCTCTTACAGTAAACAGTCCATAGTCTCACTGCTCTTACAGTAAACAGTCCATAGTCTCACTGCTCTTACAGTAAAGAGTCCATAGTCTCACTGCTCTTACAGTATAGAGTCCATAGTCTCACTGCTCTTACAGTAAAGAGTCCATAGTCTCACTGCTCTTACAGTAAAGAGTCCATAGTCTCACTGCTCTTACAGTAAAGAGTCCATAGTCTCACTGCTCTTACAGTACAGAGTCCATAGTCTCACTGCTCTTACAGTATAGAGTCCATAGTCTCACTGCTTTTACAGTAAAGAGTCCACAGTCTCACTGCTCTTACAGTATAGAGTCCATAGTCTCACTGCTCTTACAGTAAAGAGTCCATAGTCTCACTGCTCTTACAGTATAGAGTCCATAGTCTCACTGCTCTTACAGTAAAGAGTCCATAGTCTCACTGCTCTTACAGTAAAGAGTCCATAGTCTCACTGCTCTTACAGTATAGAGTCCATAGTCTCACTGCTCTTACAGTAAAGAGTCCATAGTCTCACTGCTCTTACAGTAAAGAGTCCACAGTCTCACTGCTCTTACAGTATAGAGTCCATAGTCTCACTGCTTTTACAGTAAAGAGTCCACAGTCTCACTGCTCTTACAGTAAAGAGTCCATAGTCTCACTGCTCTTACAGTATAGAGTCCATAGTCTCACTGCTCTTACAGTAAAGAGTCCATAGTCTCACTGCTCTTACAGTATAGAGTCCATAGTCTCACTGCTCTTACAGTAAAGAGTCCATAGTCTCACTGCTCTTACAGTACAGAGTCCATAGTCTAACTGCTCTTACAGTAAAGAGTCCATAGTCTCACTGCTCTTACAGTAAAGAGTCCATAGTCTCACTGCTCTTACAGTAAAGAGTCCATAGTCTCACTGCTCTTACAGTATAGAGTCCATAGTCTCACTGCTCTTACAGTAAAGAGTCCATAGTCTCACTGCTCTTACAGTAAAGAGTCCATAGTCTCACTGCTCTTACAGTAAAGAGTCCATAGTCTCACTGCTGTTACAGTAAGGAGTCCATAGTCTCACTGCTCTTACAGTAAAGAGTCCATAGTCTCACTGCTCTTACAGTAAAGAGTCCATAGTCTCACTGCTCTTACAGTAAAGAGTCCATAGTCTCACTGCTCTTACAGTATAGAGTCCATAGTCTCACTGCTCTTACAGTAAAGAGTCCATAGTCTCACTGCTCTTACAGTATAGAGTCCATAGTCTCACTGCTCTTACAGTAAAGAGTCCATAGTCTCACTGCTCTTACAGTAAAGATTCCATAGTCTCACTGCTCTTACAGTAAAGAGTCCATAGTCTCACTGCTCTTACAGTATAGAGTCCATAGTCTCACTGCTCTTACAGTAAAGAGTCCATAGTCTCACTGCTCTTACAGTATAGAGTCCATAGTCTCACTGCTCTTACAGTAAAGAGTCCATAGTCTCACTGCTCTCACAGTAAAGAGTCCATAGTCTCACTGCTCTTACAGTAAAGAGTCCATAGTCTCACTGCTCTTACAGTAAAGAGTCCATAGTCTCACTGCTCTTACAGTACAGAGTCCATAGTCTCACTGCTCTTACAGTAAAGATTCCATAGTCTCACTGCTCTTACAGTAAAGAGTCCATAGTCTCACTGCTCTTACAGTATAGAGTCCATAGTCTCACTGCTCTTACAGTAAAGAGTCCATAGTCTCACTGCTCTTACAGTATAGAGTCCATAGTCTCACTGCTCTTACAGTAAAGAGTCCATAGTCTCACTGCTCTCACAGTAAAGAGTCCATAGTCTCACTGCTCTTACAGTAAAGAGTCCATAGTCTCACTGCTCTTACAGTAAAGAGTCCATAGTCTCACTGCTGTTACAGTAAGGAGTCCATAGTCTCATTGCTCTTACAGTATAGAGTCCATAGTCTCTCAGCTCTTACAGTAAAGAGTCCATAGTCTCACTGCTCTTACAGTAAAGAGTCCATAGTCTCACTGCTCTTACAGTATAGAGTCCATAGTCTCACTGCTCTTACAGTAAAGAGTCCATAGTCTCACTGCTCTTACAGTAAAGAGTCCATAGTCTCACTGCTCTTACAGTAAAGAGTCCATAGTCTCACTGCTCTTACAGTACAGAGTCCATAGTCTCACTGCTCTTACAGTATAGAGTCCATAGTCTCACTGCTTTTACAGTAAAGAGTCCACAGTCTCACTGCTCTTACAGTATAGAGTCCATAGTCTCACTGCTCTTACAGTAAAGAGTCCATAGTCTCACTGCTCTTACAGTATAGAGTCCATAGTCTCACTGCTCTTACAGTAAAGAGTCCATAGTCTCACTGCTCTTACAGTAAAGAGTCCATAGTCTCACTGCTCTTACAGTATAGAGTCCATAGTCTCACTGCTCTTACAGTAAAGAGTCCATAGTCTCACTGCTCTTACAGTAAAGAGTCCATAGTCTCACTGCTCTTACAGTATAGAGTCCATAGTCTCACTGCTTTTACAGTAAAGAGTCCACAGTCTCACTGCTCTTACAGTAAAGAGTCCATAGTCTCACTGCTCTTACAGTATAGAGTCCATAGTCTCACTGCTCTTACAGTAAAGAGTCCATAGTCTCACTGCTCTTACAGTATAGAGTCCATAGTCTCACTGCTCTTACAGTAAAGAGTCCATAGTCTCACTGCTCTTACAGTACAGAGTCCATAGTCTAACTGCTCTTACAGTAAAGAGTCCATAGTCTCACTGCTCTTACAGTAAAGAGTCCATAGTCTCACTGCTCTTACAGTAAAGAGTCCATAGTCTCACTGCTCTTACAGTATAGAGTCCATAGTCTCACTGCTCTTACAGTAAAGAGTCCATAGTCTCACTGCTCTTACAGTAAAGAGTCCATAGTCTCACTGCTCTTACAGTAAAGAGTCCATAGTCTCACTGCTGTTACAGTAAGGAGTCCATAGTCTCACTGCTCTTACAGTAAAGAGTCCATAGTCTCACTGCTCTTACAGTAAAGAGTCCATAGTCTCACTGCTCTTACAGTATAGAGTCCATAGTCTCACTGCTCTTACAGTAAAGAGTCCATAGTCTCACTGCTCTTACAGTATAGAGTCCATAGTCTCACTGCTCTTACAGTAAAGAGTCCATAGTCTCACTGCTCTTACAGTAAAGATTCCATAGTCTCACTGCTCTTACAGTAAAGAGTCCATAGTCTCACTGCTCTTACAGTATAGAGTCCATAGTCTCACTGCTCTTACAGTAAAGAGTCCATAGTCTCACTGCTCTTACAGTATAGAGTCCATAGTCTCACTGCTCTTACAGTAAAGAGTCCATAGTCTCACTGCTCTCACAGTAAAGAGTCCATAGTCTCACTGCTCTTACAGTAAAGAGTCCATAGTCTCACTGCTCTTACAGTAAAGAGTCCATAGTCTCACTGCTCTTACAGTACAGAGTCCATAGTCTCACTGCTCTTACAGTAAAGATTCCATAGTCTCACTGCTCTTACAGTAAAGAGTCCATAGTCTCACTGCTCTTACAGTATAGAGTCCATAGTCTCACTGCTCTTACAGTAAAGAGTCCATAGTCTCACTGCTCTTACAGTATAGAGTCCATAGTCTCACTGCTCTTACAGTAAAGAGTCCATAGTCTCACTGCTCTCACAGTAAAGAGTCCATAGTCTCACTGCTCTTACAGTAAAGAGTCCATAGTCTCACTGCTCTTACAGTAAAGAGTCCATAGTCTCACTGCTGTTACAGTAAGGAGTCCATAGTCTCATTGCTCTTACAGTATAGAGTCCATAGTCTCTCAGCTCTTACAGTAAAGAGTCCATAGTCTCACTGCTCTTACAGTAAAGAGTCCATAGTCTCACTGCTCTTACAGTATAGAGTCCATAGTCTCACTGCTCTTACAGTATAGAGTCCATAGTCTCACTGCTCTTACAGTAAAGAGTCCATAGTCTCACTGCTCTCACAGTAAAGAGTCCATAGTCTCACTGCTCTTACAGTAAAGAGTCCATAGTCTCACTGCTCTTACAGTAAAGAGTCCATAGTCTCACTGCTCTTACAGTACAGAGTCCATAGTCTCACTGCTCTTACAGTACAGAGTCCATAGTCTCACTGCTCTTACAGTAAAGAGTCCATAGTCTCACTGCTCTTACAGTATAGAGTCCATAGTCTCACTGCTCTTACAGTAAAGAGTCCATAGTCTCACTGCTCTTACAGTATAGAGTCCATAGTCTCACTGCTCTTACAGTAAAGAGTCCATAGTCTCACTGCTCTTACAGTAAAGAGTCCATAGTCTCACTGCTCTTACAGTAAAGAGTCCGTAGTCTCTCTGCTCTTACAGTAAAGAGTCCATAGTCTCACTGCTCTTACAGTAAAGAGTCCGTAGTCTCTCTGCTCTCACAGTAAAGAGTCCATAGTCTCACTGCTCTTACAGTAAAGAGTCCATAGTCTCACTGCTCTTACAGTAAAGAGTCCATAGTCTCACTGCTGTTACAGTAAGGAGTCCATAGTCTCATTGCTCTTACAGTATAGAGTCCATAGTCTCACTGCTCTTACAGTAAAGAGTCCATAGTCTCACTGCTCTTACAGTAAAGAGTCCATAGTTTCACTGCTCTTACAGTAAAGAGTCCATAGTCTCACTGCTCTTACAGTAAAGAGTCCATAGTCTCACTGCTCTTACAGTAAAGAGTCCATAGTCTCACTGCTCTTACCGTAAAGAGTCCATAGTCTCACTGTTCTTACAGTAAAGAGTCCATAGTCTCACTGCTCTTACAGTAAAGAGCCCATAGTCTCACCGCTCTTACAGTAAGGAGTCCATAGTCTCACTGCTCTTACAGTATAGAGTCCATAGTCTCACTGCTCTTACAGTATAGAGTCCACAGTCTCACTGCTCTTACAGTAAAGAGTCCATAGTCTCACTGCTCTTACAGTAAAGAGTCCATAGTCTCTCTGCTCTTACAGTAAAGAGTCCATAGTCTCACTGCTCTTACAGTAAAGAGTCCATAGTCTCACTGCTCTTACAGTATATAGTCCATAGTCTCACTGCTCTTACAGTAAAGAGTCCATAGTCTCACTGCTCTTACAGTAAAGAGTCCATAGTCTCACTGCTCTTACAGTAAAGAGTCCATAGTCTCATTGCTCTTACAGTAAAGAGTCCATAGTCTCACTGCTCTTACCGTATAGAGTCCATAGTCTCACTGCTCTTACAGTAAAGAGTCCATAGTCTCACTGCTCTTACAGTATAGAGTCCAAAGTCTCACTGCTCTTACCGTAAAGAATCCTCTTCTATGTTTGTGTACAAACCTTCTTTCCTCCAGACGCAGAGGATGTCCCCTCGTCACAGTCACAGTCCTGGAGATAAATAGATGATGGGAGTGATCTCTGTACTGACCCCTGATATATTTATACATATTAATTAGATCTCCCCTCAGTCGTCTTTTTTCTAAAGTGAATAACCCTAATTTTGATAATCTTTCAGGGTACTGTAGTTGCCCCATTCCAGTTATTACTTTAGTTGCCCTCCTCTGAAGCAGTGAAGCAAGCCATCATTAGGCTGAAAAAACACCATAAACCCATCAGAAAGATAGCAAAAACATTAGGCGCGGCCAAAACAACTGCTTGGAACATTCTTAAAAAGAAGGAAGGCGGGGCGCGGCTAGCTGCTGACCGGGAAAGACGTTTCTCACAGCGGCTCCGTCACTGCAAAGTGAATCTAAACTCATCTGCCTTATAATCTAGGTTTGAGGACCCCTTCTAGGATCCCCAGAGACTCCAAGCAACATCTGCCCTGCCCTGAATCTTCATGGATTTGCAGCGGCACAAAGGTGAAGACAGAGACTCCCCCCTGTCTCTATCTGCAAGATCTACACCACCGCAAGTCGGTCATAAGGAAACTGCCCCACAAAGTGCTTACCTTAACCGGTGTCATAGGGGTTCACTGCATCACCCTGTAAGCGGGTGCTCCCGGTGCAGGCGCCATCTTGTAAATCCGACAGAGCGCTCACATAGCCTGTCATCGGAGGCAAATCCCGTCCCTGATAAATAAACTAAAAAACAACCAGTGGGAGACATTTAATAAAGGTGCCGGACAGCTGCAGGGGCTGACTGTTGAAGATTTGGGCGATCGCTCCCAGTAAAGGTCGTAACCAGTGTACAGCAAGCTTCATATCCTCAGCCTAACACTGATTAATAGCAGCTTACCTGCCCCCCTGACAGATCAGTGTTAGATCTGGAAGTGTGCAGGCTGTCGTGGAGTGTTCACTCTGCATTTTCGGATTTAAAGAGACAGCGTCATACTTGGATCCCGATTTAAAGAGACAGTGTCATATTTGGTATACTAACCCAAAATGACAGAAGTTTTCTAGCGGCAACACTTCAGGCCTTAAAACATAAAAAAGAAAAAAGAGAAAATAAAAATACAGAGCGAGATGGTCTAACCTCGCTGCCCGAACCAATATTCACCCTAATAGCGTGGCATATCAGCCTGATTTAACCAAGATGGTAAAAAATAGGTGGCTCCAAAGCTGGAGAAGCAGCGGGTCAGCAAAAATCAAATCCAACAAATGGAGAAATGGATACATTTTTGATTTTTTTAAAAAGCAGCTGCAACTGTCGCAGCCAGAGAACATAAAATGGCGCCAGACACTCCGAACGCCTCAAGCCGCAAACAGGCGGAAATCCCGGCCCAAGATTGGGAAAGTGGAGACGAAATAGACAGCCTCTCCATCTCCAGATCTTTCCTGAAAGAAGTCCTGGCGTCCTCGCTTTCCTCTGCACTAGAGCCTATCAGCTCTGACCTTTCATCCATTAAACTTGATGTGAGGCAGATAGGGAGAAGAGTAGAGACCCTGGAAGAAAACCAGACAAGCGTCATTCAACATCAGAAAGCGGTCACAAATAGCCTCTCCCTGATTCAGAAAAATCTCAATAGCTTATACAGCGCAATTGAAGACCAGGAGAACAGAGGAAGACGTAACAACCTTCGCTTCCATGGCATCCCCGAGTCTGTAACCGCAGGAGATCTTCCTTACACAGTAGTACAGATTTGCCTCATGCTTCTGGGACCTGACACAGCCCATGAAGTTATCCTGGAGAGGGCCCATAGGGCTTTGAAACCAAGACCTGCACCGTCTGAACCCCCCAGGGATGTGATCTGCAAGTTTCTGGCATTCCCAGTGAAAGAAGCGATCATGTATAAAGCAAGATCCGGAGGCCCCATACAATGGGAAGGAAAAGACATCCTCATTTTCCAAGACCTGGCCCAGTCCACCCTGAGGAAGCGGAGAGCACTTAAACCTCTTACAGACTGGCTCAGGTCCAAGAAGATTCTCTACCGTTGGTCTTTTCCTTTCGGGATCTCCTTTATGTTTGAAGGACGTAGACTGTCTATCACCTCACATCAGGACTTAGAGCCACTATATGATCTGCTAGGCTGTGGTCCTCTAAACATCCAAAATTGGGACCCTGTTCAGGACCTCCTAGAGCTTCCAGAAATACCCAATTTGGATCCTTGGGAAAAACAGCGAACACCGAAGTCTCAAAGACACAGGAAAAACACCCAAGGTCCATCTCCAAGACGTCTACAAGTGGACAATTGATATCCAATTAATCGCCACTAAGTATACACTGCTAAAAATATATTGATTCAACTTTTCTGCATTTCGCTTTAATTGCTCTTCTATCTATCCTAACTGCCTCTCCTGTCAATTTGCTTCTTTAGGGATATGATATACTCTCTATAGTCACACACCTATTGTTTCCCAGATGGTTACTAACCTCTTCATAGGGTGATCCTATTGATGCCAAATCCATCCCCCCCCCCCCCCTCATCCCCCCCTACTCTCCCTACCTGGTACTCCAGGGTTCTATACACACTTCCTACTACTACTTAATTTAATATTAGCAAAATTAATAAAAAAGAAGGAGGTACGGCCATAACTTCCAAAGACATTGCTCTTCAGTTCCAAGAGTACTACCAATCTCTGTACAACATCCCACAAAGTAGGTTAAGAGACCAAAACTCTCAAAACCCAGTCTCTATTGACTCCTTCCTTAATACTATCACCCTTCCCAGACTGACTGAAATGCAAAAATCTGCCCTCATTGCTCCATTTAATTCGGAAGAAATAAATAAAACTATAAAAAATCTCCCAAATGGTAAGGCCCCGGGCCTGGATGGTCTCCCGACTCTTTACTACCGCTCCTTTAGTAATACCCTCATTCCACATCTGCTACAGATCTGTAATAGTTCCCTCCTAGGTCTACCCCTCACAACAGACATGACCAAAGCCCATATTACCATTCTTCCCAAGGAGGGCAAAGACCCATCTCAGTGCTCAAGTTACCGCCCCATATCCCTGCTAAATCTTGACTTAAAACTTCTTGCTAAAATGTTAGCTAACCGTCTTGCCCCATTTCTCCCAGACTTGATCCATAGAGCTCAAACAGGGTTTGTGAAAGGCAGAGAAGGGAAAGACAACACTGCAAGTATCCTCAATGTCATATATCACGCAAAAAAGAAAGGTATCCCCCTGACATTGCTAAGCACTGATGCGGAGAAAGCATTTGACAGGGTCAACTGGAATTTCATGCGCTGTGCAATGAACAAGTTTGACTTCCCTACTCCATTTATAGAAGCCACTTTTGCTATGTATTCCAATGCCTCCGCATCAGTGCTGGTAAATGACACAATATCTCCCCCGTTTGCAATTAAAAATGGCACGAGTCAAGGCTTTCCCCTATCCCCCCTTTTATTTGTATTATCGATGGAACCACTTCTACAGACCATCAGACAAGATATAAAAATAGCGGGGATAAAAATGGGTAAACAAGAACATAAAACCGCTGCATTCGCGGATGACCTTTTAATCCTCACCACAAACCCACAAACTTCCTTAACTGTCATCTACAATTTATTGGAAAGGTTTAGTCCTCTGTCCAATTTTAAAATTAATATGAACAAATCTCAGGCCATGGGCATAGGCGTCCCCATATCTATGAAAAATTCCCTAAAAACTAAATCTCCCTTTAATTGGGATAACCCATATATCACCTATTTGGGAATAAAAATAGGCCCTGATCCCAACAATCTTTTCAACCTTAACTATACCCCATTACTTCAGTCTATTTCTGACCAACTAAAACATTTAGATCTCCAGACGCTGTCGTGGTTCGGTAGGAAAAACATAGTCACCTCTCTGATCATCCCAAGACTTAACTACCTGCAGCAAGTACTCCCTATCCCAATTAAAAAGAAATATTTCACGACTCTATTGACTTTGATCCGTAGATTTATATGGAAACAAAAAAGCCCGAGATTGGCGACAACTACTCTACAAAAACCCAGGGACTTGGGGGGCATAGGTCTTCCCAACCCCCAACTCTACAACAAAGCTATTCATCTAACCAGAGTTCTCGACTGGTTTCGCAAACCACCTCATAAGTCCTGGGTGGAAATGGAGTCCTCCACAACCAAATTCTCACTAAGGGCACTACTGACGGGTAATAAAGAAAAAATCACATCCCTTTCAAATACCAACCAGATCATTAATTCCTCGGTCATAGTATGGAAATGGTTCCATGAATCCAGTTGGGGTTTTCCTCTACCCTCCCCCTTGATTCAAGTGAGAGATGTGCTAGAACTGGCCCCACTAGAATTGAAACAATGTCTTCCCAATTCACTTAAAGCATCCCAAATCCCTATTATTTCACTGTTCAATAAAGAAGGGAAGTTAATAAATAAAAATGAAATCGCCTCAATACTCTCTACTCCGGACTCAATTCCTTCTCCAATATCTTTCCTGCACACCTATATTACTAAACACATCCCCTTTCAAACACTTCTCAGACCAATCACCTGGTTTGAAGGATGGATATGCAGCCAAACTACAATTAATAAACCAATCTCTCAAATATACAAAAAATGGAATACCCCTATTAACATGCCAAAACCAGCTTTTGTTGGCTTATGGGAAAGAGACTTAGAAACATCTTTCTCACCACAAGTTTTAAACAAAAAGAAGGAAGGCACCGGTGAGCTCAGCAACACCGGAAGACCACGGAAAACAACTGTGGTGGATGAGCGAAGAATTCTTTCCTTGGTGAAGAAAACTCCCTTCACAACAGTTGGCCAGATCAAGAACACTCTCCAGGAGGTAGGTGTATGTGTGTCAAAGTCAACAATCAAGAGAAGACTTCACCAGAGTGAATACAGAGGGTTCACCACAAGATGGAAACCATTGGTGAGCCTCAAAAACAGGAAGGCCAGATTAGAGTTTGCCAAACGACATCTAAAAAAGCCTTCACAGTTCTGGAACAACATCCTATGGACAGATGAGACCAAGATCAACTTGTACCAGAGTGATGGGAAGAGAAGAGTATGGAGAAGGAAAGGAACTGCTTATGGTGCTAAGCATACCACCTCATCAGTGAAGCATGGTGGTGGTAGTGTCATGGCGTGGGCATGTATGGCTGCCAATGGAACTGCTTCTCTTGTATTTATTGATGTCACTGCTGACAAAAGCAGCAGGATGAATTCTGAAGTGTTTAGGGCAATATTATCTGCTCATATTCAGCCAAATGCTTCAGAACTCATTGGACGGCGCTTCACAGTGCAGATGGACAATGACCCAAAGCATACTGCAAAAGCAACCAAAGAGTTTTTTAAGGGAAAGAAGTGGAATGTTCTGCAATGGCCGAGTCAATTACCGGACCTGAATCCGATTGAGCATTTCACTTGCTGAAGACAAAACTGATGGGAAAATGCCCCAAGAACAAGCAGGAGCTGAAGACAGTTGCAGTAGAGGCCTGGCAGAGCATCACCAGGGATGAGACCCAGCGTCTGGGGATGTCTATGCGTTCCAGACTTCAGGCTGTAATTGACTGCAAAGGATTTGCAACCAAGTATTAAAAAGTCAAAGTTTGATTTATGATTATTATTCTGTCCCATTACTTCTGGTCCCTTGACAAGTGGGAGGCACATATGGAAACTGCTGTAATTCCTGCACCGTTCACCTGATTTGTAAATACCTCACATTACAGCTGACAGTCTGCAGTCGGCATACACCGGCCATCATGTAAAGGGCCACTGATTAACCCCAAATAAAGTTCAGCTGCTCTAGTTGGTCTTTCCTGAAGTTTTCTTAGTCGCATCCCACAGCAGAAGCCACGGTCCACAGAGAGCTTCCAAAGCATCAGAGGGATCTCATTGTTAGAAGGTATCAGTCAGGAAAAGGGGACAAAAGAATTTCCAAGGCATTAGATATACCATGGAACACAGTGAAGACCGTCATCATCAAGTGGAGGACATATGGCCCAACAGTGACATTACACAAGAACTGGACGTCCCCCCAAAACTGATGAAAAGAGGAGAAGAAAACGGGTCTGGGAGGCGACCAAGAGGCCAACAGCAACATTAAAGGAGCTGCAGGATTATCTGGCAAGTACTGGCTGTGTGGTACATGTGACAATCTCCCATATTCTTCATATGTCTGGGCTATGGGGTAGAGGGGCAAGACGAAAGCCTTTTCTTACCAAGAAAAACATCCAAGCCAGGCTACATTCTGCATCCAAGCCAGGCAACACATTTGAGTCTCCCAATAGCATGTGGGAAAAGGTGTTATGGTCTGATGAAACCAAGGTTGAACTTTTTGGCCATAATTCCAAAAGATATGTCTGGCGCAAAAACAACACTGCATATCCCTAAAAGAACACCATACCCACAGTGAAGCATGGTGGTGGCAGCATCATGCCAAGGGGCGTTTTTTCTTCAGCTGGAACTGGGGCCTTCGTTAAGCTGGAGGGAATTCTGAACAGTTCCAAATTCCAGTCAATATTGGCACAAAACCTTCAGGCTTCTGCTAGAAAACTGAACATGAAGAGGAACTTCAACTTTCAGCATGACAACAACCCAAGGCATACATCCAAATCAACAAAGGAATGGCTTCACCAGACCCAGACCTGAATCCAATTGAAAATCTGTGGGGTGATCTGAAGAGGGCTGTGCCCAGGAGATGCCCTCGCAATCTGTGGGGTGATCTAAAGAGGGCTGTGCCCAGGAGATGCCCTCGCAATCTGTTGTGTGCACTTCCCCTTTAGTGGTGTTTTCCCTTCCCTAGTCTTGGAAGGGTTAATTCCCTCTACTTGTGTGTCTGTGTAGGTGTGGCCACTTTGGGCTATAAAGCCTCTTTGGATTTCAGTAGCTGAGGGGTTCTTCAGCCATGCTTTGCTGGAGACACCCTCCTGGTAATTCCACCTGCCAGTGGGGGCCACCCTTGTGGTCATAAAATTATTGTTATATATTTTTATACACAATGTTCTATTGATGTTTTCCTTTGTGATGTTATGCACCTATGGATCTGGGTTCCTGTGTGTTTGTGTGTGTGCTGTGTCCACTGGTGTTTGGGTGTGGACACTTGCTGTATTGCATGGGATCCAGTCTGAGTGTCTGTGGCAGGTAGGTGTGGAAGTGCTTTTCAGCCTCCTGCCATATCCATAGGCTGTTTATGTTCTCTTCCCTTTGCAGCTTGGCTAGTGAGACTCCTGTTCCTCCGTGCCTAGGAAGAACAGGTCGTCTTACCCTGCTCCTTGTTCCAGGGCAATCTTGAGGGCTAGCAGGGACCCCAAGGCATCCGGTGTATGAGTCCTCCCACCTTCAGGGTTGACTCATGGTTAGGAGTCAGGGTCAGTTTAGGGACGCGATAGGAGGTGACCTGCTCCCTAATACTGTCGTCCTGGCCAAGCAGCGCTTAACATCTACGGGCATCGCATGGCTGAGGGTTTTCCCCATCCTCAGCCGCGACAAGATCACATTAAAGGTGGAAAAAGTTATGAAATGATTTATCTTTGTCTAATTTTTTTTACATCACAGAAACCTGACATTTTAACAGGGGTGTGTAGACTTTTTATATCCACTGTATATTTGTCCCTCTTAGGGGGTTAGAATCTGGGATCTTTTGATACCTTGTCACATTCACCCCAATAAAGATCTATTATAGAGAAAGTCATTCTGCTGCTCTGTCTGCTGAGCTATGTCTCATGCACAGCTCAGCAGGCAGATTACTATGACAGGCCTGGGAAGCTTCAACAGGCTCCAGGCTACTGGGTAACTGATCGGAGCCCTGCGATTTCACTGCAGGGTCTCCGATCGGAAGGCAGAGGGAGCCTCCTCCCGCTGCCTAATCTCACAGATGCCGCGATCACAGTTGATTGACTGGTTTTGGCGCCATTGCTGATCCCGTTATTGCGGCTGGGTGCCTTCTGTATTATATAGCTGGCACCTGCCACATATGGAGCAGGCTTACCGCAGTAGCCCCTCCATACATTCCCTCAGTCACTGTGATGTACAGGTACATCACGGTGGCTGAAGGGGTTAATTATAGGTTTCTGGGTAGAGAAAAATAGGAAGGAAGATCTAGGAAAGATTGGTTCATGGAGTGATTTTTCAGTGAAGGAGTGCCTGGTCCTTAAAGGGGTTGTGCCATGATTCATGTAAAAAATGATATCAGACATCATATAGTACATGACAAAACCTTTCTAAAAAGGCTAGACCCAGCCCTGTACCCCACGAGGGTCCAGAAATCTCCCCATTCATTGCTTCAATAGTTCTGCTAGATTTATTTCAAGAGGGCAGCTCAGGGGTTGTGTCCTTTTTGCTGCAGCTCTTTTCCTGTAACTACCACAGCTGCTAACAGAACATATGGCTGGAGGCAGTTGAAGATTTAAACTGAGCATGTGCGACCACCTCAGTGATGTGGACAAGAAATACGGAAAAGCACAAACAGCAGGTGGCGCTGTTCAGATACATTTTATTGAGTAGCTCAGATCCAGGTTCTCTGTGAAAAATATAGAACATTTTTTGTGACACAACCCATGTAAGTATTAAGTGTGTTCTGGGTAAGTGATGCTGTGAGGCTAGATAACTGGAGGAGTGTAATTCATCAGGGTCTTCCGTTATTTTCCCAGTTAGAGATTGAGATCAGCGCAGAATGGTTGAATGTACAGTTAGGTCCCAGAAATCTTTGGACAGTGACAATCTCCATGGTTCGGGCTCTGCTGCCACCACATTGGATTTGAAATGAAGCAACTGAGATCCAATTGAAGTGAAGTCTTTCAGGTTTAATTCAAGGGGTTGAACAAAAATATCCTGTGAAAGGTTTAGGAATTGCAGCCATGTTTCTAGAAACCTCCTCATTTCAGAGGCTCAAAAGTAACTGGAGAAACGAACATTACCAGAAATAAAATGTTCATTTTTAATACTTTGTAGAGAATCCCTTGCAGACAATGTTAGCCTGAAGTCTGGACCCCATGGACATCACCAACGGCCGGGTGTCCTCCTTTGTGGTGCTTTGCCAGACTTTTACCGAACCTGTCTTCAGTTGTTTGCTGTTTGTGGGTCATTCTGCCTTAAGTTTTGTCTTAACTCCTTCAGGACCCTGCCATTATTATTTTTAACGACAAGGCAATATTTTGCAAATCTGACATGTATCACTTTAAAACACTCTTACTTATCCAAACCATTCTGAGACTGTTTTCTCGTCACATATTGTACTTCATGACAGTGGTAAATTTGAGTCAAAATATTTCATAAAAAAAATAAAATAAAAAAAATTACCAAAAATTTGGAAAAATTCTCTATTTTCTAAATTGCAATTTCACTGCTTTTAAAAGTGATACCTCCTAAAATAGTTATTACTTTACATTTCCCATATTTCTACTTTTGTAAATTACATTTTCTTTTTTTGGGACGTTACAAGGCTTAGAAGTTTAGAAGCAAATCTTAAAATTTTTAAGAAAATTTCCAAAACCCAATTTTTAAGGAGCAGTTCAGGTCTGAAGTCACTGTGGAGCTTACATAATAGAAACCACCCATAAATGGCCCCATTTTAGAAACTACACCCCTCAAGGTATTGAAAACTTATAAACTTTGTTAACCCTATAGGTGTTCCACAAGAGGTATTAGCAAATGGAGATGACATTTCAGAATTTCACTTTTTGGGCAGATTTTCCATTTTAATAAAAAAATTTCCACTTTAAAAGCAAGGGTTAACAGCCAAACAAAACTCAATATTAATTACCCTGATTCTGTAGTTTACAGAAACACCCCATTTGTGATCATAAACTGCTGTACGGGTACACAGCAGGGGGCAGAAGGAAAGGAACGCCATATGGTTTTTGGAAGGCAAATTTCACTGGGATAATTTTAAGTTGCCATGTCGCATTTGAAGCCCCCCTGATGCACCCCTAGAGTAGAAACTCCAAAAAAGTGACCCCATTTTGGAAACAACAGGATAAGGTGGCAGTTTTGTTGGTACTAGTTTAGGGTACATATGATTTTTGGTTGCTCCATATTACACTTTTTGTGAGGTAAGGTAACAAAAAATAGCTGTTTTGGCAAAGTTTTTATTTTTAGTTTTTTACAATGTTCATCTGACAGGTTAGATCATGTGGTATTTTTCTAGAGCAGGTTGTTATGGACACGACAATACCAAATATGACTACTTTTTTTTGTTTTTTGTTTCTGTTTTAAATAAGAAAGCATTTTTGAAACAAAAAAAATCATGTTTTAGTGTCTCCATATTCTGAAAGCCATATTTTTTTTTATTTTTTGGGCGATTGTCACGGCCTTTGGTTTGCGCTGTGACACTGTTGCCACACTTGCGGTTGCCCGCGGCAATGTGTTGCTGTGAGAGCATGCGGTGGCAGTTTCTGGGCCTTAGTGGCTTCATTCCCTTGTCTGGTGTTGGAGGGGTTAACTCCCTTCCTAGTGTTTTGTGAACACTGGGTTTATGTGTGTGTGGGTGTGGCTTCTTGGGCTATTTAGCCTCTGCTGGATGCCTGAAGCTCGGGGTTCCTCCAGCCTTGGTGTATGCTGGTGGTTCACGGTTCCTGGCTTGTTCCATCTGTCCAGCCTGGCCTTAGTTAGAGACTCCTGTTCCTCCGTGTTGTGGATGAACAGGTAGTCTCTCCCCTGCTCCTAAGTGAGGGATTTCCAGGGCGACTCAGAATATTTGGTATCCAGTGTATGAGCCGTCCCACCATCGGGGTCCGCTCATATGGTAAGTAGAGTTGAGCGAACCCGAACTGTAAAGTTCGGGTTCGTACCGAACTTTAGGTTTTTCGGCACCCAGACCGGAACCCGAACATTTGCGTAAAAGTTCGGGTTCGGTGTTCTGCACTTTCTTGGCGCTTTTTGAAAGGCTGCACAGCAGCCAATCAACAAGCGTCATACGACTTGCCCCAAAAGGACATCACAGCCATGCCTACTATTGGCATGGCTGTGATTGGCCAACTGCAGCTTGTGACCCAGCCTCTATTTAAGCTGGAGTCACGTAGCGCCGCCCGTCACTCTGCTCGGATTAGTGTAGGGAGAGGCTGCAGCTGCTGTGAGGGAGAGATCAGGGAGAAATCTTATCAAGAACTGCTTTTGATAAACTTGGGGTGACGCGATGACGTAGACGCAACACGTCACGCTCTCCTCTCTCCCCGTGGCTCGGCTATCCCGCTATCCTGCTCCTCCTGGCGTCTACGTAGCCGTTTCTGCCTCCATGATTCTGGGGTGTATGTTGTCCCCGTAGCCCCTGACTCCTCTCGCTTCCGCTCGCTCCCAGCGGTGTTTGTGCCCTCAGCTCCCCCCGATCCTCCTGCCTCCTCCTGCCTTTCTCACCACACCTGGGACACACCTCGCTGGGATTGCCTGGATAGAGGGTCGCTGGATTCTTCTCCTCTCCCCTTTGGTTCATTCTTGGCGTTCCGGCTCCGGCTGCTTCCTGGCTGGTGGGGTGAAGCGCGATCAGCTGGTTCCTGCTGCACTCGGGATCCTGGATTTTCTGATTGCTGGTGCGCCTCCTGACTCTCCGGTCTCCTGCCGATGTTTATCGCTCCCCTCCTCTGGACGGGCCTCTTACCTTCCCCTGCTCTGCACCCCCCAAGTGATTCCGTTTGGATGTCCGGGTGGGATCTTCGTGGACACTTGGATGCTCAAGCTGGTGAGATTGTTCCTGTTTGTTTGTTTCTTTTGGCTCCCCCATCTTCCTCTCCATACTAACTAACTAACTAACTTGCTATTAAAAAAACTAACCGGAAAAAAAAAGGGGTTAGTAGTCTATTAGAGCATACCTAATGGAAACTTTACCAGAGCGTACTCACCCCATATTGTGCATGGTTCGTTTGTAAGAGAGAACAAGGAGGGAATACAAAATATATCACAAATAAAAATAAAAAAAGGGGGAGAGGAATATAAAGTAAAGGCGAGAAAAAAGAAAGAAAAAGAAAAAAAAAAGGGGAGGAAAAAAAAAAAAAGGAAGGAAAGAAAGAAAGAAGGGGGGTGGGAGGAAAAGGGGAAAAAGAAGAAAAAAAAAAAAAAAAGAGAAAGGTAAAAAAGAAGAAATAAGGAGCGGTTTGAAAAAGGAGGGGGAAGAGAAGGAGAAAGAAGTAAGGGGGGGAGGAGGAGAGAAAGAAAAAAGGAAAAATATAAATAAAATGGCCCCAAAAAATAGTAGGCACTTGGTGGATCTCTCCGGCCAGAAACCGAATACTAAAACCTTTGAAGCGACAAAAATAGATAAATTCCTGAGGTCTCAAAGGGTGAATACAAGGGGGGGACAAAAGGACATTGGTTAAAAAAAAAAAGATAATTCTGGGGTGACGGAAATAGAACCACAAAAAGCCTCTGGACACTTCCAGGAGGAAGAGGGAATGGAGGGAGAAGATATGCCCATGGTCAATTCCTCTCCGCTAAAAGAAATATTGTTGGCGGTAAATAGAAACGGGGACTTAATACAGGGCATTACAACTCAGCTCCGGTCCATCCAAGTTGATGTGGGATTGATTAGAGACGATATGTCAAAAATTCGAGACAGAGTCAAGAATGTGGAGAGCGCCATGGCTCTTATACAGAATGAATCCCAAAAAACAAACTCTGAAATCTCCGCTCTGAAGACAGAATTTAATCTTCTGAAGAGAAAGGTGGTGGATCTTGAAGATAGATCGCGAAGATACAACGTGAGAATCCTGGGGGTCCCAGAGGGTGCCGAAGATAAGAATTCAATTCAATTTATACAGACGTTAATCCTGGAGAACTTTAGGAGGGATCCATTTTCTCCACTATTTATGATAGAAAGAGCTCATCGGGTCCCAGGTGGCAAACCAATCCCTGGAAGACAACCTCGGACACTCCTTGTTAAATTATTGACTACTGGGGACAGAGATATGCTACTGAGAAGGGCGAGGGAATGTTCACCAGTTGTATATAACGGAAATAGACTGGCCTTTTTTCCTGATTTTTCAAAAGACATCCAAGAAAAGAGACGCTCATTTATGATGGTAAAAAAGAAGCTCAGAGAAAAGGATATCAAATACTCCCTTATGTTCCCAGCAAAACTTCGGAGTATTTTCAAGGATACAATCTTATTTTTTGATACTCCGGATAAAGCAGCGGATTGGCTTGAATGTAATGACATGTGACTCAGCTGTTCTAGGACTTTCGGGGAACAATAACTACTAGAGGTTTTTTTTATACCCGCAATATATATATATATATATTTTTTTCCTCCATTATTTAGTCGAAGATGCCGAGCCGGGGGGAGTGTGGGAGGGATGGTCACAGGAGAGAAATCTGCTACAATATGTGGTGGATTATTTGTATGGGGAGTGGGATTTGGGCTGTGATGCGTTTTTTTTCTTTAAATGTTTTTTTTTTTTTTTTCTCTACCCCACCTAACCGCTTTTGATAATGTCTATTAGAATTCTCGCTTGGAATGTACGCGGTTTGGGGGATAGAGGAAAGAGACAAGCGGTCTTTGATTTGACACGGATCCATCTCCCAGCAATAGTATGCTTGTTGGAAACGCATCTTACTGGGGAGACCTCCAGGGTGGTCGGCAGGGGATGGGCTGCACACACGTATCACTCTACATTTTCTAGTTATTCTAGGGGTGTTACTGTTTTTATTCATAGAATGATTGATTTCGTGTGCGAGGCATCCTCTGTCGACCAGCAAGGGAGATTTGTCTTCCTATACTGCAGGTTGAGGGGGAAGACATGTATCCTGGCTTTTGTCTATATTCCACCACCATTCTCCTTTTCAGTCCTCAATTCTTTGCTATTATTTGTGGATAAATGGCCAGAGTGCCCAACACTGATTATTGGCGATTCTAACTGTGTCATTAATCCTCTATTCGATAGGGTCTCTACGAGTGTCAAGGGAGATAACCCTGTTCAGGGGTCACCCTTGGCACGGCTTTGCTTTGAGGCTGGGTTCGAAGATGTTTGGGGATACCTAGGACAGGGGAAAAGGGCCTTTTCATGCATTAGTAAAGCAGGTAAATCTATGTCTAGAATAGATCTTGCCCTGATAAATAGAAAATATGTGAGACTGGTAAAGCGAATGAAGTATGAAACAAGGTCAATCTCGGACCACTCGCCGTTACTCCTTGAACTTTGCTTGACTCAGGAAAGACACATACAGAGACCCCCATTTAGATTGAACCCCTATTGGTTATCAGTAATAAAGAGACATGAAATAATTCAGAATGAAATTAACCGATTTTGGGATAACAACTATGGCTCAGCAAAAATTCAAGTGGTATGGGACACTTTTAAGGCCTATATGAGGGGAATGATGGTCAGTAACATTGCGAACCTCAGAAAGGAGTACGGGAAAAAAACTGAAGAATTTAGAAGAACTAGCATCTCTGGCGACACAATCCTTCTATACAAATAAGACGGAGGAGAATAGGGAAAGTATGCAAAGGACCACACAGGCATACTCTAACTTCTTGCTGGACAAGGCCCAACAAAGCTTATTCTTTAAAGGGCAAAAATATTTTACAGAGTCAGGGAGACCTGGTAAACTTCTGTCCAGAGTGATCTTGAGTCAAGAATCTAAAAAATTTATAGATAATGTCCGATTGGCCAATGGTAGGACGGTTAGTGGACAGGGTGCTGTAGAGAAAGCCTTTGTGGACCACTTTCTAGATCTTTATAAAGCCGAATCCAAGATTACAGATGAAATGATGGATTCATATCTTGATGGCATTGTTTTACCAACTATTACTGGGGCTCAAAAGAAAGCACTTGAGGTAGAGTTTTCAATTCAGGAACTTGAGGGGGCTATTGAATTATGCTCGGCCAATTCCACCCCCGGTTCAGATGGACTCCCATACGAATTCTATAGTAAATACAAGGAGTTTATTCTCCCTAGACTGTTGAGGGTCTTTGCTGAATCGGTGGAGGATGGGAAACTGCCGGATTCAATGATGGAAGCCGTAATAACATTAATTCCAAAAAAAGGCAAGGATCCTGCAGATCTTGAATCATATAGACCAATCTCACTGCTTAATGCAGATGTAAAGCTCCTTGCAAGGATTTTGGCCACAAGGCTCTCTAGGGTTATCTCCTCCATTGTCCATCCAGATCAGAATGGCTTTATTCAAAACAAGGGTACGCATCACAATCTGCATCGGCTCCCTGCCAACATACAGGCCCCTGGGGGGACCACTCGCTCCATCCTGTCACTGGATGCCTCTAAGGCATTTGACAGGGTGGAGTGGCGCTTCTTCTGGAGGGTTTTGACAAGGATGGGCTTTGGGGAGAGATTTATAGGTATCCTTAAATTATTGTATAGATCTCCCACGGCAAAATTGAGTCTTAATGGGATGCTGACCACTAGTTTTGATTTAAATAGAGGTTCGCGGCAGGGCTGCCCACTATCCCCATTATTATTCGATATTTACATTGAACCCCTTGCTTTGGCCATCAGGCAGGATGATCAGGTTAAAGGATTTGGAACACTAGGAGCGCAAGATATGTTCTTTTTTATGCGGATGATGTTCTTTTTTTTATAGACCACACGGAAACAACGCTTCCTAGAATTATTCAAATGGTTAAATCATTTGGTGAGGTGTCCGGTCTTCTTATAAACTGGTCTAAGACCAGTCTGATGCCAATAGACCCGTTACCCCAGAAAGAGGTTCTTGTGACTCAGTTGGACATTGTTGACACTTTTCAATACTTGGGCTTGATCATATCGCCCAGGGTTGAAAATTTTGTACAACTTAATTTGATCCCCCTAATAACAAAAACTAGAGCTAAAATAGGGATATGGCTGAGACTTCCCCTATCCAGAGCTGACCGAGTTTCATTGGTTAAAATGGTGATACTACCACAATTCCTCTATGTGCTCAGGAATACACCTACCTGGATAGAAGATAAATATTTTAAACTCATGGAAAGAATAATTAATGATTTAGTGTGGGGAAGAAAACGAGTTCGAATAAAACTGGAATATTTATATAAACCACTGGAGTGTGGGGGTCTAAACCTCCCCTATCTTAAAGGGTATTTGTGACGGTATCATCCGTGTCACCGTCTAGTATTCCCTTCTCCCCTTGAAATAGCACCGCCAAGTAATCCACAGAGCAATAGATCGCTATTATCGCTAGTATCGCTGGTATCGCTGATATCACCAAATAAGTCTATACATTAGCCCAAGCTGAATGCTAGAAAATCTTTACTGGAAGACTACACATTGAAAAATCCAATTGCTTTTATCCCCTGCTCCCATGCAAGGGAGACACCCACAACAAACATACATTAACCCATAACACAAAGGTTACAACCCACATAGACACCATGGTTAACATAATCAACACAGGCAGGAGAATACACATTGCCCTTTGTCCTGAGAGACAATTGAATTACAACTCGGTTGTCTCCAGGACAGAGGACAATCGCCAATACACACAGAGAGACAATGGAACAGACATCACTTACTCAAACATACAATGTCCCACCCTTTACAATACACATAGACATTTAACACATCCCAAAATGACACGAATTAGACCAGGAATTCAAAAGTTAGTGAAAGTCTTTTAAGCAGGGAGCGGAAAACATGCGAACCACCATAGAAGGGCATCCTTTACAATGGCCCCCCTTTTTCTCCCTGCTCCGGCAGACACGGTTAGACCTTTCCTGGTCTAGTAGGGGCTGGCGGTGCTTCAGGCTCAGTCAGATAGTAAGTCAGTTTGCCTTGACAGCCCGTCCGAGTTGCCGTTTTGCTTGCCAGGGCGGTAATGGATGGTGAAATCATAGGGTTGGAGGGCCAGGCTCCACCGTAATAAACGAGCATTGTCTCCAGAGACCCGGTTGAGCCAGACCAAGGGGTTGTGGTCAGTCATGAGAGTGAAGGCACGGCCATACAGATGGGGGGTGAGTTTTTTGAGGGCCCAGACCAGCGCCAGGCACTCTTTCTCAATGGCCGCATAACTGACTTCTCTTGGCAGCAATTTCCGACTCAGGTAGATCACCGGGTGCTCCCCTCCATCCTCACCGACCTGGCTTAATACTGCCCCCAGTCCAAACCTTGAGGCATCTGTGTGAACCATAAACCTTTTGTTAGGATCTGGGGCAGCCAACACAGGAGCATTAATTAGAGCATTTTTCAAAGCTTGGAAAGCCACCTCACACTCCGCGGACCACAGGACTTGTCGGGGTAGTTTCTTTTTTGTGAGGTCAGTCAGGGGTTTGGCTAGGGTGCTGTAGTCGGGTACGAAACGTCGGTAGTAGCCGGCTGTCCCCAGGAAGGCCATGACTTGTGTCTTGGTACGGGGAGTGGGCCAATTAGCAACAGCCTCGATTTTAGCCGGTTCCGGTCGTTGCTTACCGCAACCTACTCGATGGCCCAAGTATTGTACCTCTGCCATACCGAAGTGACACTTGTCTGGCTTCAAGGTTAAACCGGCCCCCCTAATCCTATCCAATACTTCCCTTACATGTTCTAAGTGTGCCTCCCAGGTATCGCTATGGATGGCGATATCATCCAGGTAGGCACATGCATAATCCTGGAGACCCTCTAATAGGCGATCCACCATCCGCTGGAATGTGGCCGGGGAGTTCTTCATCCCGAACGGCATAACCCGGAATTGGTATAAGCCGAACGTGTGATGAAAGCGGATTTGGGGATCTCATCCTCAGCGATAGGAATCTGCCAGTACCCTTTGCATAGATCGATCGTGGTCAGATACCTCCCCGTGGATATGCGGTCCAGTAATTCGTCCATCCGAGGCATGGGATAAGCGTCAATGACCGTCTTGTCATTGAGTCGCCTGTAGTCTACACAGAAGCGGGTTGTACCATCACGCTTCGGTACTAGAACTACAGGGGAGGCCCAAGGACTTTCTGAGTGCTCTATTACCCCTAGCCGGAGCATTTCTTCTATTTCTTTCCACATCCCATCTCTGACAGCTTCAGGGATGCGGTAAGGGGGTTGCCTTAGTGGCGTCTGCCCTGGAGTTTCCACTTTGTGGACAGTCAGTGGGGTGTACCCGGGTTCTTGGGAGAATGTGGCCCTTTTGGACTCGAGTAAGCGGACTGCCTGAGCTTTCTCCTGGGGTGCTAGTTGTTCCCCTAACTGGACTAACTCTATCGTTCTTGTTTCTCATGTACCCCCTAACATGTCGGGTAATGGTAGTGCCTCTGTGTCCTCGCCGGCAGGGGCGCAGATGGCAGTTACCTCTTCCGTTCTTTCCTGATATGCTTTGAGCATGTTGATGTGAAATGTCCGTTTCACCTCCTCATTCTCACAGCTAGCTACCGTATAAGTTGTATCACATACCTGTCCTATAACCTTATAAGGTCCCTGCCAGGCAGCCTGAAGCTTGTCGGTACGGACGGGTCTCAGTACCATCACCTTCTGTCCTACTTGAAAACTTCGGTACCTGGCCTTCCTGTCATACCATACTTTCTGGCGCCGTTGGGCCGCCCGGAGGTTGTTCTGGACAGCCTGAGTCAACTCCTCCATGCGGTCCCGCAGCTCCAACACATATGGTACAATTGGGGTCCCTTCTATTTCTGTGTGACCTTCCCAGTGATCCTTAATGAGATCTAGTGGCCCCCTCACCCGCCTCCCGTATAATAGTTCAAAGGGTGAAAACCCGGTGGATTCCTGCGGCACCTCCCGGTAGGCGAACAGTAAGTGCGGCAGGAATCGCTCCCAGTCCCTATAGGCTCCTATGAACGCTTTCAACATCTGTTTCAATGTTCCGTTGAAGCGCTCACAGAGCCCATTGGTCTGGGGGTGGTACGGGGAGCTGGTTATCGCGTTAACCCCACACAACTTCCATAGTTGTTGGGTGACCTCGGCAGTGAACTGTGTGCCCTGGTCTGATAGAATCTCTTTGGGAAATCCCACTCGAGAGAATATCTTGACCAGGGCATCCGCCACTGTCTCGGCCTGAATATTTGGGAGGGCTACGGCCTCCGGATAACGGGTGGCGTAGTCTACTACGGTAAGTATATAGCGCTTACCGGAGTGACTAGGCTTCGCTAGGGGTCCTACAATGTCCACTGCAACCCTCGCAAAAGGCTCCTCTATTATAGGAAGGGGAATCAGTTTAGCCTTCGGGTGATCCCCTCTCTTACCTACCCGTTGGCATACTTCACAGGTTTGACAGTACGCCCGGACGTCGTCGGATACCCCAGGCCAAAAGAAGTTCTGGGTTATCCGATGTAACGTCTTGCGTCTTCCTAAATGTCCAGCTAACGGGACATCATGCGCTACTCGCAATAGCTCTTGCCGGTATTTGCTCGGTATTACCAGCTGGCGCTTTTGCTGTGGCCCGAGTGGATTGACCCGAGTCTCAGTAAAACGATACAAGTGACCTTCCTCCCATACTAGCTGCTCCTTTTCTAACCCCCCGTGCCCTCCCTTAGCTTTTTCCCTGTAATGACTGAGGGTGGGATCCCCCCCCCACTTCCTTCCCAAAATCCTCTGGAGTATCCCAGGGAAGGGGGGCTACAGTCAAGGGTATAGTCAGTTGGCTTACCTGGGTCTCGGTTGATTGTGGGTGGCTCTCGGTAGCACGACTTTGGGCTCGGGTTGTCACGGCTTGTACTTCTTGCGGAGAAGTGGCTGCAAAAGCGGAAGTCAAAGGGCCAATATCATTGCCCAACACTACCTCAGCGGGCAACTCTTTCATTACCCCAACCTGTACGTTGCCTGCTCCGGCACCCCAGTCCAGATGTACCTGAGCGGTAGGAATCCGGTACACTGCACCCCCTGCCACTCGCACAGCAATCGATTTCCCCGGTCTCTCTTTGTTGCCAATGAGGTGCCTTTGTACCAGGGTTATGGTAGCGCCACTGTCTCGTAGTCCGCGGGCAGTTTTCCCATTAATCATCACCAGCTGACAATGATGTTTGCGTTTGTCAGTGATGGTGGATTGAACACTAAGGGCTTCATACAAGTTACCCAGGGGTTCTTCCCGGCTTAATTCTTTGGCATCCCACACAGAGGGTACTTGGTAATCCACGCAGTGAACGGCCGCCTGGGGTTGAGGGAAACCGGGTCGGGTCCAGCTGGTTCTGGGGGGCTCCAATGGACAGTTGTTCCGAATATGCCCCACTTGGCGACACCGATGACAAGTGATGTTGTTGTTGGGTGGTCGGGAATAGCGAGGTGTAGCTGTCACCGGCCTTCTGGGCTGTTGGTACCTGGGGGCCGCTGAAGCTGTGGGTACTGTGGGACGTGGATGTTGGGTTCTTGGAGTAGGTGCTGTAGTTCTCCGAGTATCTGCATACTTGTCTGCCAATTTGGCAGCCTCTGGTAGGGAAAGGGGCTTGCGGTCTCTTACCCACTCTTTCACCTCTGCTTGGATGTGGCCGTAGAACTGCTCCAGTAGTACCAACTGCAGGACGTCATCCAGGGTTGTAGCTTGGCAGCTGGTGATCCAATGGGTAGCTGATTGTTGCAGGCGACAGGCCCATTCTGCATAAGAGTCCTTTTCCAACTTCCGTAAATCCCTGAATTTTCGCCGGTATGCCTCTGAAATTATTGAATACCGGGCGAGGAGGGCTTCCTTAACCCGGGCAAAGCTGTGAATGTCCTCCCAGGGTACTGCTCGAAAGGCATCTGCTGCTTTGCCAGATAGCTTCCCTGCGAGTATGGAAATCCAGTCTTCTGCTGGTACTCAATGTAGGATACACTGGCGCTCAAAGTCTGCCAGGTACCCATCAATTTCACAGTCCTTTTCATCAAATGCTTTAAATGCACTGAAGGGAACCTTTCTGGAGTCCCCAGTGGTGCTGGTTCCGCTCGGGGGACTTACGGCTGCTTGCTGTGTCTCTGCCAGTTTTAACTGTAGCTCCAGCTGTGCTTTCTGCGTATTTTCTTCTGCTATTATTTTCATCACCTGCATGATGATCTCCGGCGTTGGGTTCGGTCCAAACCATGCCAGTCTCTCTCGCATCTCCCGTTTCATGTGAGATTCAGTTTCCCGAACCGTCGGTATATCCATCTCCCGAACGGCCGGTATTTCGGTCTCCTGACTGATCGTTACTGCCTTAGCCAAGGTGCCTCGGTCTAGCTCCATCAATTCGGCTATAATGACCCGCTTAGCCTTGCCGCCTGCACTTTTCCCACGAACTTCCAATAGTTCCTTTAATGTGCTGCGCTTGAGCTGTGTGTACCAGCTTTCCATTCGCTGTACACCCGCTTCCTTTGGATTCTTCGTTTAGGGAGAAAAAAGGAAAATCCCGCTGCTGCCAACCAGTTGTGACGGTATCATCCGTGTCACCGTCTAGTATTCCCTTCTCCCCTTGAAATAGCACCGCCAAGTAATCCACAGAGCAATAAATTGCTATTATCGCTGGTATCGCCGGTATCGCCAAATAAGTCTATACATTAGCCCAAGCTAAATGCTAGAAAATCTTTACTGGAAGACTACACATTGAAAAATCCAATTGCTTTTATCCCCTGCTCCCATGCAAGGGAGACACCCACAACAAACATACATTAACCCATAACACAAAGGTTACAACCCACATAGACACCATGGTTAACATAATCAACACAGGCAGGAGAATACACATTGCCCTTTGTCCAGAGAGACAATTGAATTACAACTCGGTTGTCTCCAGGACAGAGGACAATCGCCAATACACACGGGGAGACAATAGGACAGACATCACTTACTCAAACATACAATGTCCCACCCTTTACAATACACATAGACATTTAACACATCCCAAAATGACACGAATTAGACCAGGAATTCAAAAGTTAGTACAAGTCTTTTAAGCAGGGAGCGGAAAACATGCGAACCACCATAGAAGGGCATCCTTTACAGTATTTTATTGCTGCCCAGCTAGTGATGTGCTATGAATCAAAAAATAGTGCACTTCTAGAGAGGTTAGTAGGGACTTATGCTCATAATAATATATTTACCCTTTTGGAATCCGGGCTACTGAGGAGCCAAGAGCGGGGTTACAGAGAGACTATAAAACTACTTCTGAAAGTGTGGGCTACTACTAGAACATGGTTGAAGGTAAAGGGTTCATTCACATTCACGCCTCTCTGGCACAATGTACACTTACAGATGTTAGATGGTATTGCAGCAGACACTTTTTGGCAAAAGAATAGAATTTTGTATGTTTCACAAGTAGTTAAGGATAGAGAGATGAAGTTATTCACAGAGTTATCACATAGTGTAGAAAACCTTTCATGGTTTAGATACTTTCAATTGCGTTCAGCATTATCTAGTCTGGACGATAAACTGGTGTTGGATATAGATAGTTCATCTTTTTTGAATGATTGGATAGGGAGGGCACTTTCTAGAATGAAGATTTCAAATATATATAAACTATTAGTTAAGGCACGGTTTAGTGATACACAGTCACCAGGACAAAGAGCCTGGGAGGTGGACTGCCCGAATATACAATTGGAAGGATGGGGGAATATCTTTGCGAATTTAGGTTCACTATCCCAGAACTTTAACCATGTTCTAGTACATTTTAATATCTGTCACAGACTATATGTCACCCCTACATGGTTGAATAAATGTGGGCTAAGAGATACATCCAAGTGCCCTAGATGTGATACCTGAGGTGCGGACTATCTCCATATGATCTGGACCTGCCCAGAACTTATAAAATACTGGAATAGCATCAATAACTTCATCACTTATAAACTTAAAATACGAATACCCTTTGAACCACAAGTGTTTTTGCTTAATGAGCTTTCCAAAATAAATAGCCACAAGTATCAAAAGATCCTCTTAGGCAGGATACTGCTGCTGGCGAGAGTCCTGGTTAGTCGGACCTGGTTTGCTCGACATACTCCAGAGATAAATACATGGATAAACCTAGTTAACAAGGTAAAAAACTACGAGCAAATCATGTATAGGCAGAGAGATGCGGATGAGAAGTGGATTAAGATATGGGGCGGTTGGAAGATTTGACTGGTTGTTATAACTTATAATATTTTACTTGTGAATTTATTATTAATAATAAAAAAAAAAAATTCCCCTCTCCCCTCCCCCCCTGTCTCTCTACCCTCTTTTCTCTTCTATTGGGTGGGGGGGGGGGGGGGGGGCAGGGGGGAAGAGGAGGGTGGACGCATCACAGGTATGGGGAGGGGGGTTGGTGCAGGGAATTGGGATAGGGGAAAATATATTGAAGTTGGGGAGTATTTACTTAATCTTTTTGTTTATTGTAATTTGTTTTGATATATTAATAAAGATAACTAATAAAAAAAAAAAGAACAGCTTTTTTTACTCAGCGATCTACAGCAAATGTGTTTTGTGGGTGCAGTGCACAATTGTTTTAAGCCTGCCCTGAGCAACTACTGCTGAAAACAAACTTTTTTTTACTTCAGTTTGTCAATATCAATACATAATCGGCAGCCATTTTATGCAACAATAGTGCAGGAGCACAGGCTATCTGCAGGTCTGCAAGTCCAGAAATACTGCTTTTTGCTTACTGAGGTTAAAAAATACCCTTTTTTTCATATAGGTCACAGCTAGGATTAGACGTGCATAAGTGAATGTCACATTTAGGCTAGAAATACGGCTTTTTGGTTACTAGGGTAAAAAAAAACTCTGATATACTGCACATCTAGGATTAGACATACATAAGTGAGTGTCACATTTAGGCCAGAAATACGGCTTTGTGCTTACTGGGGTGAAAAAACCCTCTGATATACTGCACATCTGGGATAAGACGTGCATAAGTGAGTGTTACATTTAGGCCACAAATACCGCTGTCATATAGAGTTAAAAAAAAAATTGAAGTGCAATACCCTACATCAGGGTTATTATTGGCGGTTAATTATTTTTAACAGACTTAACCACTTTTTACTTTGCTTGGTGAACGCTAACTATGAGGCAAACATCTAATAAGGGACGCGGTCATGGTCGTGGTGGTGGTGTTGGTGGAGCCTCTGGTGCAGGGAGAGGACGTGGCCGTTCTGCCACAGCTACACGTCCTACTGAACCTACTACCTCAGGTCCCAGTAGCCGCCAGAATCTACAGCGATATTTGGTCGGGCCTAATGCCGTTCTAAGGATGGTAAGGCCTGAGCAAGTACAGGCGCTAGTCAATTGGGTTGCCGACAGTGGATCCAGCACGTTCACATTATCTCCCACCCAGTCTTCTGCAGAAAGAGCACAGGTGGCACCTGAAACCCATGCCCATCAGTCTGTCACATCACCCCCGTGCATATCGGGGAACCTGTCTGAGCCTCAAGTTATGCAGCAGTCTCTTATGCTGTTTGAAGACTCTGCTGGCAGGGTTTCCCAAGGGCATCCACCTAGCCCTTCCCCAGGGGTGGAAGACATAGAATGCACTGACGCACAACCACTTATGTTTCCTGATGAGGACATGGGAATACCACCTCAGCACGTCTCTGATGATGACGAAACACAGGTGCCAACTGCTGCGTCTTTCTGCAGTGTACAGACCGAACAGGAGGTCAGGGAGGAAGACTGGGTGGAAGACGATGCAGGGGACGATGAGGTCCTAGACCCCACATGGAATGAAGGTCGTGCCACTGACTTTCAGAGTTCGGAGGAAGAGGCAGTGGTGAGACCGAGCCAACAGCGTAGCAAAAGCGGGAGCAGTGGGAAAAATCAGAACACCCGCCACCAAGAGAGTCCGCCTGCTACTGGCCACCGTCACCAGGGACCGAGCACACCAAAGGCAGCTTCAAGGAGTTCCCTGGCATGGCACTTCTTCACACAATGTGCTGACGACAAGACCCGAGTGGTTTGCACGCTGTGCCATCAGAGCCTGAAGCGAGGCATAAACGTTCTGAACCTTAGCACAACCTGCATGACCAGGCACCTGCATGCAAAGCATGAACTGCAGTGGAGTAAACACCTTCAAAACCAAGAAAGGGCTTAGGCCCCTCCTGCTACCTCTTCTGCTGCTGCCGCCTCGGCCTCTTCTGCTGCTCCCTCGGCCTCTTCCTCCGCCTCTGGAGGAACGTTGGCACCTGCCACCCAGCAAACATGGGATGTACCACCAACACCACCACCTGCGTCACCAAGCATCTCAACCATGTCACACGGCAGCGTTTAGCTCTCCATCTCACAAACATTTGAGAGAAAGCGTAAATTCCCACCTAGCCACCCTCGATCCCTGGCCCTGAATGCCAGCATTTCTAAACTACTGGCCTATGAAATGCTGTCATTTACGCTGGTGGACACAGACAGCTTCAAGCAGCTCATGTCACTTGCTGTCCCACAGTATGTTGTTCCCAGCCGCCACTACTTCTCCAAGAGAGCCGTGCCTTCCCTGCACAACCAAGTATCTGATAAAATCAAGTGTGCACTGCGCAACGCCACCTGTGGCAAGGTCCACCTAACCACAGATACGTGGACCAGTAAGCACGGCCAGGGACGCTATATCTCCCTAACTGCACACTGGGTAAATGTAGTGGCGGCTGGGCCCCAGGCGCAGAGCTGTTTGGCGCACGTCCTTCCGCCGCCAAGGATCGCAGGGCAACATTCTCTGCCTCCTGTAGCCTCCTCCTCCTACTCAGCTTCCTCCTCCTCTTCTTCCACCTGCTCATCCAGTCAGCCACACACCTTCACCACCAACTTCAGCACAGCCCGGGGTAAACGTCAGCAGGCCGTTCTGAAACTCATATGTTTGGGGGACAGGCCCCACACCGCACAGGAGTTGTGGCGGGGTATAGAACAACAGACCGACGAGTGGTTGCTGCCGGTGAGCCTCAAGCCCGGCCTGGTGGTGTGCGATAATGGGCGAAATCTCGTTGCAGCTCTGGGACTAGCCGGTTTGACGCACATCCCTTGCCTGGCGCATGTGCTGAATTTGGTGGTGCAGAAGTTCATTCACAACTACCCCGACATGTCAGAGCTGCTGCATAAAGTGCGGGCCGTCTGTTCGCGCTTCCGGCGTTCACATCCTGCCGCTGCTCGCCTGTCTGCGCTACAGCGTAACTTCGGCCTTCCCGCTCACCGCCTCATATGCGACGTGCCCACCAGGTGGAACTCCACCTTGCATATGCTGGACAGACTGTGCGAGCAGCAGCAGGCCATAGTGGAGTTTCAGCTGCAGCACGCACGGGTCAGTCGCTCTGCGGAACAGCAACACTTCACCACCAATGACTGGGCCTCCATGCGAGACCTGTGTGCCCTGTTGCGCTGTTTCGAGTACTCCACCAACATGGCCAGTGGCGATGACGCCGTTATCAGCGTTACAATACCACTTCTATGTCTCCTTGAGAAAACACTTAGGGCGATGATGGAAGAGGAGGTGGCCCAGGAGGAAGAGGAGGAAGAGGGGTCATTTTTAGCACTTTCAGGCCAGTCTCTTCGAAGTGACTCAGAGGGAGGTTTTTTGCAACAGCAGAGGCCAGGTACAAATGTGGCCAGACAGGTCCCACTACTGGAGGACGAGGAGGACTAGGATGAGGAGGAGGTGGAGGAGGATGAGGATGAAGCATGTTCACAGCGGGCTGGCACCCGAACGCAGCTCGGGCCCATCACTGGCTGGGGGGAAACACAGGACGATGACGATACGCCTCCCACAGAGGACAGCTTGTCCTTACCTCTGGGCAGCCTGGCACACATGAGCGACTACATGCTGCAGTGCCTGCGCAACGACAGCAGAGTTGCCCACATTTTAACGTGTGCGGACTACTGGGTTGCCACCCTGCTGGATCCCCGGTACAAAGACAATGTGCCCACCTTACTTCCCACACTGGAGCGTGATAGGAAGATGCGCGAGTACAAGCGCACGTTGGTAGACGCGCTACTGAGAGCATTCCCAAATGTCACAGGGGAACAAGTGGAAGCCCAAGGCGAAGGCAGAGGAGGAGCAAGAGGTCGCCAACGCAGCTGTTTCACGGCCAGCTCCTCTGAGGGCAGGGTTAGCATGGCCGACATAAATAATTACATAAATACCAGACTGATAGACGGTATTTATAGCTCTCTGGTATTTATGTATTACCTTGTCTATTTACACAGCCATTTCTTTGTATTCTGCACGTTGCACTTTATATATTTATATGTACTTGACACAGTGTATTGTTTTAAGGGTCTGAGGTCAGGACTTTTTCCACTTTATACCTTTTTGAGTATTTGTCACCTACATTGATTTTTGTACCTTTTACGACCCATCCATTTATTACATTTTCTATCTATCGTGTTATCCAGAGTGTGATTCTTTACATATCCTGTGTGTTTTTTATCCGCTGCTGCATTGTATGTATTTGTATATTTATCTAGTCCATTGTTAAAAATGGTCCATTGTTTACTGGTGTTGCTGAGTCATGTGACATGCTTCATTAATGGCTTACAAAGAGTTAAATGAAACAAAGTGAAATAATTATATATGACAATTATTCATAAAATAGTTTATAAAATAAATAATAAATGAAAAATTTTATAAAAACTAAATACAGAATAATAATTTTTTTTTTAAATGAAGGGAAAAAAATCTAAAAAGAGTAGGGCTTCAAGAAGAATGGCGTGAATGTTTAGTCTTTGGGAGGTTAAAATGATTAATTTAATTATAATTATTCATTAAAAGTATTAGGCTAAATAAATGAATAATAATTGATGTGTACTCTCAGAAGGATATGATACTTTCGAGGTTCTATGGCGTCTGGAGGAGATCCCCAATGGCACCACTAGAGGGAGGCAGAGTCCTGGGAAATAAAAGGCAGAAGTTACTATTGTTACAATGATCTTATCTAAGGCAACATAATAATAATAATAATAATAATAATAATAATAATCTTTCTTTCTATAGCGCCACCATATTCCGCAGCGATTTACAGTTCAGGGGTTCATGTACAAATCAAAAGACATCACAAAATTACAGGGTGAAAAAGAACTAAAACACTCGCAAGAGCTTACAATCTATGAGGCATCGGGGCAGACACAACATTATGGGCTATAAGGAGGATACGCCATGGTTGTTGTGGCAGGTGTCATTTCCACAGAACGGTTTCTGTGATTTCATTCAGACCGTCCGGGTTCATTTTACGTCATTTGTAAGTACAAAGCCCTTGTCTCTTCTTCAGGAGTCTGCGGTAGGTGTCCGATCGGCGTGAATTTAATGGGATCATTAGCCCCTTTGTGTTTCCGAGCACAATGTGTTGTGCTTCTTCCTTATATTACAGCGATGCTGGGTAATTCCTGCGTGGTACGGCCCACGTGCTGCAATTCATTCTTCTGTTATTATTTCTTTTATGCACTATTTTATAATAATTTTTGTTCATTTTCATATTTATTTTATATGATCAGAATATATCCAAATTTTACTTTGCTTAATTTAACTCTTTGTAAGCCATTTATGAACATGTCACATGACTTGTAAACACGCCACCGGTTCAGTGTGGTAAATCGCTGTCTGTAACATGGGTCTGAATCTGATGAAGGGTCTGGCAGAGAAACGCTTATTTTTGCCAAAGAAGAATTTGTAACTTACTTAACGAACTCCATTCCACTGACTCCCCGAGACGGGCAGCGCCACCATTTTCTTATTACTCTCTTATATTGAAAAATTTGGGATTTTTATCATTTATTTTCTAGTAGGAAATGTTGCTGAAGTTACATAATGTTGACTGTGCGGGGAGTGATACTGAGGGATTGGTTAAAGGGTTTCTCCGGGCTTTTAGTATTGATGACCTACAATGTCTTGCAAAAGTATTCACCCCCCTTGACTTTTTTTTTGTGTTTTGGTCAATGTGCAGAACTATTCACCCCCTAAAGTCAATACTCTGTAGAGGCCCCTTTTGCGGCAATCACAGCTCCAGGTCGCTCTGGATAAGTCTCTAGGAGCAGTCGCCACATCTGACCGCTGGGATTGTCGCCCGTTCCTCCTTGCAGAACGGCTCCGGCTCCTTCAGGTCGGATGTTTCTGCTTGTGAACAGCAATCTTTACGTCTGACCACAGATCTTCTATTGGATTGAGATCTGGGCTGTGACTCGGCCGTTCCAACACATTTACAGGTTTCCCCTTAAACCTCTCAAGTGTTGCTTTAGCCGTGTGTTTGGGGTCATTGTCCAGCTGGAAGGTGGACCTCCGTCCTAGCCTCAGATCACGCACAGAGTGGGGCAGGTCCTGCTGAAGAATATCTTTGTATTTAGCACCATCCATCTTTCCCTCAGCTCTGACCAGTTTCCTAGTCCCATCCCCCAGAAAAGTTCAATGTTAGTCTCCTCAGACCAGAGCCCCTTCCCCCATACATTTTGGGGTCTCCCACAGGCCTTTTCGCAAACTCACAACGTGCCTTATTGTTTTTAGCTGAAGTAATGGCTTTCTTCTGGCCGCTCTGCCATAAAGCCCAACTCTATGGAGCGTCCGGCTTATTGTCGTCCTCTGTACAGGTCCTCCAGTCTCTGCTGTGGAACTCTGCAGCTCCTCCAGGGTTACCTTAGGTCTCTGTGCTGCCTCTCTGATTAATGTCCTCCTTGCCCGGTCCATCAGTTTTGGTGGGCGGCCGTCTCTGGGCAGGTTTGCTGTTGTGCCATGTTCTTTCCATTTGGTTATGATAGATTGGATGGTGCTCCTGGGGATCATCAAAGATTTGGATATTTTTTTATAACCTAACCCTGACTTGTACTTCTCAGTAACATTGTCCCTTACTTGTTTGGAGAGTTCCTCGGTCTTCATGGCAGTGTTTGGTTAGTGATGCCTCTTGCTTAGGTGTTGCAGCCTCTGGGGCCTTTCAGAAAAGGTGTGTTTATGTAATGACAGATCATGTGACACTTAGATTGCACACAGGTGACATCATGTCACTAATTATGTGACTTCTGAAGGTAATTGGTTGCACCAGAGCTTTTTATGGGCTTCCTAACAAAGGGGGTGACTACATACGCACATGACAATTTTCTGTTTTCTATTTCTATATATGTTTTTCTCATTTCACTTCACCAACTTAGACTATTGTGTTCTGATCCATCACATAAATTCAGATTGACAAAACATTGAACGTAAGGCTGTAATGTACCAAAATACGAAAAAAGTCAAGGGAGGTGAATACTTTTGCAAGGCACTGTCTCCTCAGGATAGTTCATTAATATCAGATCAGCGGGGGTCCAACACCCAGCATATGTATTCCTATATCCCTATGCGACAGACATCCATCATTCACACATCTCACACGCTGGGAGATAAGGCAGTTTGCCTCCGAACATTTGCACAATATGTATTGAGCTGGACAATAATTGCCACCCTACTGGTTGTGGATCTTGCTCTATACTGCAACCTGTCTAAAAATTGTAGATTACCACTACCCCATCTATGAATTATGGATGTCTGTCGCATAGGGATATAGGAATACATCTCATCTATTTACAATAGAAACTACTATACTTAGGACCTATAGGGACACCAAACGATTCACCATTGAAAACACACCTGGTAACCTGCGGTGATACATGGCCACAGAGTATCCATGAGGTTAACCACCTCTTAACCACCTCCGGACCGCCTAACGCAGGATCGCGTTCCGGAGGTGGCAGCCCTGCGCAGAGTCACGCATATATGCGTCATCTCGCGATGGGCGAGATTTCCTGTGAACGCGCGCACACAGGCGCGCGCGCTCACAGGAACGGAAGGTAAGAGAGTTGATCTCCAGCCTGCCAGCGGCGATCGTTCGCTGGCAGGCTGGAGATGTGTTTTTTTTAACCCCTAACAGGTATATTAGACGCTGTTTTGATAACAGCGTCTAATATACCTGCTACCTGGTCCTCTGGTGGTCCCATTTGTTTGGATCGACCACCAGAGGACACAGGTAGCTCAGTAAAGTCCCACCAAGCACCACTACACTACACTACACCCCCCCCCGTCACTTATTAACCCCTTATTAGCCCCTGATCACCCCTGATCACCCCATATAGACTCCCTGATCACCCCCCTGTCATTGATCACCCCCCTGTCATTGATTACCCCCCTGTAAAGCTCCATTCAGATGTCCGCATGATTTTTACGGATCCACTGATAGATGGATCGGATCCGCAAAACGCATCCGGACGTCTGAATGAAGCCTTACAGGGGCGTGATCAATGACTGTGGTTATCACCCCATATAGACTCCCTGATCACCCCCCCTGTCATTGATTACACCCCTGTCATTGATCAACCCCCTGTAAAGCTCCATTCAGATGTCCGCATGATTTTTACGGATGCACTGATAGATGGATCGGATCCGCAAAACGCATCCGGACGTCTGAATGAAGCCTTACAGGGGCGTGATCAATGACTGTGGTGATCACCCCATATAGACTCCCTGATCACCCCCCTGTCATTGATCAACCCCCCTGTCATTGATCACCCCCCTGTCATTGATCACCCCCCTGTCATTGATCACCCTCTGTAAGGCTCCATTCAGATATTTTTTTGGCCCAAGTTAGCAGAATTTTTTTTTTTTTTTCTTACAAAGTCTCATATTCCACTAACTTGTGTCAAAAAATAAAATCTCACATGAACTCACCCTACCCCTCACGGAATCCAAATGCGTAAAATTTTTTAGACATTTATATTCCAGACTTCTTCTCACGCTTTAGGGCCCCTAGAATGCCAGGGCAGTATAAATACCCCACATGTGACCCCATTTCGGAAAGAAGACACCCCCAGGTATTCCGTGAGGGGCATATTGAGTCCATGAAAGATTGAAATTTTTGTCCCAAGTTAGCGGAACGGGAGACTTTGTGAGAAAAAAGTTAAAAATATCAATTTCCGCTAACTTGTGCCAAAAAAAAAAAAATTCTATGAACTCGCCATGCCCCTCATTGAATACCTTGGGGTGTCTTCTTTCCAAAATGGGGTCACATGTGGGGTATTTATACTGCTCTGGCATTCTAGGGGCCCCAAAGCGTGAGAAGAAGTCTGGTATCCAAATGTCTAAAAATGCCCTCCTAAAAGGAATTTGGGCACCTTTGCGCATCTAGGCTGCAAAAAAGTGTCACACATCTGGTATCGCCGTACTCAGGAGAAGTTGGGGAATGTGTTTTGGGGTGTCATTTTACATATACCCATGCTGGGTGAGAGAAATATCTTGGTCAAATGCCAACTTTGTATAAAAAAATGGGAAAAGTTGTCTTTTGCCAAGATATTTCTCTCACCCAGCATGGGTATATGTAAAATGACACCCCAAAACACATTCCCCAACTTCTCCTGAATACGGCGATACCACATGTGTGACACTTTTTTGCAGCCTAGGTGGGCAAAGGGGCCCATATTCCAAAGAGCACCTTTAGGATTTCACAGGTCATTTACCTACTTACCACACATTAGGGCCCCTGGAAAATGCCAGGGCAGTATAACTACCCCACAAGTGACCCCATTTTGGAAAGAAGACACCCCAAGGTATTCCGTGAGGGGCATGGCGAGTTCCTAGAATTTTTTATTTTTTGTCACAAGTTAGTGGAAAATGATGATTTTTTTTTTTTTTTTTTTTTTCATACAAAGTCTCATATTCCACTAACTTGTGACAAAAAATAAAAAGTTCCATGAACTCACTATGCCCATCAGCGAATACCTTGGGGTCTCTTCTTTCCAAAATGGGGTCACTTGTGGGGTAGTTATACTGCCCTGGCATTCTAGGGGCCCAAATGTGTGGTAAGGAGTTTGAAATCAAATTCTGTAAAAAATGACCTGTGAAATCCGAAAGGTGCTCTTTTGAATATGGGCCCCTTTGCCCACCTAGGCTGCAAAATAGTGTCACACATCTGGTATCTCCGTAATCGGGAGAAGTTGGGGAATGTGTTTTGGGGTGTCATTTTACATATACCCATGCTGGGTGAGAGAAATATCTTGGCAAAAGACAACTTTTCACATTTTTTTATACAAAGTTGGCATTTGACCAAGATATTTATCTCACCCAGCATGGGTATATGTAAAAAGACACCCCAAAACACATTCCTCAACTTCTCCTGAATACAGAGATACCAGATGTGTGACACTTTTTTGCAGCCTAGGTGGGCAAAGGGGCCCACATTCCAAAGAGCACCTTTCGGATTTCACAGGTCATTTACCTACTTACCACACATTTGGGCCCCTAGAATGCCAGGGCAGTATAACTACCCCACAAGTGACCCCATTTTGGAAAGAAGAGACCCCAAGGTATTCGCTGATGGGCATAGTGAGTTCATGGAAGTTTTTATTTTTTGTCACAAGTTTGTGGAATATGAGACTTTGTATGAAAAAAAAAATAAAATAAAAAATCATCATTTTCCACTAACTTGTGACAAAAAATAAAAAATTCTAGGAACTCGCCATGCCCCTCACGGAATACCTTGGGGTGTCTTCTTTCCAAAATGGGGTCACTTGTGGGGTAGTTATACTGCCCTGGTATTCTAGGGGCCCAAATGTGTGGTAAGGAGTTTGAAATCAAATTCAGGAAAAAATGAGGAGTGAAATCCGAAAGGTGCTCTTTGGAATATGGGCCCCTTTGCCCACCTAGGCTGCAGAAAAGTGTCACACATCTGGTATCCCCGTACTCAGGAGAAGTTGAGGAATGTGTTTTGGGGTGTCTTTTTACATATACCCATGCTGGGTGAGATAAATATCTTGGTCAAATGACAACTTTGTATAAAAAAATGGGAAAAGTTGTCTTTTGCCAAGATATTTCTCTCACCCAGCATGGGTATATATAAAATGACACCCCAAAACACATTCCCCACCTTCTCCTGAGTACGGAGATACCAGATGTGTGACACTTTTTTGCAGCCTAGGTGGGCAAAGGGGCCCATATTCCAAAGAGCACCTTTCGGATTTCACTGGTCATTTTTTACAGAATTTGATTTCAAACTCCTTACCACACATTTGGGCCCCTAGAATGCCAGGGCAGTATAACTTCCCCACAAGTGACCCCATTTTGGAAAGAAGAGACCCCAAGGTATTCGCTGATGGGCATAGTGAGTTCATAGAACTTTTTATTTTTTGTCACAAGTTAGTGGAATATGAGACTTTGTAAGAAAAAAAAAAAAAAAAAAAAATCATAATTTTCCGCTAACTTGTGACAAAAAATAAAAAGTTCTATGAACTCACTATGCCCATCAGTGAATACCTTAGGGTGTGTACTTTCAGAAATGGGGTCATTTGTGGGGTGTTTGTACTGTCTGGCCATTGTAGAACCTCAGGAAACATGACAGGTGCTCAGAAAGTCAGAGCTGCTTCAAAAAGCGGAAATTCACATTTTTGTACCATAGTTTGTAAACGCTATAACTTTTACCCAAACCATTTTTTTTTTACCCAAACATTTTTTTTTTATCAAAGACATGTAGAACTATAAATTTAGAGCAAAATTTCTATATGGATGTCGTTTTTTTTGCAAAATTTTACAACTGAAAGTGAAAAATGTCATTTTTTTGCAAAAAAATCGTTAAATTTCGATTAATAACAAAAAAAGTAAAAATGTCAGCAGCAATGAAATACCACCAAATGAAAGCTCTATTAGTGAGAAGAAAAGGAGGTAAAATTCATTTGGGTGGTAAGTTGCATGACCGAGCAATAAATGGTGAAAGTAGGGTAGGTCAGAAGTGTAAAAAGTGGCCTGGTCTTTCAGGGTGTTTAAGCACTGGGGGCTGAGGTGGTTAAATAGAATGTAGAGCAAGCGACAGCGGCCCAAAAAAGACATAAATTAACTGACTTAGCCTGTAACTGCAACCTGATATTTTTAAATTACCTTGTAGTATTGGTTTCTCTGAATATTTTTGTTTTAAAAGTAAATAATAAAGGGTAAAGTTTTTACATATAGATAGGACCGCTAAAAGGAGTTTTTGGTCAGGTGACCGTGGTTTGATTTCTGTCATTACATGATAACATTTCTTGGGGAATGACCTTTTCCTTGCAGCTTAAATCTGTTAGTTCTTCAGCAAATATATTTTAGTCTACTGGTTAAACCATCTGGTCCCGGGGATCTGCCCAGGCTTTAGGTTCATTTGGAGAATAGTGGTTATTGCAGTAGATCGCTCTTTGGATGGTTTTGGCAAACTCAAGGTCTGTAAAAAATAGAAAAATTCCTAAAGGTGGCTTTTGCGTAGTGGGGGGGGGGGGGGGGGGGCATTCTTAAGATTGTGGAGGGAGAATAACATTCCCTGAATTTGGAGGCCATTTCTGATGTATGCATCCCGATGAGCGAAGATGTGCGCCGTTCTGGACACGAGTTCAGTCTAGCACTGTCAATATAAAGGCAGGGGGCGTGATGGGTGTCATTATGGAGCACCAGAGGCGTCGCTGGAGCGGTGCTCGAACCACATGAGCCCGCCTCCTGGTGCTCGAATAGTTCATTTGCACCATTTTAAAAGTTCCTTTTTCTCTGCAGCGATACCAGCGACAGACGTAAGACAGGTATCCTCTTAATCAGCGTCATCGACCCTACCAGAGCCACTTTAGTTTTCCCATTTTTTCCCATTTTTAGTGCTTGGCCTATTTAACTGCAAATACCTAATTTCTGAACCAACCCCCATGTATTTCCTACTGTTCACAGGACGCCTTACACCTTTCTTTTGTGCCATTAGATGACACATATAATAGGTGTTTTTTTTTGAATATTTAAGGAAAAACTGTAAAAATGATGAAAACAGTATATTTTTGCTTTCATTAAAATTTTTACAAAAGGTTTTAAGACCAAACATTTCTAAAACCATTACCGTGTGGTTGTACCTTGTAAATAGATGCTATTTGTGTCATTTACCTTCGGTTTTGGCAGCTATTTTTTTTATTACTGGTTCTACGACGCCGTTCTGCCAGTACAGACGCTGCACAGCGCCAAAACATTACGAGCCACTTCAAAGTGACTTAGAAAAAGATTTTTTTTTCTTATAAATAAAAAAACGAGTGTACGTTTGTATATTTTACACACACCTTTTAATTTTCTTTATTTCGCTTTTTAATTTTTATTTATTTTTACTTTTTATTTAATTTTTTCAATGACAAAAGTAAATTAACCCCCTCCTGCCACAGTCAGGGCAGGAAAGGGTTCATTCAAAAAGGGCCGGCTTACAATTCGTTTTACAGCCAGCAGGTGGCCTCTTACATCAAGAAGATGATTTTACAATTTAGGCTACTTTCACACTTAAACGCTTTCCCTTTCCGCTATTGAGATCCATCATAGGATTTCAATAGCGGGGAAAACGCTTCAGTTTTGTCCCCATTCATTGTCAATGGAGACAAAACTGAACTAAACTAAACGGAGTCACCAGAATGCATTCCGTTCCGTTTGGTTGCGTCCCCATCGTGGACAGAATAACACTGGAAGCAGCGTTTTTCTGTCCGCGATGTGGTGCAGAGCAAGACGGATCCGTCCTGATCACGTCTAACATGCATACAGGACTGATCTCTGCTAACCGCCACTGATCTGCTGCAGGAACTGCTGCAGCGGGCCCCTCATTAGCCTGCACCCCCAGCATTTGGAGATTGCCGGCACTCCACGTGACTTGTGCGACACTGGGGCAGCACCTCCTCCACTACAGGGGCAGCACCTCCTCCACTACAGGGGCAGCACCTCCTCCACTCACACCTTCCCCAGCAGATTACCATCCCATTACTGGGCCGTGCATCATTGGGAGGGGGGCTTCCCCCACCCTTTACAGTCACATCATTAGTTACTAAATGCTGCAGTAATTTACTGTTCATAAAATCGCATTCACACAGGAGTCGGCGTTCATAACTACTACTTGTTGTTTAAAGAGCAAGCAGATGAGCTCCGGAAGAGATTTTTAGACAAAGGGTACCCCGACTCTATACTAAAAACAGCATATAAGAGAGTCTGTAATAGAACCGTACTGAATTATTGCACCATAAGAATAAAAAAACTGAGGCCAAAATGATACGCCTGATTGGCATGTATGATGTGGCAGCTAAAGAGGTGAGAACGGTACTAAACAGATATTGGGGGATCCTGCAGCTCGATCCCGATATCTAAACAGAGACGCCTCAAGTTACATACCGGAGGGGGTGTAGCCTGCGTGATCGATTAGTGCACAGAGCGGACTGGCACATGGCTTCAATGTGCTGCTGGGTGCTGTCATTGCAGTGGGTGTGTAGCTTGCACTTTTATTACTCAGGGGAGTTGCTTTACAAGTAAAGTCACAGGTAAAGTATACACCATTAGACGCTTTATCAATTGCTGAACCAAAGGGCAACTTGTAATTGTGGTCTCGAATACATAGGGAAGACCACCCGTGAGCTTCGTAGGCGGGTGGAAGAACACCCGGGGGACCTAAGACATGGTAGGGATACCCCCTTGGCCAAACACATCGAAGCTAATCACGGTGGAAATTACTCCAATTTGAGATTCCGGGATATTGAGGCCCCCCCCCCCCCACTGAAGAGAGGGGGAGACTGGGACAGGAGAATATTACAGAGGGAGACTTGGTGGATTTTAGAGCTTAAGGGTCCATTCACACGTCCGCAAAATGGGTTTGCATCCGTTCCGCAATTTTGCAGAGTAGGTGCGGACCCATTCATTTTCAATGGGGCCGGAATGTGCTGTCCATATCTGCACTTCCGTTCCGCAAAAAAATAGAACATGTCCTATTCTTGTCCGCAATTGCTGGCGATGTGCGGTCCTCACATTGCCGGTGTCCGTGTTTTGTGGATCCGCAAAACACATACGGACATGTGAATGGACCCTAAGACTGTCCACCCGAAGGGTCTAAATGAACAACTACTATTGAATTTGTAACGGATCCGCTTCCGTTAATGGACGCTTCCTAGCTTGCGCCGAGGACCACAAGCACCGCACTGGACACCACAAGCACCGCAGACTCCACAACCGCCGTAGCTTAACTGGAGCCGTCTTCCTTCCACCCTGAATGAACCTCCAGCATTCAGGACCGTGTGGGAAAGATCTCTCCTCCAGGGAATATGCAGAGCATAGCAATCCCCAGCGTGATGCAGCAATTCCCTCCAATAACGAGACGAGGCTGCGTTTTGAAGGGTTACAAAAACATGAACTGAACTGACTCTTTATTGAGGGCTACCCGCCCGTATTTATGCAGGTCCCCACAATGCATCATGGTTTCCTCCTCTCTGCCCTGGAGACACCCGAAGAGCAATTCAATTATCTCTCAGGACAAAGGGAAATCACCAATACACATGTGAGAACAATAGGAGAGGAATCCCCACCCGAATACACAAAATCCTCCCTTCTGTCTGGGATATAATTATGGATTAACATAACCATCACAGACAGTAAAAATACAGTTTTTAAACATACACTGTAACTTTAAAACCATACATTCCATCTCCATAAAAATTACATATTTAAACTCAGCATACATCAAACATAAACACTTCCAAAAATCACACAAATCCCTCCAGCGGATCAAAAGTTTTGTGGAAGTCCTTTATGACCGACCGCAAGCACAATTTCCTGCCCGAAACAGTTCCATAGATTTGGGCTGTGCGGTCGGTCAATTTCATGCAGAAAAACGACTAAGTCCCATCTTCGAATGGGACTTAGTCTCTGTAGCTGAAAGTTCAGTATGGAAGAAGGCAAGGGTCAGCGGCGTTCGTGGACCTGCGCATCCGATCCAGCTCCACAGAATCCCCAGCATACACCGCTGACCGCGTTCGGTCCCACCAACAGTCCAGACATGCGGCACAGTTCTGTCACACTGTTCCTGAAGGGCAACATGTCCCGGGGCCATAGTCGTAGGGCAGGAGGCTAGCCATAAGTCCTCTACAATGCCCAGTGGCAAATGGCAGTTTGTCACACATCTCCCCTTTGGGGGGAAGACTAACCAGGCACCTGACCTTCTGTCGGTCAGTGCCTCCGTTAGTCGATCCACCAACCCACAGTAACCAAATGCCCGAGTAGCCCACCCACAACAAACAGGTACAAGGGTGACCCACCCACAAGAAACAGTTACTGCCCCTGGGTATTTTGCTGTGGTGATGGGGCAACATGCTGTGGGGACTTGAGGGAGGGCAGAGGCCGACTGCACTCTGCCCAGCTGCCAGCTCTTCTGCTGGGGTGCTGAGACCATAGTCCGGCTCAGTAGCCAGAGGAACATGGGAGTCAGCAGGGGTTAACATCGCCTCTGTTAACCCTGAGGCCACGTTAGGAGTTAACTGGGGAGGGGAATTTGTACTTACCCCCTCCTCCTGTTGTCCTGGTGAGGGTAGTGGGGGATCTGGACAGGCTGTCCAGCATCCCGGTAGGTCAGGCACAGAGACCACGGTCCCATCTGCGCCGTCTGGGCGATTGGTGTCTCCCCTTGTTATGGTAAGCTGCCGCTGGGGAGAGAGGGTGCTTCGCTCCTCTCCCTGAAACACAGGCTGCCGCTGGGGAGGAAGGACGACACCTTCAGCTCCCTGGGGTACACACTGCCGCTGGGGGGGAAGGACGACCCCTTCGGCCCCCTGGGGTACACACTGACGCTGGGGAGGAAGGAGGGCACCTTCAGCTCCCTGTAACACCCACTGCCGCTGGGGAGGAAGGACGACACCTTCAGCTCCCTGGGGTTCACACTGCCGCTGGGGGGGAAGGACGACACCTTCGGCCCCCTGGGGTACACACTGCCGCTGGGGGGGAAGGACGACACCTTCAGCTCCCTGGGGTTCACACTGCCGCTGGGGGGGAAGGACGACACCTTCGGCCCCCTGGGGTACACACTGCCGCTGGGGAGGAAGGACGACACCTTCAGCTCCCTGGGGTTCACACTGCCGCTGGGGGGGAAGGACGACACCTTCGGCCCCCTGGGGTACACACTGCCGCTGGGGAGGAAGGATGACCCCTTCAGCTCCCTGGGGTTCACACTGCCGCTGGGGGGGAAGGACGACACCTTCGGCCCCCTGGGGTACACACTGCCGCTGGGGGGGGGAGGACGACACCTTCAGCTCCCTGGGGTTCACACTGCCGCTGGGGGGGAAGGACGACACCTTCGGCCCCCTGGGGTACACACTGCCGCTGGGGGGGAAGGACGACACCTTCGGCCCCCTTGGGTACACACTGCCGCTGGGGGGGAAGGACGACACCTTCGGCCCCCTGTAACTCACGTTTTTGCTGGGGCGCAGGGACGGAATACTTCGCTATCTCTGCCCGATATTCTGCTTCCTGCTGCAGATACTCCGCCAGTTCTCTCCTCACTTCCGGTACAAGTTCCTCTGTTAGGTGGGGCCCGTAGATAGCCAACCACCTCTTCAGCATAGCGTCAAACCGTACGTGACTATACCAATAATCCAGCTCTGCTTGGTGTTCCCAGGATGCTGCTCCTCGCACTAGGGAAGCCATCCCACCACTTGCCACCAATGTAACGGATCCCCTTCCGTTAATGGACGCTTCCTTCCACCCTGAATGAACCTCCAGCATTCAGGACCATGTGGGAAAGATCTCTCCTCCAGGGAATATGCAGAGCATAGCAATCCCCAGCGTGATGCAGCAATTCCCTCCAATAACGAGACAAGGCTGCGTTTTGAAGGGTTACAAAAACATGAACTGAACTGACTCTTTATTAAGGGCTACCCGCCCGTATTTATGCAGGTCCCCACAATGCATCATGGTTTCCTCCTCTCTGCCCTGGAGACACCCGAAGAGCAATTCAATTATCTCTCAGGACAAAGGGAAATCACTAATACACATGTGGGAACAATAGGAGAGGAATCACCACCCAAATACACAAAATCCTCCCTTCTGTCTGGGATATAATTATGGATTAACATAACCATCACAGGCAGTAAAAATACAGTTTTTAAACATACACTGTAACTTTAAAACCATACATTCCATCTCCATAAAAATTACATATTTAAACTCAGCATACATCAAACATAAACACTTCCAAAAATCACACAAATCCCTCCAGCGGATCAAAAGTTTAGTGGAAGTCCTTTATGACCGACCGCAAGCACAATTTCCTGCCCGAAACACTTCCATAGATTTGGGCTGTGCGGTCGGTCAATTTCATGCAGAAAAACGACTAAGTCCCATCTTCGAACGGGACTTAGTCTCTGGAGCTGAAAGTTCAGTATGGCAGAAGGTAAGGGTCAGCGGTGTTCGTGTATCTGCGCATCCGATTCCAGCTCCACAGAATCCCCAGCATACACCGCTGACCGCGTTCGGTCCCACCAACAGTCCAGACATGCGGCACAGTTCTGTCACACTGTTCCTGAAGGGCAACATGTCCCGGGGCCATAGTCGTAGGGCAGGAGGCTAGCCATAAGTCCTCTACAATGCCCAGTGGCAAATGGCAGTTTGTCACAGAATTGGTATATATAGTCCCTGTGCGAGCTCAGAGGTACATGTTATCTCTGAATAACGTAGGCTATATATATATATTTATAATTTTTTGCCCTATTTGTCATCCTAAAAAATGTTTAACTACAGTATATACAGAGGTATGTAGTCTTTGTATACCCTGAAATTACTTTTATATGTCTACTATAAACTCCTCATTTATGCATACTGTAATAACCACTAGTCTTCATACTACCATTTTCAAATCCCTCTTTTGCATTGGACGGTGCCCGTGTATCTCTCCATCATACTTAGAATTTTGAAGCTGCCATCATATAAACCCCACTGCCTGCAGCGGACAACCATCTGCCTGCCACGCTCGGCTTATCTTTGCTATGTACGGGATGAGGAGGAGGGGCGACTAGCCCATCCAGCCCCTCCACACCCCAGGCCTTGAGCCGCCCACCTATTGAGATCATTGAGCGAGGCGGGCCTTCATTTGAAGGACAGGCTCTCTCTGAGATATCTTCCGACCACGTGATGAGTCCGGTCAGATGACCAATCACGTGGTTGGTCACATGATAATATGTGGGCGGACTGGCGTGCTTTAAAATTAAGTGCGCATGGACATTTTAGCTGCCACTGCCACACGCAGACTGTTGGTAAGTAGGGATTAACCCCTTGGGGTAAGGGGGTACACCGTCAGGCCCATTTAAAACCATTAACCTTAAATATGAGACTGACAACCATATTCCTTTTAATGCTGGGTGATGATCGGCCACAGCTTTCTTTATTTAACAATAACACCATAACTGTCAATGGCGCAGTATGCCAGCCGCTGGCCTCCCAGCGGGCAAGTCTGCCTTGTGCCATAACCACTTCCAACTGAATTATATACCGCCATGGAGGAGACTCGTGCCTACACGGGGCTCCGACCACCACCCAGCAGAAACATGGCCTGTTCAATTCCGTCCTGGATGTTCGATAAGAATATATCTAGACCAATATCATTAAGATGTAGGCCGTCTGGCCTCATCAACGCCCGGTTGTCACCTTCTAGTTGCCTGTGGCGAACAACCACTGATCCCTTTGAACGCTCAAACCGGGAGATCCGTGCGTTTACAGTACGCCTGCCTTTCTCTAAAGCCTCACCATCCTGGGCCCGTGCCAAACCACCCTCGGGACCATTTCTGACCATACTAACACCATTTCTCTAAAAAATTACGGAAAACGCTCCACATCTGAACGCATGAGCGTCAATAACTCAGCAACTCATAAATGGCATAGGTCATTACCACCGGCATGCATCACCAAGATCACCGGACCCACCGAACGTATACCAATCTCGACCACCTCCGTGAGTAATTGAGACCATCGTAGGCCCCGAACACCTCTCCACAGGACGTCCACATTCCGGAATCCAAGATTGCGCCCGCCAGGCCGACATTCAGCCCGCTGTGCAGCCCAAAATACGTAAGAGTGTCCAACTATCCATACTGCTGGACGCTCGGCACCTGAAAAGATAATGATGTTAGAAAAAGACCAACAACACAACAACCACGGCCTGCAATAAAGAAACTGCCAATAACCCTCAACATGACATCAATGAATTTTATTTACTTATGTAATATTATATATTATTTTCCTTTTTTTTTATAAACTCTTAAAGCAGCAATTCCGGCTGGACATAGCACGCAAAGCAAGAAGAACGCCAGCGACCAATACGCATAACCATCTGCTTCCAGCAATCCCGCTCTAGCCGCCTCAGTAGCCGCACCAATATGGAACGAATGGGTCCCAAACTCCTTCGGATCAACACCAACCTCCGAAAGACACCGTCTAAAAACTGCCGTAAACTGAAATTTAGTCACCGGGGTACCATCCTCATGCGAAAAGAAATTAGAACCCTTGCGTCGCCTGTCCTTGAATTTCGCCACCAAACTAACCGGGCAGACAGAACCCTGAACGGGGAGAAGCGGGATCCACACCCCGTGACCATATTGATCCGTCTTAGACCGACAAACCCTGATACGCAGGGAGTCATTGGCTAAAACTACGTCCTGCACCAACAAACCACCCACCTTCTTAAGCGATGGAGCAAATAATTCACCAACCCGCAGGGCAGCAAAGAAAGCGACGCTGAAACTGGCAGCAAAGAGGGATCCCTCATATGCGGATTTACAAACGCTAGCGCAACCAACAACAAGCCTGCACAGCAAAGAAAAGGACACCGGGCGCAGAGAATCCCGCGCCACATAAGCCTTGTGCCAGCCGCGCATGGCCTGCCGAATCACAAAATGTTTAGTTACATCCGCCCAACCATATAACTTGAAAAAGAAAGCCACGCCCGACAAACGCCGGAGGGCAACAAGAGCAGACACACCTGAACCGTGCAAACAAAGCAACCATTCTACTGTGACCTCCAGCCGGATATCGTCACTTGTAGACATGTCCCTCGACCCCACCATCGCCAACCACTCAGACCAGGCCTTACCATGAGATTTCCACGTAGCCGGCGAAACTGAGGAGCTAATAAGCGACGTCAGTTGTCCACCAGACGCAACAGGAACGGAGGACACTCCTTGCCATACTTGTCCGCCCCCGGATGAAGTTCCCGGAAGACCTGCCAATGAAATCGAGAGAGAGCATCAGCGACTCTATTATCTACCCCCGGAACATGGCGGGCCCGAAAGTAAATGTTATGATCCAGGCACCGCAAGACCAAGTGACGAACTAACGCCAACACAGGAAGGGAAGAGGAGGACAAACGATTGATCACTTGAACAACCCCCAGATTATCAGACCAAAAACACACATGCTTATTAGCTAACCTGTCACCCCAAATCTCTACAGCCACCACAATAGGGAATAGTTCCAGTAACGTCAGATTTTTGCAAAAAGCGGACTCCCTACACGACTCCGGCCAAGGAGCGGAACACCATTCACTGTCTAAGATGGTACCAAAGCCACAAAACCCGGCCGCATCCAACCACAATGACAGCTCTGAACTCATGATTTCCTTGGAAATATAGCAAGTATGGCCATTATAGCCATCCAAAAAGGAACGCCAAACACATAAATCCGCCTTAAGGGACTTAGTTAACCGGATACGATGACCCGGGGCAGATACACCCCTGGTGGCCAACGACAACCGGCGGGAAAAAACGCGGCCCATGGGCATAACCCGGCATGCAAAACACAACAACCCCAAAAGAGACTGGAGCTGTTTCAGCATCACCTTTTTAACTGCCATAAAACCCTCAATCAGCTCCAACAACCTACCTAAGTTGTCCCCAGGCAACCGAAAAACCATAGCCACCGTATCAATTTCAATCCTCAAAAAGGACAAGCAAGTGACCGGTCCCTCAGTCTTCTCAGCCGAAATAGGAACACGTAACTGCCCCATAAGGGTCAAAAACAATGACAACAAGTACCTGCAACACCCCCCCCCCCCCCCCCCCGCCGGGGGAAACAAACAGGAAATCATTTAGATAATGTATCACAGATGACATGCCTGATTCAATTCTCACCACCCATTCCAGGAAGGAACTAAACAACTCAAAATAGTGACACGATATGGAGCACCCCATCGGTAAACAAGTGTCATAATAAAATTGACCCTCCCAAAAACCTCCCAACAAATGGAAACAATCAGGATGAACAGGAAGGAGCCTAAAAGCCGACTCAATATCAGACTTAGCTAACAAAGCCCCTTTTCCCGCATCCCTAACCAGAGAAACCGCCCTGTCAAAAGAAACATAAGAAACTGATGCCTCTTCCTGAAGAATCGCATCATTCACAGAGGAGCCCTTAGGGTGAGATAAATGATGAATCAAACGAAACTTCCCTGCCTCCTTCTTTGGAACTACACCCTACGGTGACACCCTTAAGTTAGGAAACGGAATTGAAGGAAACGGACCTTCAATCCGATCCAACTCAACCTCCTTAGCCAATTTATCCCTCAATACCTCCGGGTGATCCCGAGCTGACTTCAAATTATCACTGAAAACGGGGGACCGGTTAAGGACAAACGGGATAAAGAAACCCAACAAAAACCCAGAACGAATCTGAGCAGCCGCCTGTTTATCGGGGTACCTGCCTAGCCACGGGGACATCGCGTCCTCATTGAACGGCCACCGCTGCATGGACCTGGGCAGTACCAGCACCAGCGGCCGCGCTCGGAAAGGGATATTGCCTCTGAGACAACATGAGTCGCAACCACACATTAGTCGCCTTGACTCCCCAACCCACGTCAGGCTGAAGCGCGAGGAGCCTCCTAAATTCCTCATCATACCGCCACCACGTGCTGCCCCCGTGGGCCTTGTAGGCACTATAAACAGTATCAACATAAATAGACAACTCGGAACACCGTTCCGGGTGCCGCTGACCCATGATACATCCCAAAACTGCAAACGCCTGAAGCCAATTCCCAATAGTTTTCGCCACCTTCGGCCTACGCTCATACGGTCTATCAAGCACCCGGTGCTCCCTATCCACAGTATGCTGATCTATAGAGATAAGCGACCAAATGTCCACGTATTGATTAGACCAAATCTTTTCCCTAACTGCCTCCTCAACATGTGAACCCAAAGGGCTAACCCCGCAGAAAAAGGACTCTTTATGTATCCCTGCAGCCACTGGGGAGGGGGCCGGACGAGCAACTGGGGCTGGAGCATCCTGCAACTTGTCTAACAAAGCCAGCATCAGTGATTCCATTCCAGCCACAGACCCACTCTCCCCCCAGGCACCTGCAAATTGGAACTCACCAACCGGAGCATGAGGAACCACCGGAGAAGACATCTCAACGGGAACCGATTGACCCTGGACCGCCGGATGAACCAGGCTCGGAGCCCTGGAAGTACAGCTAGGCACCGGCCTCACTCTTCTACTCCGCAAAAATCTACCAGACTCCTCAGATGCGCCCGATGACAACTCCGAAGATGAGGGTGAACGCCACCTGGAGGATCTGTAGCGTCTGCGACTCCCATGAGCCCTAGAACGGCGACCGGACGAACGCCTGCGGTAAGAACGCTCACCCCTGCTATCTTCTACTGAAGAAGAGGGAGAGACAGAGACCTCCCTGCGTCTCCTCTGCCTGGAAGCCGCAGGAACAGGTGGCACAGGGGGGGGGGGGAGGGGGTGCGCCAGGGGCTGTAAGGATGTTGCACTGCAACCCACTGCCTGGATCCCCAGACAGAAGTTCCGCCGTCATAATGGATGACCCCTGCCCCTCAGTGAACGGGGGGGGGGGCAACAATTGAGATGGGGGGGTGTGGGGGGGTGAATCCTCCCCCACCGTACTTTCCCGGGCTCCCATTATATCCCCTGAACACAGCGCGCCGCCGGCCACAAGCAAGACGGAGGAAGGGGAGGAGCCACAGCATCGCGCTGAACCCGCCCATCTTCCCCCCGCCCGCCGGAGCGGCCCGGCCTGTCATGGCGCCTGGAGCGAGCAGGTAAGCGCTCCCCAGACCTGGAGGAACCCTGGGGACCGCCGCGACGGGATGTAAGGGGCACAGGGGAGCTATGGCCAAGTCGTGCCAGGGGGCGCGAGGGGGGAAAAGGGGGCATTAGGAAGGACCCCCAGTCTCTTATCACCCTCCCTAAACTGTCGGGCTGTCACTGAACCATGAACCAGACGTACAACAAGAGATAAGAGAAAATAAGAAGGCTTTATTGAAAATAAAGCTGTAAAGCAAAAGTCCAAACGGATGGTGAAACCGAGCAGAGTCTTTGCGAAGCCAGAGGTCAGGAACCAGAAGGGTAGTCAGACGAAGCCAGGATCAGGAACCAGCAGGGTAGTCAGACGAAGCCAGGATCAGGAACCAGCAGGGTAGTCAGACGAAGCCAGGATCAGGAACCAGAAGCAGCAGCAGTCTTAGAAGCATGTGAACACAAGAGGACCAAGCAAGGAACTGAAGCCACAGACCTCCTATATATATGAGCTAGGCATCCAGCTCCTCCCAGTGGGAAGGAGGAGCCGCAGGGTGGAAGGCTACAAGAAACCCAGAAACCAAGATGGCCGCCAGCACATGTCAAACGAAGGAGAACAGCAAGAAGGTAAGACCATGACAGTACCTCCCCCTCAAGGGCCCCTCCTCCGCGGAGCACAAAACGGTTTCTGAGGGAAGCGTGCGTGGAAGGCTCGGAGCAAGGCAGGAGCATGGACATCTGCGGAGGGAACCCAGGAACGCTCCTCTGGACCATAACCACGCCAATGGACCAAAAACTGCAACCGACCGCGGACCAGGCGTGAGTCCAGGATATTGCTCACCTCATATTCCTCACGATTGCCCACTTGGACCGGACGAGGCCGAGGAACCGAGGAAGTGAAACGATTACACACCAGTGGCTTCAACAGGGAGACATGAAACACGTTGGAGATCCGCATGCCAGGAGGAAGCGCAAGGGCATAGGCTACCGGGTTTACCCTGCGAAGCACTCGGAAGGGACCAACAAAGCGAGGCGCCAGTTTGGGAGTGGGCACTCGAAGGTTGAGGTTGCGGGTGGACAACCATACACAGTCTCCGACCTGGTAGGAAGGAGCAGGCGCTCGTCTGCGATCAGCCTGGAGTCTCTGGCGCTGCGCAGAGACCTCAAGGGACTTCTGGATCTGTACCCAAGAAGCACGTAGGACAGAAAGGTGATCCTCCACAGCCGGAATATCCTGGGGAGAGAATACCTCCGGTAACACGGCAGGTTGGAACCCATAATTGGCCATGAAGGGAGACGTCCCAGAGGAAGAGTTCACCGCCGTGTTCCTGGCAAACTCAGCCTAAGGCAGGAGGTCAACCCAATTGTCTTGGTGATCGGAGACATAGCAACGAAGGAATTGCTCCAAGGCCTGATTGGATCGTTCTGCGGCCCCATTGGACTGAGGGTGGTAGGCCGAGGAGAAGGAGAGATGAATCCCCAACTGGGAGCAAAAGGCGCGCCAGAACCTGGACACAAACTGACTCCCCCGATCCGACACAATCTCCTTGGGCAAACCGTGCAACCGGAAGACCTCCCTGGCAAAAATCGTGGCCAACTCTTGTGCAGAGGGTAACTTCTTGAGAGGAACACAGTGGCACATCTTGGAAAACCGATCCACAATCATGAGAATGACCGTATGGCCTCGGGATGCAGGGAGGTCCACAATGAAATCCATCCCCAGGTGTGACCATGGGCGCTCCCCGGTGGCTATGGGTTGCAGAAGGCCCAACGGAAGGTGCCGAGGGGACTTACTCTGGGCACAAACGGAGCATGCCGCTACATATGCGGCGATGTCGGAACGTAGGGAAGGCCACCAGAACAGACGTGAAACAGCCCAGGACAGCTGATTCTTTCCAGGATGCCCTGCGGTCTTGGAGTTATGGTAGGTTCGCAACAACCGAGTGCGCAACTCCTCAGGCACAAAACATCTGCCGTTGGGTCTCCCAGAGGGAGCACCAGATTGAGCCGCCAAAATCTGCTCACCCAGGGGAGAGGTCAGGCTGGTGCGAATGGCGGCCAGGATCTGATTCGGAGGTATGACCGAACTCGGAATCGACTCCTCCCTGGACAGCTCGGAGTACTGCCGTGATAAGGCATCCGCCCTGATGTTCTTGGAACCGGGTAGGTAGGAGACCACGTAATTAAAACGTGACAAGAACAGAGCCCATCTGGCCTGACGTGGTGTCAATCTCTTGGCCTCAGAAAGGTAGGTCAGATTTTTGTGGTCCGTCAGGATGAGAACCGGAACCACCGAACCCTCGAGCAAGTGCCTCCATTCTTTAAGGGCCTGCACGATGGCCAATAACTCCCTGTCACCAATCTGATAGTTGCACTCCGCGGAAGACAGTTTCCGGGAGTAAAACCCACAAGGAAGCAGAGGACCCTCTGGTGTTCTACGCTGAGACAGAAGGGCGCCTACTCCCGTCTCAGACGCGTCCACCTCGAGGACAAAGGGCAACCCAGGGTTGGGATGCGACAGAATCGGAGCCGACACAAAGGCGGACTTTAGGGCCTCAAAAGTTCGGATGGCCTCGAGCGGCCAGACCTGGGAATTACTGCCCTTCCTGGTCAGATCCGTGAGAGGCTTGGCCAGCATGGAAAAGTCCCTGATGAACTTCCGATAATAATTGGCGAAGCCCAAAAAGCGCTGCAGGGAACGAAGACCACTGGGCTGGGGCCACTGTAAGACAGCCGAAACCTTCTCAGGATCCATGGAGAACCCCTCAGCGGAAATGATGTAACCTAAGAAGGTTACCTGGGATCGGTGAAATTCGCATTTCTCAAGCTTACCGAACAGCTTGTTCTCTCGTAACCGTTGCAACACTCGTCTGACATCCAGAATGTGGGCCTCCATGGATTCAGAATATACCAAGATGTCATCCAAATAGACCACCACACACTGCTGCAACAGGTCACGGAAAACATCGTTGATGAATTCCTGAAAGACTGCGGGCGCATTGCACAACCCAAAGGGCATAACCAAGGATTCATAATGACCAGTCCTGGTGTTAAACGCGGTCTTCCACTCATCGCCCGCCTTGATCCTTACCAGGTTATATGCCGCCCTCAGGTCGAGTTTGGTAAAGACCGTGGCCCCTTTAAGGCGATCGAACAGCTCGGAAATCAAGGGTATCGGGTAAGCGCTCTTGATCGTGATGCGATTGAGACCCCTGTAATCGATGCAAGGCCTCAACTCACCGCCCTTCTTTTTCACAAAGAAAAATCCAGCCCCTGCCGGGGACGAAGATTTGCGAATGTGTCCGCGTGAAAGCGCCTCCCTCACGTACTCCTCCATGGCCTCATTCTCCGCTACCGACAGTGGATAGACTTTGCCACGAGGAGGAACGGCACCAGATTGTAACTCTATGGCACAATCGTATGGGCGGTGCGGAGGTAGGGCAACCGCGCGCACCTTATCGAATACATCCCGGTACTCCTCGTATTCAGGAGGCAACAGAGAGTCCGAGGAAGTACACAGCAACTTGACAGACCCATGGATGCAACTAGCCCCACACTGCGGTGACCACGAGAGGATCTCGACCGATCTCCAATCGAAAGTCGGATTATGCTTCTGGAGCCAGGGGTACCCCAAGACCACCGAGTAGTGTGGAGACGAAATAACCTGGAGGCAGACCGACTCTCTGTGAACGGCACCAATGGCTATCCCCACTGGAAGGGTCTCATGAGTCACGTGTGGCGGCAAAAGGGGTCTGCCGTCTATCGCCTCAAGAGCCAGTGGGGAACCTCGAGCCTGCAGAGGAATGGAATTGGCGGCAGCGAACACACTATCAATGAACAAACCACCAGCACCAGAGTCCACCAACGCCTGGGTCGTCACCGAGCCCCCGACCCAGGAGAGGACAACAGTGATCAGTGGTT